>NC_135796.1:9929783-10292283 GCF_051106095.1 Pogona vitticeps | reverse complement strand
GCAAAATCAAGGCAAATTGGAGGTCCGTGAAAGTAAACATGTTTAGAGAGAGCAACCCTGAAGAAACAGTCCTTTGAGGGGTGAGTGTATGTGTTCAGCAGCCGCACAATGGTAAAAGAATAAAATAATGCTAAAATGATGTAAGCCACCTTGGGTCCTCTTTAAGGAGAAAGGTGGGATTAAAATTAATGAATGAATGAATGAACGAACGAACGAACGAACGAATAGATAATCCAGAAGTGTATTCGGGAAGGGACCATTGCACAAAAAAGACCAGCTAACGACACCCATCAATCACAGTGAGAGATAAT
Organism: Pogona vitticeps; assembly: GCF_051106095.1. Taxonomy (NCBI): domain Eukaryota; kingdom Metazoa; phylum Chordata; class Lepidosauria; order Squamata; family Agamidae; genus Pogona; species Pogona vitticeps. The sequence continues at coordinate 10,291,972 of NC_135796.1, read as the reverse complement.
CTCTCCCCCCCTTATCACAACAAAAACATGCTGATCACCTTATCTCCTGAAAAAAGACAAAAGCTGTTCCCATAGCTATAAATACTCAACTATCCAACAAACATCAACAGAGCATGGACAGAGTTCCTACTCCTGTCCTCTGAAGATGCTGGCCACAGAGACTGGTGAAATGTCAGGAAGAACAACCTTCAGAACACGGCCAAAGAGCCGGAAAAACCCACCACAACCAATCCAGAAGTGCTTTGATTTCATGAGTCCTGGTTCCACTTACTGTCTGAGTCTCTCCTGAAGGGGCTGAACAGAGTCCTAAATAGGGTGGGACCTCCAGGGCACAAATTTAGACGGTGCAAAATCTTGTCAGAAGGGTATGACCCTATCTGTTGATATTTGCTGGTAAAAGAATGTGCAGAACATGCTTGGTTCAAGCGTGTAGACCCCCTCCAGCCGTTCTTCCCTGTACAGAAGGAAATATTGGAAAGCCGCCTAGAGTGGTCTTTTAGACCAGATGGGCGGGGTATGTATAAATAAATAAATAAATAAATAAATAAATAAATAAATAAATAAATAAATAAACAAACAAACAAACAAACAAACAAACAAACACACACACACACACACACACACACACACACACACACACACACACACACACACACACACACACACACACACACACATACATACAAACAAAATGGGTGAGGTTTGGTGTAGAAACTGGGTGTTCTTCACAGTTCCACAGTCTTGTCTTTGTGGAGGTCACTCTCCAGCCCTAACCCATTGCGTAGTGACACCCCAGGTCTCAAAATTGCTGGTGACGACTCTGAAATGGTATATTAATCTCTGCCAAAGTTGCACTTAAATAGGCTCAGTAGGTTTACATCAGGAGGCGTCAATGCGGACAGAGGCTCTTTGACGGCAATTGCATTAAGGATGCGCTCCTGTGTGCCAAACCAGTGAGTGTCCGTATTTGAAAAGAGCTAGGCTTGCACGACTCAGCCAGGCTCCCCAGCATCTGTGACGCACGAGACAGAATGAGAGACGCACACACACATAGAGAGAGGTGCTTCAACATTGACAAGCTGCCGGGAGATTGATTTCTTGGTTTTTTTCCCCCCTGCAGTGTTATCTTTTAGAAAGAGAGATGTCCTTCTCATCTTCTGGCCGGCCACTGCTTAGCAATTAGGAGGGAAAGAGAAGTGACTTGACTCTGCAGTCATTTTGTGGACGTCATTGTTTGAAGTACTCTAGGACAGCGGGTCCCCCGATGTTCTTGGACTCTCCAACTCTCTGAAAACCTGGCCAGCAAAGCTAGTGGGGTGAAGGCTTCTGGGAGTTTTAGTCCCAGAACATCTGGGGACTCAAGGTTGGGAACTGCTGAGCTAGGAGGACAATCTGGAGTAGGTGGGTAGGTTCCCTGGGTTGGGAATATGCTGGATATCCCAAAACTCATGCCTGCCTTCTCCACTGTCTAAAGAATTACTGTCCAAAATTTGTTTTGGAGATAGAACTCAGCACCCTGGAGAGCTCACGGAACATGTAAGTTAAAGCTCCAAATGGATTCCCTGCCTTCCCAGTCAGATTTACCAGTCCTTCGCTACTGCTACCTCTGTGCTACTGAAATACGGCAGCAACTGCAGCTAAATTGCAACTCCGTTAGACCCATTTAAGTCAAGGGAGCTTACAGAAGAGGTGACTCGTCAAATCCCACTGCGTAGTGCAGCTTCCTACACTACGCAACAGGATTTCAGCCAGTCTAGACTACTATTTAAATGGCCGCATTTATTTCTCATCTTATTTCTGCACATATAAATTAAAGGATGCCTATCTTATGCAAATATGCACCCTCTTTAGTTTCCCTGCATTGTACCGATGAACGTGCGGAGGCTACGACACTGAAGGGGAAAATCTGGAGCAAAGGCTGACACAAGCACCCGGTTTGCTCCTGAACCTTCTGTGGGAGGAACTCAGGATCGTAGAATGTGCAGCATAATTTGGACTGTATATCACAAGGCTTCTGGAATTACGTTGCAAAGATTGCCTCTGGCATTTTATAATGTAATGGTAGTATTGGTTATATTTTACATTTTCACTTTTGTAGCTCTACTTCCTATTGAAATAGTATCCGAAAATTGTATATTTCCTAACTACTCATCATCCATCCATCCATCCATCCATCCATCCATCCATCCATCCATCCATCCATCCATCCATCCATCCATCCATCCATCCATCCATCCATCCATCCATCCATCCATCCATCCATCCATCCATCCATCCATCCATCCATCCATGTCATCCTGGAGTTGGGAGTCATTCCTTTCTCTCTCTCCCCCCATTTTTTTCAGTTGTCTATATAGCAAAGTAGAAGGCTGGCTGGATAGCTCCATGGTTTAGGTATCTGGCTATGGAGCCAGAGGCTGGGAGTTCAATTCCCCCACTGTGCCTCCAGAGGCAATAGCCAGCCTGTGTGGCCTTGGGCAAGCTGCACAGTCCCAGCATTCGCCCAGAAGCAGAGACTGAATTGTAAACCACTTCTGAGTATTCTCTACCTGGAAAACCCTGGAAAAGGTCACCATTATTCAGAATCGACTTGATGGCACTTGATAATTATGTATTTACAAAATGGAAAGTGGTTAAACTGTAGTGTTGCAGTCAAAACTCTGCTCATGGTCAGCCTTCGATCCCAGCAGATTCTGGCTTGAGGTTCACTCAGCCTTCCATCCTTCTGAGATCAGTAAAATGAGCACTGGGGGGAGCAATGTGTCGCCTGTATACTTAAAATTGTAACCCACCCAGAGAGCGTTTTAAGTACTATGGGGCAGGATATCAGCAGCACACTTTTTTTATATATAGCAAGGTAGCAGTTGCTGAAGTTTTAAATGTTATGCATTTGCAGCAAAGCACAAGCACTGATTTTTCCAAAGGCTTCTACTCTTCTCTCCCAAAAAAGGAGACAGACATAAAATAATCTCACCATCTTGCAGGCCATGAGAACAATTCTTTCCACTTCTTCACTGGTCGTGCAAGAACGAGGCGTGCAACGATTTCTATTTGTAGGTCAACGTTTGGAATCTTTTGAGTGAAGTTCCCAAATTCTCCCTCTGAACCTGAGCCAGCCGGTGTGGATCATGCTGAGTTAAAGGGACCACCGAGGATAAGGCTGCTTAGCGAAAGAGAAGGTCTGGAATGGCCCAGGCAGCTTGGGAGCAGAAACCTTATAAAGAGCCATTCTTTTGAGGTTCTTAAATGACCCTATTGATCCCATTGTATTGACGCTTCAAAAAGAGAAATCAAGGGCTGAGGATGGAGCCAAACATTGAAGTAGGGGATTCTGAATGTCTGGATACACCCAGTGGGTGAGGCTTAATGGTTCTGAAAAGGGGGCTTTTGTCCTCCTCTTGGGACAGCTGCAAAAAATTACTCCCCCCCCCCCCCGGTTTCAAACACAAAGGGCTTTTGAGCGAGAAAGAAGAGACGATCCAAGTCATCGGTGATGGATCTACAAGGCGAACACGAATCTGCTCTCCCGTCTTTCCTGAGGATCAGTTTCACTCCCATAAAGGTAAGCTGCTTAACTCAGAATCTGTCTTTGAACACAATCTTTTTGTTGGAGTTTTTGCAACTTTGCGTGCTGCCTTTAGTAGGTTTGGCATGGAGGGACCTTTCTGGGATGGGCTGACTAACCAATTGTTCCTTCCTGCCTTTGAATTCAAAGAGAGTCCCACCTCTCTGTTCTGTTTCCCCCCCCCCCCCCATCTGTTGGAAGCAGAAAGTCGGTTGAAGTCTGTTGTTGAAGGCAGTCATGTTTTGTCAGTTGGCTGTTTGATCTGTTCAATAGTAAGTAATGAAATTGTTTTTTCTTTGTCCTACTTACTAATGTCTCAGAGTGAGTTACTGTAAATGCCAGCTGATGAGAATAAAGGGCTGAACCATTCTAGGGAATTTAAAGCTCTCCTCCTTTGTGAACCCTTGCACTTCTGCTGCACAGCTAAAGGAAGTTAATAAAAAAATTCAAAACTCCGCAACAGTTTTTACCTCCCAAAATGACAAGAAGATGTATGTTTATTGGATGGGAAATGATGGAAGTCTTTTGGAGATGATGAGAGATGGAGTCTAGTACATCTGGAGGGTTCCTGATTTTGGAAAGCTTATCTGTATTCCCATGTCTGGAAACCAAGCACTTTGAGGAACCATTGATAGCTTTAGACATCTTTGACCAGAAGTGGGGTGCCAGATGGGAACTCTCTCCCCATTGTATTTTGGCAGAACCTAGAGCACCCCAATCTTAAAGGCAACCATACAAATCCAAAACCTTAGGACTGCCCATTCAGAATGTGCACCTGACAATTTTCCTCTCATCTTATATCTTTTAAAGAAGTTGGACTGCAACATCCATCCTCCCCAGGTGACATTGCCAGTGATGCAAGAGTAGTAATAATCTAATCCGGATGGTAGCTAAATTACACAGAAATTAAGGATTGTCTATCTCAACAGGACTTATTGTCAACTGCAGAATTTTGCTTTATGTTTGACTTTTTTTTGGCTGAAATCCTATTGCCGAGTGTAGTAAACCGCACAAGAGTAGGCCCGTTGAATGAGTGGGGATTTGGTCAGCTGGCTCCTCCATCATTTTAGTGATTTGTTACACTAAGATCAGCTGCAACTAGAGTAGGCTTCTTTGAATCGATGGGATGTATAGATGGAATTTGTTGACTGACCAAATTTCCACTGATTCATCGGTGGGCCTTCTCCAAGGATTTCAGCTGTTGTGTGGCATTGCCTTGTCAAGGTTGACAAGACGTTCTGATGGAACATGTTGCCCTTGAACCCACCAGGGGAGGAAAGGCACAAAATGTTGTTACAGAGATGGTAGAAAAGAAAGCAGAAGCAAAGAGTAGCAGGGTGATGAGGAAGGGAACAGAAAGGGACTTGATAAAACCTACATAGGCATATCCCTTTCTTCTCCTCCATGAGGGAGCAAATGGCACAACAAAGGAGCAGCAAAGAGATCACAAAAGTGTTTCCTTCCCAATCACAAACTCTGGGAAAGATACTCAAGGCCTTTGGGACCCAGATAGTCTTCTCGTCCACCCTAACAGTACTTAGAAGAGGAAGAGGAAGGAAAAGGGAAATACTCCGGGTGAATGACAGATTATGAAGGTGGTGTCAAAGTGAGAAATTTGGTTTTTGGGACCACGGGCTAAGCTTCCTGGAAGATGGGCTGGTGGCCTCAGTGATGGCTCGCACCTCACAAGGGCAGGGAAGAATGTTTTTGGCCACAGCATGGAGAACTTCATCAGGAGGCCTTTAAACTGAATTGGAAGGGGGAGGGAGACCCAAGATCAGAGGAAAAGACAGATGAGCAATGGCGAAGATACCCTGTTTCTCCGAAAAGAAGACCTAACCTGAAAATAAGCCCTAGTATGATTTTTCTGGATGCTCGTAATATAAGCCCTACCCCAAAAACAAGCCCCAGTTAAGTGAAACCCCTCCCTCCACCCTTGTGCAGCAACCAGAAGATGACATGACTATAAAATAAAACATCCCCTGAAAATAAGCTCTAATGCATTTTTGGAGCAAAAATTAATATAAGTCCCTGCCTTATTTTTGGGGAAACATGTTAATTAGCAACATACACCTTTTTCAGGCTGTGCACCAGTTCACGGACTGAACTCTGTGTGGCCAATTTGTTGGATTTTACTAATTGGCCAAAACGATAAGAGAGCATCTCACTAATGAGCAAGCTGATTAGCAAAACATCAAAGGGCAGCCAGATCTGATATCAAAGCACAACACCTGCTAGGATTTTCTGACTTGGGCTTGACCCGTCCTGTGTGAGACTCTTTACCCCAAAACTTCTGGTGTGCACAGCTTGGTATTCCCTAAAGGACACCAAAAGATTCAGCCAAAAGAGGCTGTTTTCTGCCAAGATATGGCAGCTGAGAGCGGTGATGGAGTAGATCAAGTGATGGACAGAAAAGCACAGGTACCGATTTTTCACTTGGGAGACCCGGGTTCGAAACCCTGCTTGACCATGGGAACTCCCTGGGGGAATGGAACGGGTAAAACAACTCCTCAAATAGGTCACTTCTCTTGAAAGCCCTATTAGGGTCACTGTAAGTTCTGATTTGACAACCCAGAATAAAGTATGGTAGCTGAAGTCTTCCCCAGGTCACCTCTCACGAACATGATATTCCTTTACCATGTTGGACTGTTTGAAAATCTTCAGTAACAGGTAAGGATGGTGGAAGGTGGCTGGATAGCTCAGTGGTTTGGTTATCTGGCTGTAGAAATAAAGGCTGGGGGTTCGATTCCCCCCCCCCGCCACTGTGCCTCCTGTCAATAGAGCCAGCCTGGGTAGCCTTGGGCCACCTGCACAGTCCCAGGACGCCCCCTAGAGGAAGGGAATGGGTAAACCAGTTCTGAGTATTTTTTACCTGGAAAACACTGGAAAAGGGTCACTGTAAGTCAGGATTGATGTGATGGCACAACATCATCATCATCATCATCATCATCATCATCATCATCATCATCAAGGATGGTGGAATCTGTCAGTTTTGGCTTCTCTCAGGTTCTTTTGGTTCAGTTTGAATCATCCGCTATCCTGGGTCCTTTCAAGGAGAAAGATGTGGTAACAATATTTTAAAGAAAATAATAAAATAAATCCTGGTTTTGCATTAAATTAATATATATAAAAAACAAAATTTTCTCCTTCATGCTGAACACTTGCTTCGTCAACCTGGCCCTGTTTATATATATATATAGACTTTAAACTGAGTGCAGGAAACAGGGCCAGGTTGACGAAGCAAGTGTTCAGAATGAAGGAGAAAAATTTGTTTTGCTAAAGGTTGGTTGGTCATTAAAATGAAGGGTGTGGTGCTAAAGGCAGCAATAAAAAGAGAGAGAGAGAGCATTTTGGACATGTTCAAAATGATAACGTTCTTGTTACTCCTTGGGTATCTTAAAAAGAATGGAGAGGATTCAGTGCATCTTGGATAATTAAAAAGTGCATACCTTCTAACAGTTGGATGAAGTCTTAAAAGTTGTAAAGGTTGCTAACCCTTTAAAAAACATGCACGCAATGGGGATCAAAAACATGCACGCAATGGGGATCAAAAACATGCACGCAATGGGGATCCCCGCTACACATGGTTCCGGACTATACAGTCCCGTTTGCTGTTTTGACTGGGACTGTCCTAATGAGCATGCAAATAACTTCCTCTTTGTGAGCATAAGCTTAGCCAATGGGTGGACAGAATGGACTGGGCAGGCCTTTGATTGACTCCGCCTACATTCTGGTATCAGATCGGACTATTGCTCCTTATATCTCCTTCTATACTAAGGCAAGGAAATGATCAACCCTCTGATTGGTGTTGGAGAGCAAACTCTCATCAGCCTTGGAAACTGGAGACCTACAATGTATCGAAAAGCAGGACTCATCCATTCCTTCCTTCCCAGGTTCTGATGGACAGATGGATAACACAATCAAAGCACAGTGAAATCAACAGCTATCCAATATCTCATTAATGAGATATTGGAGAAGTAGCTAGACTACGTATTGTTTACATTTCTGCAATGGAAGGATAATATCCTTATGTACTTCTTAAAATATTTCTACAATTGAACCCCATTTGCCCATTGAGGGGGGCACTCTTTTTAAATACATGACCTTCCTGTCCTCTAGTGCAATGGTCCCCAACCTTGGGGCTCCAGATGTTCTTGGACTACAACTCCCAGAAGCCTTCACCACCACCTGTGCTGGCCAAGATTTCTGGGAGTTGAATTCCAAGAACATCTGGAGGCCCAAGGTTGGGGACCACTGCTCTAGTGAGACCTTCAGATGTCATAGGAGGTGTTACTCACTTGGAGCTCTCCATGGTGCTGCAACATCCAGCCTGCCTTACAACCTTCGGGCTTCGGACACCGGCCGAAACAGGTAGGGAGGGGATCAGCTCCAACAAATAAACAAAAATCATATCTCTGTCCTAACGAGAATGAAATAACTTCCTGTTTGTGAGCATAAGCTTAGTCAATGGGCGAACAGAAAAGACTAGATTGGCCTTTGATTTGACCACTCCACCTACATTCTGGTATCAGATTGGACTATTGCTCCTTCTGTCTTGACCTTGCCTATAATAAGGAAAGGAAACACACACACACCCTCACGGCTGTTGGATAGTAATTCTTGTCAACCTTCACCACTGTTGATGGGAGTCCCAACAGCATGTGGAAGGAAATGTTTCCCATTCCTCATCTACCTTGATAGGTGGATGGGCCATCCCTATTGTTAGAGAGAAGCCTTTCCAAGCCTCACCTAGCTTTGTCTAGGATTGATCCTGGGAACTCTTGGAGGGGGGCCCTCAGATGATTCCCTTCCATGATTGGCCTGAGAAATGTCCCAGGTCAGTTATGGGGCTTGATCTGTGGCAATGAACAGGTGATGCTTTCTGCACCACCACCACTATAAATGCTGCTTGCCGCAAACCAAGGTAAAGGTAAAGGTTCCCCTTGACAATTTTTGTCCAGTCGTGTTCGACTCTAGGGGGCGGTGCTCATCCGCGTTTCCAAGCCATAGAGCCAGCGTTTGTCCGAAGACAATCTTCCAAGGTCACATGGCCAGCGCGACTAGACACGGAATGCTGTTACCTTCCCACCGAGGTGGTCCCTATTTATCTACTCGCATTTGCATGCTTTCGAACCGCTAGGTTGGTGAGAGCTGGGACAAAGCGACGGGCACTCACTCCGTCGTGTGGATTCGATCTTACGACTGCTGGTCTTCTGACCCTGCAGCACAGAGGCTTCTGCGGTTTAGCCCACAGCGCCACCACGCCACAAACCAAGCACCTCTTAAAAAAAATCAACAAAACACAAAGGGCTGCCATTGTCATATACCACCTTTCCATATCTATTGCAAAGCAAACCTGTATTGGGACAACTTGAAAAGCAGATATCCTTAGAGGAGGGCATTGATTCGTTCTGAAATACTCCACCATGTGCGCCTAGGTGTGCTTATAAACTGATCTTAAGACTGCAACCTTTATTGTCAATTTATTTAACCAACGGCCGGGGCTGGCCTGTCTATTAGGCAGCTGCCTCTGTCAGCAGATTTTGAGTGTCATAAAACACCCAAGAAACTGCTGCCTGCGCTTTTGCTATCATTGTACTTTTTACAACAAAAATAGAAATAGCTTCAAGTAGTATGCACAATTACTAGGCTGGATTTTGGAACACAATTGCTACCAATATATCTATATCTATATTCATGATACATCAAGTCAATAGTGACTTATGGCAACCCTTTCCAGGGTCTCCTAGGTACGGAATACACATAAGTGGTGTACCATTCCTTTCCTCTAGGGGGAGCCCTGGGGCTGTGCAGCTTGTCCAAGGCTACCCAGGCTGGCTTGTTTCCACAATGTTGAACTGAACCCTATAGAACACTCTATTTCTCTGTTATCTATTTCACTGTATCACTGGGTGGGGTGAAGGTTTCTGTGCTCTCTCAGCTCATGGGGACAAACCACATCCCAAATTTCATCCAAGTGCACCTTTTCCTTCTCAATTATTTTTATTTTTTTAATTTTGGGGTGTTGGGGGAGGAAGGGGAGGGAATGATGGAAGCAATTTGGGAGGGTTGAAACTGGGGGAAAAAAAGAAAGAAAGACGGTGTCTCGTCTGGAGCCCACCCCCAAAGTGAGACAAGCAGCCATCCTGAGAAGTAAAATCAGCCACAAACACACCTTCAATCTTACAGGCAGCAAGACATATACAGTGGTGCCTTGCTAGACAATGATAATCCGTTTCACTGAAATCGCTGTTTAGTGAAATCATTGTCTAGCGAAAAGCATTTCCCCATTGGAATGCATTGAAACCTGTTTAATGTGTTCCAATGGGGAAGAATCGTCATTGTCTAGCGAAGATCGGTCATAGGAAAGCTGCTTTGCAAATCGTTGATCAGCTGTTTAAATCGACGTCTTGTGAAGCTTAGGTCCCGAAAACACCTGTTTTGCGAGCGTGGAGGGAGCTGTCAAAATCGTCTAGCGAAAATAGGTTTGCGAAGCAGGGACCAAACATTGTCCAGCAAAATTTCCCCATAGGAATCACTGTTTTGCAAATCGCTATAGCAATTGCAAAAAGTCAACGTCTAGCGAAAAAACTGTCATGCAGGGTAACTGTCTAGCGAGGCACCACTGCACTAAGGATTCCACCTTGTGCCTTGTAAACAAGCAATGCTGGTGAGCAGGGGGTTGCTTTTCCTTTCTTGGTATCCTTTTTGCTCTGCCTGTCATCATTTTTTCTTTTGCGTAGTATCTATGCTGGCACAGAGATCATGGAAAGGGCAGCAATGCCCTCTCTCTCCCCCCCCCATATATTTTTGGAGGGGGTACTTTGCCTTGCAGGAGGCAAAGAGTTAAACAAAACCCAACCCTCAGCCCTAGTCTCCTTGCAATGAATATTTAGCAGCAGACCGTGCCGAGGCTGGAGTACCAGCTTCTCCTCCTCCTCCTCGGGCTCGCCTTGACAGCCGTGGCTGGTTGAACAGCCTTCTACTGTTGGAGTTTGCCGTGCTGCATGGGGTTTTTTATGCAGCGGGAGGACGCCGGAGGACAAGACGGACCGGAGAGCTTCAGAGCTCTTTCCTTTCTCCATGTAGGCGGTGTGATGACACTGCTCGGCTGAAGTCTCCCTGCCTTGGCTCTCCCTCCAGAACTCTCCCCGTGAGTCATCCCCGGCTGCTCCAGTTTTCTGGCTGCTATGAGGATCCTGGCTCTTCTTGGGATAACTTTTGTCACCTTGCTGGTGGTCATCCATGCAGGCACAGCAGGTGAGGCCGTCTGCGCTCTTGTCGGGGGTTTCTTGGTGGTTGATGGAAATCAGGAAGGGACGGGACCTGGATCTCTCCCCTGTCTCGACCGCACCTTGCTCCAAAAGCACCTGTTGGGTTTTGGCCAACTCTCCTACCGGCGTCTGCAGGTACCTCTCGATACAGAGGCGCAAATCTGTTTCCCTCTGATGGGGACCTGCCTTTGCCACCTTCTCTGTCTGTCTCACTCAATGTGTGTTCTTGCTGCAAGTGCCAGCTGTCATTGTTGTCCTCAGCTGGTGGTGTCAAATCTGATTAAATGCCGAGCCAGGTCCCTTATGATGCGCCACAACGGATTGTTTCTGTGCCAGAAGTTTCCTGCAAGGGGGAAATCTCCTCCTGCCTTAAATGGGAGTAACTTTGGAAGCCGCCTCGTTCAAGAGATACGGAGATATGTTTTTAACAACGAGACTTTGGCAGGGGAGGCTGATCCATGCAATTGAGCGGTGCCCTGCTAGACACAGTTTAGGAGAGAAGTGTTAAACTAACCTTGCAGGCTGGCTGAAATGACCATTTTTTCCATTTCGTGGCATGTTCGGATTTCTTAACCTGTGCTCACAGGTTTTTTTATCATGTCGCACTTCTGAGTCGCTACATTTGAGGGATTTAACTGAAGCGCGGCGAAAAGCGGTCATCCGCTGATTGTTGTGATCTGGTGGTACCCAAGAGCAATTGCTGCTGCTCATTCCTTGCTCTCCATGTATCAAATTTGCATTTCTGACGGGCAATTGGGGTGAAGTGGATTTGATCTCCCGGCTGAGTGTCCATCCAGAATGATTCAAGCTCACTCTGTGGGGGAGAAATCATGGGGGCGTTTTAAAGGAGACCTAACTTTGATTTAGCTGGCTGGATAGCTCAGTGGTTTAAGTATCTGCCTCTGGAGCTGGAGGTTAGGAGTTCAATCCCCCCACTGTGCTTCCCGGTGGTTTATCGGACAAATCTCCAAAGTTTAGTACTCTCTTGTAGGTTTTGGGGGATACTTCTGCCTTAGCTGCCTGAACCCGGGGCAAGCTACAGAGTCCCAGTAGCAGAGAGAGCTTAGAAGACACCATGAGATAGGGTGACTACTAGCCATGGCGGTAGGGATTTTGTAGCTTCTGCCCCCAACTTTTTCAAGCCTGGGTTCAAGGCCAATCCTAATTAGCAACCTAAGCAATTTTTTTTCTGTGCTACCCTCCCACTGGACACTCAACTTCTGCATACCCAACTTTCCCTAAAATCCATCATGTAAATGCCACTGTTCCAGCTTTGATCCTCTGTTTCTATCTTGATTTATCCTTGGCCAAGAAGGGGATAGGTTTTTACTGCTACCTCTGAACACAGATACTACGTTACAGCCACTTGATTAGTAAAATGCACAGTGCTTTCCTCCTCCCGGATCTTGAGGATGACAATAACGAAGGATGGGGTGCATGTCAAAGATAACTTTAAGGATGCTGGCATAATTCTGGATGAGCAGTGTAGTGATAAATTATGAAGGACAGGTTGATGTGAACGACAGCCCTCCTAGGTAGGCTATCGCCCAGGAAAGCCCAATAATGCAGTTAACTGGATTGAGCCATACTAACAAATCAATTTGAGCCGTCTTCATTTGTATCAAGATTATGTCTTTGGGAAAAAGAATGGTCTCTTTGATAGAGGTAAGGAGTTGGCTGGATAGCTCAGTGATTTTAGGTATCTGGCCGTGGAGACAGAGGCTGCGAGTTCGATTCCCCCACTGGGCCTCCTGGGGGGGAAGAGCCAGCCTGAGTAGCCTTGGGCAAGCTGCACAGTCCCAGGGCGCCCCCTAGAGGAAGGGAATGCTAAACCACTTCCGAGTACAGTGGTGCCTCGCTAGACAGTTACCCCACATGACAGTTTTTTTGCTAGACATTGACTTTTTGCGATCGCTATAACGATTCGCAAAACAGTGATTCCTATGGGGGAATTTCGCTGGACAATGTTTGGTCCCTGCTTTGCAAACCGATTTTTGGTAGACGACGATTTTGACAGCTCCCTCTGGACTTGCAAAACGGGTGTTTTCGGGACATAAGCTTCGCAAGACAGCTATTTAAACAGCTGATCCGCGGTTTGCAAAGTGGCTTTCCTACGGCTGATCTTTGCTAGACAACGACGATTCTTCCCCATCAGAACGCATTAAACAGGTTTTTCACTAGACAATGATTTCGCTAAACAGTGATTTCAGTGGAACGGATTATCATCGTCTAGCAAAGCACCACTGTACTCTCCAACTAAAAACCCTGAAAAGGCTCACCATAAGTCAGAATGTGGTGGCACAGCATGATTATCATAGAATAATGCCTGGATGTTCTACTTGCCCGATTTCACTGCACAGCCAGGGATCTCCAGAAGGAAAACTAACCATCACTTGTGGAACAGCAGTGCTTATACGGACAGCCCCATCCTGGTGGGACTTTCTGATTAGTGAAGCCAAATCGGCCGCGGGCTGGTTCAGATCCAGCCAACCCACACGCCTTTGGGTTCTCATCGGAACAGCTCATAATAGTACCTGGTCGCAGAGACAGCTGGGGTTTTCCCACAGGTGATCATGACACCCAAATGATCAGCCTCAAGGAAGCCTTAGCAGTGGTGGGGAGCGGGTGCGAACTCTGCTCTTGCTGTACTTGCTGATAGGAAGAGTCTCTCTCTCTCTCCATCCCCGGGAACCATCCTCTAGAGATGAGCCCCAGTAGTGTCAAGTATGCAAGACCCCACCAACTCTTGGATGTTCTTATTGGTTGCTTGTTCATTCTATTTATTTCTATGCCCCATGCGAAGCGGTGGTGTCTCCAGAAAGCATAAGGATAAGCGACTGAAGTCATAACGGCGTGAGTAAGTGGCACCTCCCCACAATCCAGGAGATTGGGCCAAAGGTTGTGTCTTTCTTCAGTAATGGCCATCATCATAGACCCAAACTGCTGAGATCTGCAGAGTTCTGAATGTTACCTTTTAAAACAAACTCATTTCTTCTCGGCTTGCGCGAATCATTACTCTTGCTCTGAATAAACAAGCAATTTGTTACACTGCACCGTTATTAATGCACTGCGTTGTGTTCAAGGCTATCTTGTTCCCTTGGAGTCATAGTGAGGAATTGAACCTCAAATTTCTGACTCTACAGTCAGAGATCTCACAGAGCTAGCCAACCAGCTCGTTTTCATCAACAGGCTGGGAAGATACAGAAAACCGCTTTCTGCTTCCTTCTAGTGGCCAGTCTTGATATTGCACCATGGAGGACAAAACCAAGGAGCATTTCCTTTCCTTCTTAGACTGATTGAAGGGTATAAGATCTGAACAAAATCTTTTCAAATGCTTCTAAAATACCCTTTACAATAACGTTTGAAATTATTTGGTCGTTACTCATCACATCTAAGTAACGTGTTAATATTATACCTAAAAGTGACTTTTAACTACTAGTTACATTACTTATCACTTGCAAGCAACTAATTACTGGTAACTGCCTTACTGGAAACTATTATCTCTAAGCCCTACTTCTCAGATGCAGAAGAAAGCAGAGTGTCAGACTAATTGTGGGCGGGTGGGGAGCAGGGAATAAGTTCAAGTGACATGCTACACACAATCGTCTTCATTTGCACCCCTTAGGATTTGCTGCCTGAGGCAGTTACTCTGATTGGCCCAGGATTTCCAGTTTTGATTTGGTTTTGAAATAGAAGCTGCAGGAAAAATGATGGGATTGGAGCAGATCTCAGCAAAAGAAAAGAAAGCCAAATAGTGATTTTAAAAAAAGATAACATTTGTTCCTATTATATAGTAGATGTTCAATGTCTTCTTTAAGCAGAGTTTGAAATGTTACTTTAAAAAGTAGTTAGTTACAGTTATAGCTGAAAACCCTAAAGTAGTTTCCATTATCACTAAAATTGAAACATGTTTTACATTTCACACATTCATCTCACTATGCCTTCAATGCCCACAACTGAGCAGAAGCCGGCACTTGAACTGTGTGATCCTCCTCCTCCAGCATGGTAGCAAAACAATGCCTATAGCTATAAAAGGGACTTTAAAACTTACAGTTAAGCTAAAAAAGGGTGTCGTTACATCTCAATTAGTGATAGTCCTAATACAACAGGGATATACCTTCCTTACTGGAAATAGGGAAGTAACTAGTAATTAGTAAGTAATTAAGTATTTCTAAGTAATTAGAGGTCACCGGGGCTGCCAGATATTGGAGTTGAGCTGAATCAGTTACTTCTTAGAAGTAACTAGCTATTTGAAACTTTATTTGCAAGCACTGATTCAGATCAACTCCAATATCTGGCAACCCCGGGGACCTCTCATTCCTCGCACACACACCTCGTCCTCGCTCAGCACACACACACCCTTTTCTGCGTATCTCCTTGGCTGCCTCACCTATTAGCTTGCAGGCGACAAACTGCCACCGCAATGGACGGGTGAACGAAATGATGCACAGCATTTCCTATTCAGTGCTGTTCAATTTATGGCTCAGCAAAAAAATTTAAAAAAAAAATAAATGGGATCGCTTTGGAGCATCTAGCCCATGTGTTAGCTGCCAAACTGGATATGGTTTTTACTTAGAAGGCTTTTTATTTAAAAAAACAACAACAACACAAACTCAGCAGGCAGAAGGCCAGTGTTCTTCTGTCATTCCTGCTGGAGCCCGTCCAGGGTAATCACGCTGCACCAAGTCGGTTTTTCCATAAAGGGTTTGGACGCTTTTTTTAAAAGCGTGGAAGGACATAAAAGGTTAGCTGCTGCTCCTACTTAGTGTTGCAAGGGACAGCTGAGAGGAGGTGAGCGTTCGAATTTGAGGCGGCGATAAATCAGATATGTTGTCGTAGGTTGCACACAAGGCTGGGGAAGATGCTTTTTGGACTGCATGTCCCAAATTCCCCAGGCTGCACGGGAACTGTAGTCCTGAAGAAAAATTTTCCCCTCTGTGCTATAAAGGGAGACATGAATGCTTTCTCTCTGCCGCCGGCAAAATGCTGCTTTTAAAAAGTTTGTAGCAGCTTCCTAAATTTATGATGTTCAGGGATGAATGTGCAAAACGGCATCATCTCTCCATAAATGAAAGACCACGAGTGGTTTGGGGAAAACCCTCAGTAAAATATATATTTAAGGGGGTAGCCTTAAGAGGGTTTAAAAAGAGAGAGAGAGAGTCCCCCACAATGACTGAGCATGCACAGAATGCTCACTGTTGGAGGGAGGGAAACAATGGAAAAAGTGCTGTGCGTTGGAGAGGATGGAAAAGATGGGATGGAAGAGAATGGAATCTTCTGGGATCGGGCATGGCTGGCAGGGGGAAATGGAATGAAGGATTCTGGGGGTCACCCGGAAGCGGGCACGGCTGACTGGAGGGCACCCTGAAAAGGAGGCGTTGACACGACCAAGTCCTGACTGTTCTTGTGATCGTCATCTTTGCAGAGATGTGGAGGTTGTGTCATGGATCCCCTTCAAAAGCAGGTTCTCCAGGGCAACTACAGGATCTGGGAAGTGCATAGGATCACAATGAGAACCTCACTTAGGGGGGTTTGCACTGGGCTGCTTTATGACACACCACCAGCTTACCAGCAGCTGAATCTGCCCCTCTACTGGACCTTTCAAATTTTACTGGTGCGACAGTGGCAACGTAGCCCCCGAACCAAGCACTTTTGAAGGCATGGCATGTGCCTCGATTTGAAGCTATGTAGCAACTAAAACTAAAATGAAGATCATGGCCACTGGTCCCATCACCTCCTGGCAAATAGAAGGGAAAGATATGGAGGCAGTGACAGATTTTACTTTCTTGGGCTCCATGATCACTGCAGATAGTGACAGCAGCCACGAAACTAAAAGACTCCTGCTTCTTGGGAGGAAAGCGATGACAAACTTAGACAGCATCTTAAAAAGCAGAGACATCACCTTGCCAACAAAAGTCCGCATAGTCAAAGCTATGGTTTTTCCTGTAGTGATGTATGGAAGTGAGAGCTGGACCATAAAGAAGGCTGACTGCTGAATAATGGATGCTTTTGGATTGTGGTGCTGGAGGAGGCTCTTGAGAGATCCCTGGACTGCAAGGAGAACAAACTTATCCATTCTAAAGGAAATCAAGCCCAAGTGCTCACTGGAAGGACAGATCCTGAAGCTGAGGCTCCAATACTTTGGCCATCTCATGAGAAGAGAAGACTCCCTGGACAAGAGCCTGATGTTGGGAAAGTGTGAAGGCAAGAGGAGAAGAGGGACAACAGAGGACGAGATGGCTGGACAGGGTCATCGAAGCGACCAACATGAATTTGACAAAACTCTGGGAGGCAGTGGAAGGCAGGAGGGCTTGGCGTGGTCTGGTCCATGGGGTCACGAAGAGTCGGACACACCTTAATGACTAAACAACAACAAACCAGGAGCTACCTAGTTTTAAGTGCTTATTTTCATATATTTTCTCTTCCTGCACATCATGGTGGTAATTTTAAACACTCTTCCTGTTGCTGCCATCACTGCTGCTATCAATTCTGCAGCTGAAGTGGGAGTGCTTGAGGGACCCTGGGCTATCTGGATGACACATACGGGCAGTCGGCTCCATCCTGTCCACCCATATATTACAACCTACATCTTATCCTGCTTATTCCACCAACTGGATGAACTTCCAGATGTGACTTAACCATCCTTTGTGAAATCCTCTCCCCAATAAATAACATTGATTAGAAGTTTGAAACTGTTCTGTATTTTGACCCCATCATTGTCGTTTAGTCGTGTCCGACTCTTCGTGACCCCATGGACCAGAGCACGCCGGGCCCTCCTATCTTCCACTGCTCCCAGAGTTGGGTCAAATTCAGGGATGAATTCTCACATTAGAATCTGGGGTTTAAATCATAGCTCATCTCTTGTTGTTTTCCAACGCCTCGTTTTCCTGCACCATCCAGTTTTTTTTATACGAAAACATAATTGCCACAAACATGTAGAATCATGGAATAATTGAGTTGGAAGAGTCTTATAAGGCCATTGACTCCAACCCCCTGCTCAATTTAGGAATCCAATTCAAAGCATATCTGACAGATGGGTTGCTCTTGAATGCCTCCAGAGTTTGAGCACTAACCACCTTCTGAGATAATTGGTTCCATTGTTGTACTACTCTAACAGTTAAGAAGTTTTTCATGTATTGAGCCTAAATCCTGCCCTTCCTCTGTATGGCTATCTTTCAAGTACTGGAAGAGTCCTATCCTATCTCCCATCAGTTCCCTCCTCTTAATTTGCCCATTTCTCCCAGTTTTTCCTTCTAAGGCTTGGTTTTCTGTTCTCCGATCATCCTTGTTGCCCTCCTCTCAACTTGCTTCCATTTGTTGGTACCCTTCTTAAAATGCAGACTCCAGAATTGGACACCCAACTCTAGAGGAGGCCCAACCAGTCCTTCAAGACCTTGGACCTTCCTCTTCATTTTGCAGCCTCAGTGGATACACGTTTTTCAATCTCATAGTGAAACAATAAAAACACCAAGTTTTCTAAATACAAAAGATTTAAAAAAAGGGAGTGGAGCTTGGCACAGACTCTCCTCCTCCTTAGAACTGGAACGGCTTGATAAATCTTGATAATGACAAATTGCATTTATATCGTTATCGTCGCATCTTTCATATCACAGCAGAACATGGAAAAGTAATTATCCAACCTTACTAGTGTTTGCCGTAGATCAGACAAAGCTGATCTAAGGGCCTCACTGTGCCTGTCGTTCAAAAAGGGCTTCTAGTTTTGACAAATGGAAGGATATGTAATCATCTCCCTCCTTTTAATCTTATTTAATATTAGTTACTTTAGCCACAGTGGTACGCTCTGTTTTCCCATCCAGATCTTCCTTAACATGGCACATGTTTGTTTGTGTAGCCATTCTTTTCATTTTCGATATTCAGATTTACAACTGACATTTGCTTAACAAGCCAAAACGGGACCACACAGACATAAAGAGGACGTATCGCCAGAATACTAAAGTTTCCAGAAACACAGAACACAGTTAGACAAAAAAAAATATTCTTTGGGTTAGGCAAAATAACCCTGTGGGGTTTACACACACTCAGGGGGGCATGTGACATTGATCACCTGGAGGAAAACAGGAACTCAGGTGAGACAAGTGGCGGGCGACGGGCAACGTAATGGAGCATCCTGGAAAAAGGGCATGGCTGGCTGACACCATGCGGAGCAGGAACATCTCATACTACAATATTTTGTTGCAGATCAGATTTCTCATGTAGGAGTGATCATTTCTTTTTGCTCTTTCAGCATGTTCTTTTTTGTAGAATAAGAAAAATAAGAGAATTCACTCTGTTTCCCACCCCCCCCGCCCCCCGATTCCACTTTGTACCATGAACTGTGTAAATGTTCCTTTTCAATCAGGAAAGCATACAAACGAACGGTCAGAGCTGGGCTTATTGCCCTTGACTTGCCATAAAAGGAATGAAATTGGGTGCCACATGGGGGTGAGAAATAACACTCTGTGCCCCAAGACAATGTAACCTGGGAACTCTGTGCTAGAGGGTCATATTAGTCATGGATCGGATATCGACCAGCACTGAGATAGGTTACCTCATTTGGGACTACAACTCCCAGAACCCCCTGGCCAGCAATCCTGGCTTGGGGATTCTGGGAGTTGTAGTCCAAACACCAGCGATGTTTCTCAGTACTGATTCTGACTCAGCGTGGCTGCTTCTCCTAACACACTCCCTCTCTGTGCGTTAAAATGTTTGTTAAAAGACGCAGTGTTTCTTGAACGCCTTTCTGGCCCTCTTGTCAATCTTGCCTGGTAGATCCCTTGCCAGAGCTTAGAAAAAAGGAATGTTGGTCTACAAGACGAAGATCTAGACGTACCCTGTTGTGGATAGACGATGAACAAGGGCTCAGGTGACTTGAGTTCAAATCCCTGCTCAACTATGGAAACTTATGGAATGGGGTGGCATTGATAAAACTACAGTGGTGCCTCGCTTAATGAGCTCCTCATATAGCGATGAATCCGCATAGCGATCCCTTTTCCGGGATCACTAATGCGGAGGCATAGGGTCGGCCCCAATGGGCGAAACTCAAATAGCGAAGATCGGTAAGCGTTTCGCTTACCGATCTTTGCTTTGTGACGCCCGAAAATCAGCTGTTCGGCGGCTCCAAAATGGCCACCGGACGCCCGAAATGGCCGCGCGCAGCGTTTTTGCGCCCTCCCCTCGCTTAGCGAGGGCGCAAAAATGGCTGCTGGACCCTGGAAACTTCGCTAAACGGTGAGTTTTGTGCCGATTTGGAACGCATTAAACAATGTTTAATGCGTTCCAATGGCTTTTTACTTTCCGCTTAGCGAAGTTTTCACATAGCAAAGGTTAATCCAGAATGGATTAATCTCGCTATGCGAGGCACCACTGTACTTCTTAAATATCTCACTTCCCTTGAAAACCTTATTAGGGTTGCTATAAGTCAGATGTGATTCGACAGCTCATAATGCACATAGATAACATCAGAAACTCCCCCAGGCAGTATGATCAGAGGCATAAGCCAAGCCTAATTGTATCTCTGACTTAAATTATCCTTTGCATATTTAGGTCTAATGCTTACCTGGCTGGTCTCTCCTCACCTTTGATTGCCATGGTGGGCTTCTCAGCCTTCTGCTTTTATCCTTCAACCAGCCTGCAATCCTCAAGTTTGTTTTGTTAAAACAAACCATTTGCGGAAAATTAGCTGGGAAGTGGAATATTCTGCTGCTGATACTGCTCAAACTCAAAAATAAGGCAACTAACACAATCATTTTAATGGTTGTTGTGGGTTTTTCAGGCTCTTTGGCTGTGTTCTTCCTAACGTTTCGCCAGTCTCTGTGGCCAGCATCTTCAGAGGACAGCACTCTGTGCTCTGGTGCAGTTTGTTAGGGAGCTGAGTATTTATGGCTGTGAGATCAGCTTTTGTCCTTTTCAGGAGATGGTTGATTATGGTGATCAGTGTCTTTTTGTTGTGGGTGTATTGTTGAATCATTTTAGATTGTAAATATGTTACATGTGTTATTTATTTATTTATTTATTTAACATATTTTTACCCTGCCTTTCTTCTTAAAAAGGACCCAAGAGTTGGGAGTTGAAGTCCCTACTTTATCCCCTTAACAGGAGCTAAACTCAATAATCTAGCCCTACAGTTCTAAGATTATTATAAAGTGGCTTGACAATGATCATGTGCCGTGAAGTCAATTCTGACATACGGCAACCCTTCTCAAACTTTTCTAGGTAGAGAATGCTCAGAAATGACTTACTATTACTGTGTAGCTTGCCCAAGGTCACACAGGCTGGTTCTTCTTACAGGAGGCACACTGGGGAATCGAACTCCCAACTTTACCAGTCAGCTATCTAGCCAGCATAAAGTGTCTTACATCATTAAAAATACAGTATTTAAAAGCAAAACCAGTAAGTACAGTGGTGCCTCGCTTGACGACATTGATTTGTTCCAGCGAAATCGCTGTAGAGCAAAAATGTCGTCAAGCGAAATAAAAAAGCCAATTGAAATGCATTGAAAACTGTTCAGTGCATTCCAATGGGTTGAATATTTGCTCGTCCAGCGAAGATCCTCCATAGGGGCGGTCATTTTCGGTGTCTGTAGTGCGAAAAATGCCTCCTAAAAACAGCGGGGAGCCATTTTGAAAACCTGACGATCAGCTGTTTGATCGTCATAATGTGAAGAATCGGTTCCCGAAGCAGGGAACCGATTGTCTCAAAGCGAAAAAACCACATTAAAACATCGTTTTGCGATCGCAAAAACATCAGCGTGAAGCGGATTCGTCATTATATGGGGTAATCGTTAAGTGGGGCACGGCTGTATATAAATATTAAAAAAGAATTAAATAAGTACTATATTAAAAACAGCAAATCAAATTAAAATAAGAACACATTTAAGAGCAACAAGGCACAGAACTGACTTAATAGTGACTTTAATAGGGCTCTCGAGATAAGTGAGATATTTAAGGAGTGGTTTTACCAATTCAAGTCGGATTTGCCTGCATTCCATCTTAAATCTGTTCCATCCAACAGGTACATCAGGTAGCAGATATTTTAACAAGAACAAACGTTTTCACTGATTTTTGCCCACAACTTTCTCTAACACAAATATTTTGCAACTTTTTCCGGTACACATATTTCCGCACACAGCTTCCCTTAATACATTTTTTTTTACTTTTTACCCCACTTTCACCAATATATATGCATTTTTTGTATACAAAATTTCCTAGGGACACTTTTTTTGTAGGCAGCTTTCACCAACGCATGCATTTCTGTGTCCAACTTTCCTTAATATACATCTTTGTATCTGACCTGCCTTGACATACACATTCCGGCCCACAGGGCTTTCTTCAGTATGGATGCAACTTTCTTTCAACTTTGTGTACAACTTTTCCTAGTAAGTAAGTAAGTAAGTAAGTAAGTAAGTAATAATACTATTAATACTCTTACTATTAATACTATTACTACTACTTCTACTACTAATTCTTCTTCTTCTTCTTCTTCTTCTTCTTCTTCTTCTTCTTCTTCTTCTTCTACTACTACTACTACTACTACTACTACTACTACTACTACTACTACTACTACTACTACTACTACTACTACTACCAATAATACCAATACCAATACCAATACCAATACTACTACTACTACTACTACTACTACTACTACTACTACTACTACTGCTGCTGCTGCTGCTGCTGCTGCTGCTGCTGCTACTGCTACTGCTAATACTAATACTAATAATACTAATACTAATACTAATACTAATACTAATACTAATACTACTACTACTACTACTACTACTACTACTACTACTACTACTACTACTACTACTACTACTACTAATAATAATAATAATAATAATAATAATAATAATAATAATAATACCTTTATTGACATATAAAATAAATGTAGGCAGGCTAGTTTGTTAGATTTCTGGATTTACAGGGAGCATGAAACAAATACATTCGTACAAGGTCAGGGCTTCACTTCCTAAAAATTGACCCACTAAAAACAGCTACTTGTTGCATAACGTCAACCACCTCCATGGATAACATAAAACGGACCTTGGTAAGTATATTTTAAAAATGCATATTGTTTTCCTAAGACACACATTTTGTATACGTGGCTTTCCTAATGTTCTCATTTTTGTGCACATCTTTAAACGCAGCTTTTCCTAGTTAGGCCCTTTTTTTCACTAACAACTGTATTTTTTTTTGTACACAGCCATCCATAATACATTTCTTTTCTTAAGCCTGCTTTTGCTGAGCCTTGCAAAACCCAGCAGACTCCGCAGTCCCAAAGATTGTTATGGCCCGGACTCAAAATTAATCAGGGAACCATAAACGAGGTGTATTCATTTTCTTTTAAAATGTTGGCAAAGCAAGCATCCTCCATGCCAGCCCCTGTGTGCCAAGGAAGGTGAGTGTTACATTTTTTTACCCCTCTCTCCTTAGCGGCTTCATGAACCTTGCTACTCAAGAGCCGCATGGGCTGTCCCTGTCCCTGGACACGTAAGCAGGGTAACGTACGGATTAATTTTAAATGTCGCTCCCTTGGGCTGCAGGCAGTGAAACTGACGTGGAAGATTTTCTGCGAAGCAAGAGTGGGGCCAGTTTACCCTGGCGGCCTCTTCAGCGCATACTTATTAGCTATCAAACAATCTGCCCCATCTTTTCCCAGGTGTGGAGGAAATGGTATGAAACACAAATTTCCCTTTTGGTGGCCACAACTGGGTTTATATCAAAGCTGAAAACCAGAGAGAGAGAGAGAGGGATGGGGACGAGAGCCTCAAGTAAATCCTCCCTATTAAAATCTGCTTTCAGAAACTTAGATTTATCCTGGTGCATTTCCCCCCCCCCCCCGACCAGACACGTCAGGTTTTGTGGATTTTCTTACAAAGAGAACGGCAAACCTGGTTTCGAATTCGACGGCAAGAGAAAATCAAGGCGGGTCGTATCAAACCGGGGATATGGTCTGCCGATGAAGCGAAATGTGAGGTTAAAGCAAGCATCCTCCCCCACTTTTGTGCTGTTTTTCATGAGTGAATACGAAAGAGAAACCTCGCGGCAGTACAAAGACTGAGAGTGTGGCTGGAGAGCCGAATTATCTGGGCTTGGTTTGGTCAAGATCAAGCTACAAATGGGGTCACTTTGAGGTGTTGTATGTCATTTGGACTGACCCTTCCATCTACATGCAAGGATTGGCTACAGCGCACCTCGAGCGAAGCTGTTTAGCACAATTCGTTTCCGCATTGCTTTCAAAGTGTTAATGATGACATATAAAGCCCTAAAAGGTTTTGGACCTCGATATCTAGCAGAATGCCATCTCCCACCTAGATCTATTCGAGGCACTCGCTATAGCCAGGAAAGACGTCTGAGGTGCCTAACGCCAAGGGAGGCCCGGAAAGAAAGAACTAGAAACGGGGCCTTCTCAGCAGTGGCCCCTCGACTTTAGAACAGCCTGCCGCCAGAGATCCGCCTGGCACCCTCGCTGGGTGTTTTAAAAAGCCAATTAAAGACTTAGCTCTTTAGGCAGGCTTTCCCCTCCTGTCAACACTTGACTTTTATTTCTTACTTAGTCTTTTGTTTATATTTTCCCATCTTGATTAATACTTTAATTGTTGTTTTAACTGTTTTATGAATAATTTTATTGTAAGCTGCCCTGAGTAGACATTGTCTAGAAGGGCGGGATAAAAATCAATCAGTCAATCAATCAATCAATCAATCAAACAAACAAACAAATCCCTTTTAAAGGGAAAGATTTCTTGAGATTGTTAGGTGGCTGGCTGTCCCTTTGGAGAAGCCGTTTAACAATCTTGAGAAATGCAAAGCTTCCGTTCTGCTCACCCTTGGAGGGCAAGGGAGAGGACAGCACTTGGTCTTGGTCTGTTTAAAGCAGAACCATATCCCAACAGGGCTCCAGTGACAGTGAAGATCTACTGAAGATGCCAGTGGCCACAGAGACTGGTGAAACGTCAGGAAGAACAACCTTCAGAACACGGCCAAAGAGCCCGAAAAACCCACAACAACCAGAACATGTTAATCAAAGGGAGTACATAATATTTTCCATAATGCCCAGCTTGACCCTCAGAGTTTCAACAATAGATTCAGGTCCACCTTCTGTTAAATTCTCATGGAAGGGATCAGCAATAATAGTAACCATTACTATAATTATTCTTATTTATAAAAAATACTACGAATTACATTTTATAGTTATAGTGACTATGCATATTGGCAAAAAAAGCTCTACAGACATCATAAGATTTATTTCAGTATGAGTTTGCGTGGATCAAAATCCATTTTTGCCAAACACAAGGAGTGAAAATACATGCTTCTTACATTTATCTTCATGTTGCTGAGAGCTGGGCGGTGGTGAGGATATAGATAATTTAAAATAAAGCTTCTACAACATCTGCAACAGGATTATCTCACACATACAACTGGAGCTAGAAACCACAGCATGCACAAGCTAGGGACTAAGAAACACAGCAGCATTAGAGTATCTCCATTGAGTTCAGATTGTTAATCAAGCCACTGGCTGAAAAAAAATTTAAATTAGAAGGAAAAAACACACACGTCAAAAGGAACAGGTAGCTGTGTTCTGTTGCTGCTGGTTGGCCTGAAAACTGGACTTTAATACCCACCCCTTGTCTAAACAGCTTTTTCTTTGCATGTCTTTCTTCCGGTGGTGTCTCTACCATTTATTCATTGGCTTTATATTGTGCCTTTTTCTCAATGGGTGCACATCAACATACAACTCTCCTCCCTCTATTTATCGTCACAACCAACCAGCAAAGAGACGGTGCCAAAGCCACCTAGTGAGTTTACCAGCTAAGGGTTCCTGGATCATAGCCTAATGCCTAACCCCCACACTACATTGACACTACATTGACACTTAGAAGTCAGATTTTTCAGATTAGGCATCCTTCAGTCTCAAAAGACTATGGTAACGTGCTCTGTATGGAGGACTTGGAACAGCGTCTAGTGTGGCTGAGGAGGCCAATTCGAGAGTGACCATCCCTTCCACACTGAAGACAAACACAGTCTGTCCCCTGTCCAGCTCCCTGATTTTGCTGGTTTCGGATCTGCCTCTTTGCCTCAGCCTGCTGGACAAGGGTCTCTTCAAATTGGGAGAGGCCGTGATGCAACGCCTGCCTCCAGGCTGAACGCTCCAATGTCAGGGTTTTCCATCTGTTGAGGTTCATTCCTGAGGCCTTCAGATCCTGCTTGCAGATCTCCTTGTATCGCAGCTGTGGTCTCCCTCAGGGGCGGCTTCCCTGCACTAGGAGATCCCTTGGAATCCGACCGCCAGCCATTCTCACGACATGCCCAAGCCAACGTAGACATGCTAAAAAATTGTTGTTATTATGTGTCATCAAATTGCCTCCGACTTACGGCAACCCTATGAATGAGTTATCTCCAAAATGTCCTGTCCTCAACAACCCTGCTCAGTTCTTGCTGATTCAAGCCTGTGGTTCCTTTAGGGAGTCAGTACATCTTGTATTCAGTCTTCCTCTTGCCGCCTGCAACCTTTCCCATCATTATTGTCTTTCCCAGAGAATCCTGTCTTCTCATGAAGTAGGAGAGCCTCAGTTTGAATGTTTTTTTTTTTACTCCAGAGATTGTTCAGGCTTGATTTGATCTAGGACCCACTTGTTTATCTTTCTGGCAGTCCAGGGGATCCATAAAACTGTATCCCAACGCCACATTTCAAATGAATAACTTTCCCCCACAGTCAGCTTTCTTCAATTTCCAGCTTTCACACCCATACGTTGTGATCGGAAATACAAGAGTGTTGACAATCTTGGTCTCCGTCTTCAGTGACAGTGAAGATCTACTGATGCTTACGGAATATAATTGCAAGCTGAAGGCTGAAAGAAACTTGAGCACAGCCTTTGAACGCTGGCCAGTAAATGCATTGTTAAGAAGAACTGGGAGAGAAAATATATACCAACCTGGTGGCTCTGTGATTGTGTAGCAAAAGCAAATTAGAAAACGATGAATACACAGGACTGCAAGCTGTTCAGAAAGACCAGCCAAGCTGCTTCAGTCAGACAAACATTTATTTATGATTTTTTTTTTTTAAAGGGAAACTTCTTAATGAGTTTGCATAAAAGGGGAAAAGAAAAGTAGAACAACGATGATACGCTGAACAAAAATTCCAGTCTTTTGATAAGAAAAATCCGTGCAATTTGGGAACGAAACCTTCTGGTCTTCTCAAGAAGAGAGGATCATACAGGGATGCCCGGTTTAGATTTTTATGTACATAAGAAGCCATTTTGGATTTCTGCGTGCGGAGATGAGGTAAATATTTCAGTGTGAAGTGTAGCAGCCAAACGGGGTGAGTGGTGCAGGCCTGCCTTCAGAAAGATGGCTGACATTTTTTTTAAAAAGTGGCTTGATTAAATTTTATGTACACAATGTTTGAAAACTCCAAATGAAACACATTCCATAGTGTTCTTTCTCCCCCTCTTTCTTATAATTTTTTTATATTTCGTTCTACCTCTAGGAAGGCTTTGAGTGACTAACATGTCAGTGAAAGCAAGACAAAATGGGACCTGCCTTCTACTTTGCAGTAGGAAAAGGCATGAAAGGAAGAAGGGAAGGGGATGGTAAAGGAAAAAGAGCACCAAGCGCAAATTCTTAGTATTCTAAGGCTCATCTGATGGTTAGATGCAATGCAGCTATAACGCAGCCACGTTATTGTTAGCTGGTGTAAGTCATTGTTGTTGGTGCAGTTGTGTTTGTGTATTCTAAACTGGAATGAGAGTGAAAGAGGAGAGTGCAAAAAACGGTCTGAAATTCAACATAAAAAAACCCTAAGATCATGGCCACTGATCCCATCACCTCCTGGGAAATAGAAGGGGAAGATATGGAGGCAGTGACAGATTTTACTTTCTTGGGCTCCATGATCACTGCAGATGGTGACAGCAGCCACGAAATTAAAAGACGCCTGCTTCTTGGGAGGAAAGCGATGACAAGTCTTGACAGCATCTTAAAAAGCAGAGACATCACATTGCCAACAAAAGTCCGAATAGTCAGAGCTATGGTTTTTCCTGTTGTGATGTATGGAAGTGAGAGCTGGACCATAAAGAAAGCAGATCGCCAAAGAATTGATGCCTTTGAATTGTGGTGCTGGAGGAGGCTCTTTAGAATCCTCTGGACTGCAAGGAGAACAAACCTATCAATTCTGCAGGAAATCAACTCTGAGTGCTCACTGGAAGGACAGATCCTGAAGCTGAGGCTCCAGTACTTTGGCCACCTCATGAGAAGAGAAGACTCCTTGGAAAAAACCTTGATGTTGGGAAAGTGTGACGGCAAGAGGAGAAGGGGACGACCGAGGATGAGATGGCTGGACAGTGTCTGCGAAGCTACCAACATGAATTTGACCCAACTCCGGGAGGCAGTGGAAGACAG
This sequence comes from Pogona vitticeps, assembly GCF_051106095.1. Taxonomy (NCBI): domain Eukaryota; kingdom Metazoa; phylum Chordata; class Lepidosauria; order Squamata; family Agamidae; genus Pogona; species Pogona vitticeps. The sequence continues at coordinate 10,263,737 of NC_135796.1, read as the reverse complement.
GAATGCCTGGCGTGCTCTGGTCCATGGGGTCACGAAGAGTCGGACACGACTAAACGACTAAACGAACGAACGAACGAAACTGGAATGCCACACAACTGTCATGAGCCAGTGAAGTTTCCTTAGCATGATGCCCAGGTGTGATTGCTTGTCTTCTTTAAATGTAATCCCTACCAACCTTCTATATCCCTCTCCCATATTTTCCTAAAAGGAAGGACGCTGTGTCACTCCAAATAGCAATGCTGGATTGGACTGGAGTCTGAGCAAGAGAAAATCTGCTAGGATTATAATCTGCCTCTTGTGATGAAGATAGACATGATGAGCTGTGGAAAGCCAGATTGAGGAGCAGTAAATACAAAACTCTGACAGACCAAGGGCAGGTGAAGCCAAGCTGAGGCTCTAAGCTCTGTCAATTTCAGGAGCTCCCATTTAATTTGAAATTAAATGTTTTTAGCATTTTTTTTTTAAAAATAGAACCAATCTTCACTATGTGAGGCCCGAAGCTGGGGGAGGGGAAACTTCAGACGTGTGAGGCAAAATATGTCTACCCCGGATGTCAACGACCCGCCCCGCTCTTCCCAAAATCTTTTTCTTTTAAAAAGGCACCTCTTTTTTTTGAAAATAAAAATAGCTCTCTCCTGCCATCTATTGGCCAATTATTATTTTTTAAAAAAGGAATATATGTGGGTTCACCAGGGATGGTGGAGTGGGGGGGGGACCAGGAACCCCCAGGGATTCAGGAAGTTGCTTTTCGGTTCCTGAAGGACCACGTATGTCCCACTAAAGGCTCAAATTTGCCAACAGCTGCCTTAAAAGTGTAGCTTTGTTTGCAACGGAGACCATGTACTGGTGACACTTTTAAGACGACTTGACTTTTTTCCCCTGAGAAGCTAAACGATACCCATAGACATATGTTACGATGTTCTCTCATGTCACCTCCACTTATAGGGTTTCGAAGTCATGTGAGGTATTTAACGGGCGGGTGACCAGTGCCTCCTCACCCCCTGTGTGTTTCCATGGATGAGGGGGGATTGGGACCCCAATCTCCTTGAGTCCTGGTCTGTCACTCTTTCCACAACTCCGCATGTTGTGATAGTATAGCGGAAAGACTCTTCTTGCATATAATGCATAAGTAGATATACAGACAAGGGAGAAAGAGATCGTAGAGCTTTGTCGAACCACAAAGGGTTACGTCTCTTCTTGAAGGAATCTTGAAGTCAGATCTCATGAGTCTTGGGAAGAATCATAATGCAGAAATATTTAAGTAGCTCAAAGGGAAATTCGAGCAAAATTGAAACTATAAATGCTATAAGGAACGACCAAAGACCCGTTTGTCTAAGAGAAGATGTAAAGAATTGAAAAGGCTCTTTTTTTAAAAAAAGTGTTTGTGTGTGGGAATGTAATCAAGCTTGTGAAGGCAATACTCTTAAAAAAACAAACAGAGACACGTTCGAGAGATCATTAGATGAGAAAAGTAAATATTGAATGCTGAAGAACACGAGATTTTCTCAAACAACAATAAAAAGGCTCTTCAGATCTATTATTAATAGGCAGAAGATAAAAAGAAGGGGGGAAAATCAGTCCAGATAAAGGGGTCAGTCGGTTTGAATAAGGAGAGGGGCTTTTGTGAAAGTCTTTGAAAAGGCCGAGGGAGACATGAAAAGAGCCTTTAAGATTTGTAATTAGTTTAGTTTTAATAACCGGGTGGATGCTCTGTCCTTTCTGTTTTCCATCAGCCTCTTTTGGCTGCTCGCCTTTGAAGTTACAGGGCTGTCTTAAACAAATGTGGCTTCTTTTTTAAAAAGCTGGGGTCAGCCCCACATTTGAGGGGTCTTTAGCAAATTGCCCCGTGGTTGCCTAGCTTTGACAGCGGCAGCCCCTTAGAGACTCCACCATTATTTTGTGTGGCCTAATGGCTGGAGTGCCTTAGAGACTCCACAGTTATTTTGTGTGTCCTAATGGCTGGAGTGTCATGTTCATCGTGGCACATCTGGCTCTAGTCCACATTGAGCCGTGAAACTGCTGGGGTGACCTTGGGGCAGTCTTTTTCTCAGGGTTTGGCCCGCCTCACCAGGTTGTGGTGAGGATAAAGTCAGGGAGAGAGGATCTGGTGAGCTGCCCTGAGTAGTTGTAAAAGTAACTGGCAAATAATCAGCAGCATTCCAGCAAAACCACCACTTAAATTTCTACAATGCCTCTCTAAAGAGCATCTCTAAAAGAGGAGCATTATTAGATTAAGGTAGCTTCTTCTAAACACCTATTATGAGAGGCCAATATTTTGACTCCTGATAATAATCTGGAATTCTGTCATATCAGGGGCACTATGTAGAACGTAGAGTCTGGAAACTTATTTTAAAAAGTAATCGCAGTTACAGCTTTGTTGATTGGGAACCCCTCAGAGTAACTAGTTACAATTATTGTCAAGGTTTCAAAAAAGCAACTTTTAATTTTCTTATTATTGAAAAGTAACCAACCTTTTGTTACTTTCTAGACATGCTACAAGATGTTGGTGTGTGGTACGTCCAGAACACACCATCAATATCTATAAATATAATTAAGCAGTTACAGATAGACCGCAAAAGGAGTCAGACGATTCTTTCTTATGCTACAACTGTAATGTAATTTGTCTTAGTTATTTTTCAAACAAGACTAAATTACTGGAATTATTGCAGCCTCTCGTGCTGTCTTTAGTAGGTTGGGCTGTGGGGTGACTGTTAATCACTAATAGCACTGAGGAATAGTTTCCTTCTAATTCAAAGAGAGCCACACCTCTCTGCTAAGAGCTTTTCCCCTCTGTTTTATCTACCGGCAATTAGTGTGGCCTGTTGGAAGTAGTCAACTTAATCTCTTGAAAACTGTTGCTTGAACCAGCCATGTTTTGGCAATTAGGTATGTTCAACTATAAGTCAAGAAACCTGTTTTATTCTTTCTCCTATTAATGTTTCAGAGTGAGTTATCGAGACTGTAAGTGCCAGTTGATAAGTAAAATGGGATGGGCTAAATTGGGGGAACTTAAAGCTTATTCTGCTCTGTGAATCTCTGCTGTTCTGCTGTGCAGCTGGACTAATTTAGCCTGAAATTCGAAACTCTGCAGCGTAAACTACTGATTATTTTTAATTATTTAGTTCCAAGCTTTGGTTGAAAACATGTGGAGCCCCGCCAGATCCAACATTATATCACTTCTGGTTATCACCTTTTTTAAGAACTTTTTTTTTTGACATAGGTTTCCTTTGATCAGTTTATGTTGGCACATGCACCGTTGTTTCTTCCTGCCTGAAAAGATAACACTTCACAACCGATCGATTGGGATAGAGTTGTTAGGTATTTTTAATGAGCTTCGCTCAGTTCTAAGTCCAAGTGGCAGGATCCTGTGGTTCAGGTGAATGCAAGAACTCCCAGTCACCCGTTATACTGGTGGCCAGTCAATTCCTGATGATTTCTGACAGCGCGCAGTGAAACTGAATCTTACATTATCTTTGCAGGCACAGCTGGAGGATGACAGATGCTCCCTGAAGTGTGAGGCACGCCTATGAATCACCGTGCTTTCTTGGTAGCAACCCATCAGGTTTCTAATCGATGCCTTACTTCTCTTTCTTCGGCCCAATTTGAATTCTTTCTCCGGAGAGTTGGGTTTGATGAAGTGCGGTGTTAACGTGCTTTATCAATCCCTTGGCACCTTCTAGGGAATCGACCGCCAGCTCTTCGTACTTACTGAAAACAGAGAAAGAGAGGCTAAAATGACGTGACTGGGTAGAATCTCTATAATCCAGGTCTTTGTCTCCTTTTGCTACTCTGGCGGTGCTCAGTCACCCTCTTTACTGCAGTGCAAGAGTGATGTAGGATTCCAGTTTCCCTGTGATGGTGGATAAACAGAACCCTTGAAAAACCTTAAGCTAAAATTCTGTTTGGCCTCACTTTATGTGGCACAAACTTGGAATCGACTTATAGAGACCTTGATAGGGCTTTCAAGGTACGTGAGATATTTGAGGAGTGGCTTTGCCAGTTCCATTCCCACCCAGTGAGCTTCCATGGCAGAGCTGGGGTTCGAATACAGGTCTCCACTGAATGACACTGGATGGATGTTCTGCCCCATGCAGTTAGAATCAGTAGTTAGGCATCCTTCAGTCTCAAAAGACTATGGTATCATGCTCTGTATGGAGGACTTGGAACAGCGTCTAGTGCGGCTGAGGAGGCCAATTCGAGAGTGACAATCCTTTCCACACTAAAGACAAATGCAATCTGTCCCCTGTCCAGTTCCCTGATGTTGCTGCTTTTGTGACTTCCTCTTTGCCTCAGCCTGCTGGACAAGGGTCTCTTCAAATTGGGAGAGGCCGTGATGCAACGCCTGCCTCCAGGCTGAATGCTCAGATGTCAGGGTTTCCCATCTGTTGAGGTCTATTCCTAAGGCCTTCAGATCCCGCTTGCAGATATCCTTGTATCGCAGCTGTGGTCTCTCTCTGGGACGATTTCCCTGCACAAATTCTCCATACAGGAGATCCTTTGGAATCCGACCATCAGCCATTCTCACGACATGCCCAAGCCAATGTAGACGTCACTGTTTCAGTAATGTATATATGCTAAAAAAATCACTACAGTGAACGGATTAAGTGATCAATAAATGTTAGCGGCAAGTCCTGTCCTGAAGATGTAGTTGCCCACCAACCAAGACCCACATCCCTGCAGAGGACCTTCTTCTGCTCTCTGGAGCTTCATGGTTCAGTAGCTCTTCCTTGCTGCTTATTCATCATCACAAGAGTGAGACCATAGAGAAGTAGGGCTGACCCTACTCTGAGGTAGAGTGAGACATTGATCTCTAGCAGCAGATGCTGGGAGCTGGAGGTGTGGCAGTGAAGTGGTGGAGATCAGAAATCTTTCAACTCCATGGCTCTCCTTGCATCTCTTAAGCTAAGTAGTTTATCTCAGGTGTGGTGGACGACACCATTTTGTCCCCAAGATTATAGGAAGTCATAGCTGTCAGCAGAGATGTAGTGGGAAATTTGGAAGTGCAGGTTGTTCGTCCTAACAGTCCCCGTGGACAGCCTCAAAACTGGAAGATGCAAGATCAGTTCATATCCGTAAATGAGCCACGGGCCTTTTGTAAAATCAATGGCTCTTAATTGCCCACCCAAGACCAACTCACCCTAAAGTACTTTGCATTACATTTCTCCTTTGGCTCCTGTGAAGGTTCAAGTCAGAGAGAACAAGGAAACCTGTTTTGAAGTCAGAAATGAAATAAGAATGTCCTGGAGCTTTGACCCTCTAAGCCAGTGGTGTCGAAATGTGGCCCTCCAGATGTTCTTGGTCTTCAACTCCCAGAACCCTTCACCACCACCTCTGCTGGCCAGGATTTCTGGGAGTTGAAGGCCAAGAACATCTGGAGGGCCACAGTTCGACACCACTGCTCTAAGCCCTAGGTCGACTATATCAGTGGTCCCCAACCTTGGGCCTCCAGATGTTCTTGGACTTCACCTCCCAGAAATCCTGGCCAGCAGAGGTGGTGTTGAAGGGTTCTGGGAGTTGTAGTTCAAGAACATCTGGAGGCCCAAGGTTGGGGACCACTGGACTATATTACAGACTGTCCATTGGCTTTTGGATATGCAAGATGTTGTGTATGTCAAGATGTGAAATTTTGTGTACATGTTAAAAAATTTAAAGGGGTGTAGGAAAAAAAAAACCCCTAAATCCTAAAAATGTACATAGATTTAAAAATGAGATTTGAGCCACAGTTAACTGAAAGTTACTGCTAAACGATCAGCCAGATTTCCACCCAAGTGTGAAACCAAGGTCAATGTAACTTTTTCAAGACATTGGAAAAAAACTCTTTCATGCTTGATAGTTGAACGTGTAAACAAAACATTCAAAATGGAAAAAAAATGGAGAGAAAAAAAAGAGAGAGAGAGACCTTCTAGAGTCCTAAAGTGCAAATGGGCCAAACTGATACCTGACCAACATTTTATGTCCATAGCATTTTATTTACCTAGTAAAATGCTACCCAAGCAACTTACTATTTCCACAAGTGCAAGGACCCATTTAGTCAAAACAATGGCTGACATCTAGGCCAGTGGTCCCCAACCGTTTTGACACCACGGACCAGTTTGGGGGAGGACGGGGTCCCTGTGAAGGGAAGGCGGGGCACCCCCTGCACTTGTGCGCAGGCGCAAAGAGGCAGGGGTGATCGCACGGACGTGCACTCGCTCACATGAGCAAAGGGGTTGGGGGTGGGATATCTGTCTCTGCGGCCCAGGCCATGGACCGGTAACGGGCTGCAGACCAGGGGTTGGGGACCCCTGATCTAGGGAACTTGCCAGCCTTGTAAGTTACGAGAGTCAAATTTTGCCACTCTGTAAAAATAATAGTGATTTCCACTGGAATATTCTGTTAAAAAGGATCAGCAATTCACTAACTCAGCAAAACTCAATTGTTTACAGTTGAAGGGAAATGTAAAGAACGGAGAGAAACATAAATACATGAAGACAAAGAGACACACAAGAAAACAACACAACACACCGGATGCCAAAAACAATGATACTGGGCACCAGACATCAAACGGCAGCAAGAGCCCACAAGGAACAGACAAAGACAATATCAGTTTATTCCATAGGTTCAAATTAGCTTGGCTGGATGAGCACATAGAGAATATTTTTCATGTGTATCCGATAATGTGCTTGAAAGTGAAAGATCGCTCAAAGCTGTAAGGCATTTTGACTTTTTAGTGATGTATCTTAGAGTTGTCATCTCTGCCTTTTCAATACGCCTTTTTAGGCTATAAGATCCTGCATTTGTCGGCATGTATGCTCCTGCAGATTTGAAACAGGTTTCTAGCATGGGTTAAGTTCTGCTCTCAATTTAAGTTTTGCCTTTGAATGCACATTTGCTTGCAACTTCTCATAGCTGTATGGATTTGGGATGGCAATCACATCTGCAGTTTTTTGTGAGATTTAAGCATTTGTGCCTACAGTTTCCCACAGTGGCAAGAGTTCTGGATGTTTTCAACAACTGTGTGGCATTTTTGTGCTTATGGCACATAGAAGCAATACAGAAGAATATAGCATGCTGATATTCCTTGGACTTCTTGCAGCCATGATAAGATTTTTACCTTGATACCCGGGTGAATTCTGGTATGATTGGAAATGGCCATCTGATTTCATTCAGGAATTAACTCTTTTTTTCCTGGGATAAATGCCAGCTGTGATGAACACAGGCCTCTAATGTTTTCCTTAAAGGTCTAAAAAGTTATGTGGGGCTTTTAGGAGATATTCAGGCAGCGGATTCTGACCTGGCATGTGAGTGAAAGGGATGTTTTGCTGTTCTGCCTTTCAAAGAATAAAAATTACATGCGGTCAAGTCCAGTCCAACGTATGGCGACCCTTTTCTATTCAGAAGAGGCTTACCATTCCCTTCCTCTAGGGGGCGGCCTTGGATTGTGCAGCTTGCCCAAGGCTACACAGGCTGGCCCTTCTCCTTGGAGACCCAGCGGGGAATCAAACTCCTAACCTCTGTCTCTGCAGACAGATACCTAACTCTCACTGAGCTATCCAACCAGCTTTCAGCTCCGGAATAAAAATGTTACGGTAGAAGTACAGTGGTGCCTCGCTTAACGATTGCCCCACTCTACGACAAAATCGCTTGATGATTAGATTTTTGCGATCGCTTTTGCAATCGCAAAACAATGTTTTAAATGGTTCTTTTTGTTTAACAATGATCGGTTCCCTGCTTCAGGAACCAATTTTCGCTTTACAACGATCAAAAACAGCTGATCGTTGGGTTTCAAAATGGCCACCGGATGCTTAAAATGGCTCCCCACTGTGTTTTTGGATGGATTCCTTGCTTTACAGGCAGTGAAAATAGCCGCCCCATGGAGGATCTTTGCTGGACGGTGAGTTTTCAGCCCATTGGAATGCATTGAGGGGTTTTCAATGCATTTCAATGGGCTTTTTTTATTTCGCTTTACGACGTTTTCGCTCTACAGTGATTTTGCTGGAACTAATTAATGTTGTTAAGCGAGGCACCACTGTAATTCATCCAGAGAATAACTTTTCTACACAATTTTCCTACTGCATCGGATTCAAGTGTTTATTTCTTCCAGTGCTTTTCATTTCCTCTTCCCCCCCCACCCCTGTTTATTCTCTCTCTTTCTCTCTGTCTTTCCCTCTGTCCCCGCCACTGCAGACCACAGGCGGAAAGGAGCAGGTACGTTTGGGCATGCTGGCTTTGTGAAAAGGTGTATTTAGAGCAGGAGACGATATAGAACATTTTAGGATTATGGAGAAAAAGTAATGATGATGGTGGTCATGATGTCCATGTCCATGATATTCTGAGAATGAGCTTCCTTTTAATGGCTGATTTTTGTTCCTGGGATTAAAAGCCTCCCTGTTTCTTGGACTTTTCAAATTAAACACCAGTAGGCATCCACGGCTTGACATTTCCACAGTTTGCCGCAGTCCTATATACAACGTACATAGCCCCTCGTGGCTTTTGTATAAGCAACTGAGCAAGGAACTAAGTAAATAAATAAAATCTGGTGGCCTTTGGAATTAATAACTAATTCAGAGGCTGATGGGTATTGTGAACAATGATGTCTTTTTAAAGAGACTGGATACCATCCTTTCCTCACTGCATGCCTTTTGTTTATACCAGTTGATGCATGCATATCATTTTGTTGTTGCTGCTAGAAATGGGAATTTTAGATGTCTTGGACCACAGAACCCATAACTCCCCATTTCCAGAGTTGTTTCTGACTCAGACACACCTTATAGACACCTAGATGTGACTTACTTGGAAGAAAGGCCCCAGCTGCAAGGGTCTGAGGCTTAGTTAGGCCTAGCTTCCTGTTTCTGTGAGACACATTTCGGTGTTTGCAAATTGTTTGTTGATCAGATAGGACTCTTAGAATGGAGAAGTACTGGATTTGTTGACTAAGAAATTTTAAAACGGCCTACCCATATTTTTCCATGTATAACACCCCCAATATAAAATGACCCCCAGTTTTGACCCTTGTCCGCCTCCGTCTACCTATAAAGCAACCCTCAATTTTTCCTCTAATGATTTTAGGAAAAAACTGTGGTTTTCTACATGGAAAAATACGGTATTTATAGTTGTTGCTGTGTCAGAATCATTGACTTTGCCCCCCTTGGTATTTCGATTCTAACTTCCCTGCTATTAGCCATGTTGACTGTGGCTTCTGGATGTTGAATTCCTGCATGGTGAACCCCTAAGTTATGAGTCATCATGAACACGAGGTGTCCTCCTGGCTTAATTGTGAGTTTTCCTTCCTCATCGTTTCTTATAGATGTTTTTCCATTTGCTTTTCCAGGTACTTGGTGCTATGATTCACAAGACCCTAAATGTGGTAAGTCTGTGAACTAAGTGTTGGCAATGTTCTGGGTGTGCCTTCACCCACTTGTAAGAATTTTCCTGGACCTCTTATCCTTGATCTAAGGAGGGCAGGTACCTCCAAAGCTCTGTTGGCAAGTCCAATTCCAGGTTTAAGTCAGAGATTAGAAACCTTACTCTTTTGGGCTATAGCTCCCAGGTTTCCCTCAGAGGCCATGAGTGGCGGAGAAGTTTGGAGTTGCAATGCAAATAATAATAATTAAAAAAGGCCAAGCCCTAGTTGGACTGGGCCTTCTGGACGTTTGTGTTTGGCCCCTTCCAGCTTTGGTGGACTTCTACCTGTTCGTTTGTCAGGTGGTAGGAAGGAGAACCAGCCATTTTAATGCCCCAGGGTGGCCCAGTGGATGATATATTCGCATTGTGGGGAAATTAATGGCTGGACCTCCTGCTAGTGGTTGCATTCTCCCTGCCCATTCAGAGTGAGGGCATGACCGTGTTTTGTCCTCACTCGAAGCTGACTTTGAGGCCTTGTCACATAGGCACCCCACAGGTGCTGAGAAATCATGGCGCCACAATTATTCTTTGGACCAAAACACTGAAGTGTCTGGCTACAGTTTCCTAGGAAAAGCACAGTTCACTAACTACCTTTTTGCTCTTCTTGAGTTTAAAGACCCTTTTATGAGGTTTTAGTTGCTATATTAATGTGCTAGGTTTTCCTACTTCTTATTCACACTGTACTTTACTCTACTTATGCTGCAGTGGAGGACATTGCTTTGAGTATAGCTTATTGAATATATTTTGGGCTAAAAATCCCCACTCTTTTTCCTCCAGATCAGTGGCCCCCAACCTTGGACCTCCAGATGTTCTTGGACTGCAACTCCCAGAAGCCTTCACCACTAGCTGTGCTGGTCAGGATTTCTGGGAGTTGTGGTCCAAGGTTAGGAGCCAATGATTTAGATCAGTGGTTCTTAACCTTTGTTACTCTGATGCTTTTGAACTGCAACTCCCAGAAACCCAGTCAGGACAGCTGGTGGTGAAGGCTTCTGGGAGTTGCAGTCCAAAACTCCTGAGTAACCCAAGGTTAAGAACCAGTGGTTTAGATGCATGCTGGTATTTGTGAATGTAGTCTACTCTTTCCCTTTCAGCGAAGCATCACATACTCAAATATCAGGTGTGACTCTTCTTCCCCAGCACCTGTAGCTTGGTGCCCTTTTAACTGGTGATGATGAGGTTTGAGTCAGAGGGATAGGAAATGAAAATCTGTCCGTTTCACTCTCCCATGTTCACATTTGTTTAACGTCAAATTCTTCAATAGTCTCTCGAGACTGAAGGATGCCTACTAACCTCAAATTCTTCCCAGTGATGAGGAAACTTATAAGGCTGGATGAATTCGTGTTGACAATAAAGTAGAATGGACCACCCAGACATTCCCACCTCAGATGTTTCTCAGGTCAAGTCTACAATACAGTTCGCCAGACATTAGAAGCAGATTTCTCGGAAGTAATTTTTAGAGCGCTATAATTTTAATTGCATTTTAATTGTTTTATCTTTTTTACTGTATTTAAATTGTTGTAAGCCACCCAGAGACCTTTGAATAGTGTTGGCAGCATATAGGTTAGTTAGTTAGTTAGTTAGTTAGTTAGTTAGTTAGTTAGTTAGTTAGTTAGATAGATAGATAGATAGATAGATAGATAGATAGATAGATAGATAGATAGATAGATAGATAGATAGATAGATAGATAGATAGATAGATAGATAGATAGATAGATAGATAGATAGATAGATAGATAGATAGATAGGTGATAAAAGACTTAATAATTTAATTTAAATTTTCTACATTGTATCTGAAAACTCTAAAACAATTTTTTTTAAATCACATCCTGCAAGCACAGACTTTGGAACTCCCTCCCACTGGAGGCCAGGCTGCCCCATCTTCGCTATCCTTCCACAAGCAGACAAAGACCTTCCTCTTCAGACAAGCTTTCCCTTAGGGACTGGCTGCTTGAGAGAAGCTTTATAATGGAGTGTTTTGTTGCCTTTTTGCTTTGAATGTGTGTTTGGGGTTGGTTTTATTTACCATCGTTAGCATGGCATTTGTTTGTTTCTTTTTCTAATATTTGTACACTTATTGTTTTTAGATTTAAAATATTGTCTTTCAACAATGCAAGCAGGCTTGGGTCCTTTTCAAGTAGGTAGGTAGGTAGGTAGGTAGGTAGGTAGGTAGATGATAGATAGATAGGTAGGTAGGTAGGTAGGTAGGTAGGTAGGTAGGTAGGTAGGTAGGTAGGTAGGTAGGTAGGTAGGTAGGTAGGTAGGTAGGTGATAAAAGACTTAATAATAAGCCTACTAGAAATTCTGCTAAATTTTGAACATTGCAGATTAGTTTCCTTGTGGTGGATTGTTGGCAAGCGAACAAGGGCTTTCTTTGCAAATCAATTGCTCGGGAATGGTGTTTTGAAGGCGTTCCGTTTCTGGAGGGAAAAATTACTATCAGGGACTAACACTGTCTTAACTATATTGGATGACTAAAATTAGCTACTGTTGTGCATAAATAACACAGGGAAGCCCTGGAAGAGAAGAAAACCAAACAGGATCATAATGGATGCTGCTTTGGTCTTCAGAGACTTTTATCGTCCCCCGAAATAGCTTTGTTTCGTCTGTCAGACCAAATATAAGCCTAGTGAGGAAATCCTGTTGAATTATAGATAAGAAAAAGCCGGTACTTTATTATTAATGAAGGTCATCGAAGGAGGGGGGGCATCTTCTTTGCCGGAGAGGCAGAAAGAACGAGGCTGGAAGGCTAATGAGAATTTTGGCCATGGCATCTGCATAACACAACTGCACTGGCTGAGGTGTTGATTTTACCACAATCCTTTTATAAAAAAATCAATACAAATGGCTTCCATTTAACCGATGCTGGGGGAAAGTTAAAGGCTCTTCCTTACGTTGGGTCAAGGTTGTCATATCTAGGAGCAAATAAGAAAGTTCCAGCAGATGTGGGGGGGAAATTAGAACGAGGGGGAAGTAATACCATGTGACAGAACCGTTTGGGGAGAAGACGAAGAAGCATCTTTCAGATCAATACATATTTCCAGCACCTGCCTTTTGCCAAGAGAAACTTGATTCGCCGCTTCCCTGTTTGACGTCCATCAAATCTCACGGGTGCGAGAGTGTATTCCGTTCGATTATTTGAAACTATAGGTCATCGCAGTGCGGAAAAGAAATAGGAAGAATAACCCGAAACTGGAAATTAAAAAAAAACACGTAAACATAAGTCAACACCAATAATTCGCAAATCCGAGGCTACAATTAAATCCTATGCACAATTTCCCACAACCCCAAACTTGAATGTTTTATACATAGATATCTGTTCCCCCATTAACATGAGAGTGACAGTTCGTATGTCATCAACAAGGAGGACCAAAGTGGACACAGATTTGAACAAAGGGTTTGTCTGCCAACAGTGTATGCCAGGGATTATATATATAATCATAGAATTATGGGGTTGAAAGGGGCCTGTAAGGCCATTGTGTCCAACCCCCTGCTCAGTATAAGACTCCAAATCCAAGGAGACCTGGCAGATGGCTGTCTGATTTTCTCTTGAATACCACCAGCACTGGAGCGCTCACCATCTCCTGACAAAATTGATTCCATTGTTGCACTGCTCTAACAGATAAGAAAACTTTCCTGATATTCAGCCTAACCAGTGCTGAATAGAGGACAACTAGTACTTCATAAGATTTGGGAACTATATTTCTGCTAATGCATCCTAAAATAGTACTCTTTTTTGGCAATCTCATCACACTGTTAGCTCATATTCAGCTTTGGATCTACAGTGATTCCAAGATCCTTCTTGCATGTAATATTGCTGAGCCCTCGTCTTGTAAATGTGCATCTTTTCCCCCTCTACGTGTAGGACCTTGTGCTTACGCCTGTTAAATTTCATTCTGTCGCTTTCAGCCCAGCGCTCAAGCCTACCAAAATCTGTGTTCTCGAAGGCTTTCGCGGCCGGAATCCGATGGTTGGTGTAGGTTTTTCAAGCTGTTTGGCCGTGTTCTGGAGGTTTTTCTTCCTAACGTTTCGCCAGTCTCTGTGGCCGGCACCTTCAGAGGACTGGAGTTAGAACAAAGACTCAACTACCCCACACACTACACGAGAATACAGACAGAGTTCTAACTCCTGTCCTCTGAAGATGCCGGCCACAGAGACGGGCGAAACGTTAGGAAGAAAAACCTCCAGAACACGGCCAAACATCTCCCCCCCAAAAAAAACCCTACAACTACCAAGATCTCTTTGAATTTTGTTTCTGTCTTCCAGGGTATTAGCTATTCCATCCAGTTTTGTGTCATCTGCAATATCAACTGAGTGTTCCACTTCAGTGGGTGAATGGACAGGTCACGAGACACACTTCTTTTTAATTTCCAAGGACTTGTCCTTTAGCAAAGCAAGGTGTGCTGCTTATATACTGATCCCTACCACTTAAAACAGTTTCAAGTTAATTATGCAGGCTACACATTGCCTCCCATCCCCCACGAGCTGGGTACTCATTTTACTGACCTTGGAAAGATGGAAGGCTGAGTGAACCCTGAGCTGGCTAGCTGGGATTGAACCCTGAGTCATGAACACAGTTTTGGCTGAAGTACAGCAGCTTAACCACTGTGCCATGAGGCCCTTCCTACTCCGCTTTTGTTTATCAGCTGAGCTGTTTTGTCCATGGTTCGCCCCCCACCTTTTTTTCACTCTCTTATCCTCTTTAGGCCCTTTGCATTGGAAGGACATCGCATCTCACTGTGGAGGACAGAACCAATCGCCCATCAATATCGTCCGAAGAAAAGCACAACGGGACAAGAACCTCGAGGAGATTTTGTTTGAAGGATACGACCAAGCCCCTACTGGCAGGTGGAGGCTGCTGAATGATGGACACACCGGTGGGTGTGGTGGGGACAAATGAATCTGGGGGGTTCTTTTGTCCGTTATTTTGTCCCTCGACTCTTTCTTTTCTCACTGCGCCTCTTTTGCAGTCGTAATGAACCTGGATGGAGCTTCCACTGCTGAACAAATTAACATCACCAGAGGTGGACTTGACGACGTGTACCGGGCGCTGCAGTTCCATTTTCACTGGGGGGATCTCAACAGGAATGGCTCAGAGCACACCATTGATGGGAAACAGTACCCTATGGAGGTAAGCTGGCCACACAATAGGGAGTCTTCTGGGGTGGTGGAGGCTTACACCATTGCCGTTTTGTCCCCTCTTTAAGCTATAGGATACAGTGGACCCTCGACTTACAGACAGCTCGACTTACAGACTTTTCGAGTTACAGACTTCTCTGGCTGCAAAATTTAGGTTTGACTTGCAGCCGGAGAATCGACTTACAGACCAGAAAAAACCCAAAACGGAACAAAAACGGAACAAAAACAGCTGGTTACTGATTAATTGGTTTTCAATGCATTGTAGGTCAATGGAGATTCGACCTACAGACTTTTCGACCTGCAGCCACCATTCCAATATGGATTAATTCCATAAGTAGAGGGTCCACTGTACTGACTTTGTGGTCTGACTTCCCTTCAAAGACCTCCAGCGAGACATGCAGCTCAGGCTTTCTGAAGGGCAAGAAAACAGGAGAAAACCTGGGAAATCAATATGCAAAAGTTGGGAAGTTGGCAAAATTTTTTGATCTAGGTAGGGATGATCTGAGGGCTCCCAAACGTTTGGAAGGTGTGGTGGCCATCTCACGAAGTCCAAAGGGTTTGTAGGGGAAGCCAGAATTATCCCCAGGTCTCTAAAGGTAAAGGTAAAGGTTCCCCTTGACAATTTTTGTCCAGTCGTGTTCGACTCTAGGGGGCAGTGCTCATCCCCGTTTCCAAGCCATAGAGCCAGCGTTTTGTCCAAAGACAATCTTCCGTGGTCACATGGCCAGTGCGACTTAGACACGGAACACTGTTACCTTCCCACCGAGGTGGTCCCTATTTATCTACTCGCATTTTCATGCTTTCGAACCGCTAGGTTGGCGGGAACTGGGATAAGTGACGGCCGCTCACTCCGTCGCGTGGATTCGATCTTATGATCTCCTGGTCTTCTGACCCTGCAGCACAGGCTTCTGCGGTTTAGCCCGCAGCGCCACCACGTCCCCTATCCCCGGGGCTCTTCATTCCTCTTTTAGAGCAATCAACAAAACTTATTCCAATGATGGCAATGATCATGTCAGTAGCAATGATCCACGCTGATTCTTGGAATGAGATGAGGAGCTGGATCAGAATTTCTGCGTAATGTAAAAGATGTTTAAGGGCCCCTGTTGTTTTGGGAAAATCTCTCTCTCCCCCCCCCTTGATTTGGAAGGAAATATGCTCAACTTCAGGAGGCAGTGGAAGACAGGAGGGCCTGGCATGCTCTGCTCCATGGGGTCACAAAGAGTCGGACACGATTGAATGACTAAACAACAACAACATGCTCTTGGACAAAAGAGCAGCACTGGGGAGAAATGTGTAAGTGTAGAGATGGGCATCAGGCACAGAGATGGGCATGAAACAAGCCACAAAGCATTCCCTCTCAAGAAACTGGGCTGTTTTATGGTTCGTTTCATGGAAATGCACCCGCCTAGAATGAAACACAATGGCAAACTGTCATCAGCATTGGCGATGCTTTGTGCAATTCAGCACTTCCAGGAGTGGTAGAACAGCCTCTGCACGGGTTAGAGATGCCAAACCCACAGCAAGTCTTCAGCTGACTCTCCTCCACACACCCCTCCACGTTTTGTGAAGATTGGGTTTGGGACATCTAAGGTACAGCTCCCCCAAAGTAGGTCCCCCTCCAGGAAAATACTCTTTAGCCCACTAAACGGGGCCATTCTACAACTCCCAGAAGTCTTGTATTGCACAAAAACACGAAATGTTTCATTTCGTTGGAAAGCTCATGATTTGTGAATCATGAAGAGCCACGAACCATCACAAATTGCCATTTTCCTGGTTCGTTCCCATCTCTAATCAGGAGGGGGAACATTTTGAGAGTGATCAATGTTTCTGCACCAGAAATGGGTCCGGAATTACCAAATCCATCAACCCCATCCTGTAAAGGGGCCGATTTCTGTATTTTCTGCCAAAAAGGTCTAGTTGCTACCACTTTATTTGATGCTCATGAAATCTAGGACAGCTGGTCTCTTTCCGTCCACCTTTATCGGGTTGCTGGGGGGGATCTTTGGCAGAGGCGTAGGACAGATATTTAATAAAACAGCAGAACAGAGTAAACAACACCTCTATTGAGTAACGTCAGAGGAAACTCCCACATGTTTCCAGTAGTTCTTTGCCTGCATTCAATGTCTGCATCAATAACTCATCAAGAATTATTGAAATGCCTCCAACACAAGCTAGCGCATCTCCAGCCGTACCGCATTAAGTAGACACAAGGGGCCGGTGTTTGTTCAAAGCCCAGGCAGGAGAGGCACGGAGTAAATAAACCCAAATCCATTAGCTGTATTCTGAATGTGAAGCCATTAATTAAGGAAGATTCTGCCGTTTGGAAGGAGGCAAAATTGGACAGTGCAGCTTTTCATCACGATTGTGGGGAAAGCAAAGAATACATGAAAGGGCTTTTGATGACCTCTGGATAATCATGGACATCATCTCCTCTCCTTTAGTGGCTATATAAGAGTAATAATTAGGATAATAATAATAAAACCAGTCACTCAAACCTATTGCCAGTTGTTGCCATCCGACAGCAAAGTACCTCTTCAAGGTAAGGTACTGCAACACAATATTACTACCCCATTTCTACCAAACGTTGTTCTAGATTACTCTTGCTCTTTGCTGCCTTTGTACGTGACCCTTCTATTACCCCTTCCTGACTCATATAAACTGTAAATAAACAACAGACTCTCATCTGCTGGATTTTGTGTGTTGTTGGATGGCTTCTTGAGCTGTGTAACCTATTTAGTTCAAGTTGCTGGTCATCTTCCAGGGTTCAGCCCCTCCTCTGTGATCTTTAGAAGTGAAACCCTGGAGTGGGGAATCAATGCAGCCCTCCCTTTCTTTCTGTTGCTAAGGGAGTGAGTTCCGATCCTCACAAAGCCAAAAACAGCACCCCACCAATTCGCAAGAGAATATGCCATAGGCCTGGGGAAATTTCAGAGTTTGCAAAAATTCTTTTTAAAAAATCTGCAAGGGCTTTCAAAAAACGGTTTTCGTAGTTTGCTGCCTGTGTGCCGAGCACACAGCTGGTTGTGCGTTGACTCGCACAAACACACCAAGTCAGTTGAAGGTTGTGCACATGATGTACAAGATTGCTGGTTCATGCTCTGCTGTTTCAGCAGGATACTGGCCTTTGTTATTTTTGCTGCAACAGAATTTAGACAACTACCTTATGGAAATATCTGAAATTCAGTGGTTTGGATAGCTCAGTGGTTTAAATATATGGCGATGGATCCAGAGGCTGCAAGTGTGATTCCCCACTATGCCTCCTGCAGGCACAGCCAGCCCGTGTAGCCTTGGGCAAGATGCACAGTCCCAGGGTGTCCCCAGAGGAAGAGAATGGTAAGCTGCCTACCTAGAAAACCCTGGAAAAGGTCTGCGATAAGTGAGAATCAAGCCAAAGGCTCCTCCTCCTTCTTTACTTTGAAGCTCTTATCTGCAGCCTCCTTAGACTCTATATCAACCTGCAGACTCCCCATTTCCTACAGTTGCAGCTTCACAAGTTTTGCCAACGGCTTATTTATTTGTTTTATTTATACTGTATGCTGCTTTTCTCCCAATAAGGGGACTCAAGAATAACTCTCTCTCTCTCTTTTTTTTTCCTGGCAGTTACACATCGTCCATATGAATGCCAAGTACAAAACGCTAAACGAAGCCAAAGGGCACCCCAATGGAGTTGCTGTCTTGAGCTTCTTGTTTAAGGTATCTGAAAGAGATGCTGTTACCTGGATGCATGAGGGCAGGTTCCATTGATGCCTGCTGCCCATCTGCTTAGAAGGGACAGAATCCTCCCCAACTCTCATCAACTCTTGTCTCAATGTGATGTGAGATACTCCCTGCAAGGAATTCCTAAAACCTATGGGATTTCTTCTCTCCCACGTAAGAGCAAGGGGGGACTTTTCCTTCACATGGTGTCCAAAACATTCTTTGAGGAGCAGGTATGTGCGTATATGTGCATTGGGACAGATGTACGTGGCAAATATAGGATTGGATGACCCCAAAAGACACAAGCTACCCATCCGCTGCTTGTCATCCTTAAAAGACCATGCAACAAAGCAGCCACATTGATAGTTTCCCTTGTTGCATACTTTGCCCAAACGTTATTCTCAGCCAAGTAGGACTTTCCTCAAGAGTGCCAGAAAATACTACGCTTCTAAGAGAACAAATTTTCCATCCTTGGAACAAGTCAGGATTCACCCGTTCCATGTTCATTCGGTTGCCTGTAATTTAGATTTCCAAGTCTTAGTGGTTAAAAGGCTGTTGAAGCACTGGAGAACCACCAAATTGTGATTCTGTAAGGCTGGGCAGACACTTACCACCGAAACATATAAGAAGGACGCAGCCTTCTGGTATGAATTCAAACATGGAAGTAAATGCATCTGTTGAAAACTTCTTTTTACCAAGGGGACAATTAAGGGAAATGTAAACTAGACAATTGGAGCTTTAAATTAAAAAACAGAAGGTGAAGCTTAATTATTAAATATGTTGCTAAGATAAACACAGCACTGAATTGCTGGTGCAAAGCTGAAAAACAGGCTGGGAAGCAATCAACACAATGATTGTAATGCAGACCCCTATTACTTAATGTTTAGGCATTCATTAATGTATCACACTGTATTAATGGCACTGCTTTGCAGTAAATTATATAATATTGGCTCAAATCCTATTGGCTCAAATCCTAACCTGCAGCATTCTCAGGTGCAGGTTAACTTTACTTTTCAAAAATGATTTTAGACCTCACGGATGCATAAATATGAAAGCAGCATTGGAATAGATTACTTCAATGCCCTTTCAAAATCTTCCTTTCATAAACCTTTTGCGGAGCCGCCGATCAGCTGTTAGAATCGTCCTTTTGCTAAGCATCGGTCCCCCAAAAAAAGCGTCTTCCCAAGCACGGACTGAAACGTCGTATAGCGAAACTCCCCCATAAGAAACACTGTTTTGCAAAGCGCAATGGCGGTTGCAAAATCTCATCGTCATGCAGATTCATTGTTTTGCGGGGTCATCGTCTTGCGAGGTACCACTGTAGATGAAATGGGTTTCTTCACTCTTCACTTTCTGTTGCAGGCATCTGATGCAGATAACACCAATTACAACACAATCATAGCTGGCTTGAAAAACATTTCTCGCCCAGGTAAGCATGAGAGTTGAAGCATGCATTTTCAATGCTCTGATTTGTTACTAACTTGGTTTATTTTCACCCCTGCTCCTGCTCCTCACATTGAATTCTATGTGAAGCTACTTCTTTTGAACAAGTTGTTACAGATCATAACTTGCGTTGCCAGATTCTGTAATGCTGCTGTGCTCGCCCGCAGATGTATGATTGCCAGAGTTTTTTAGTTCTCCTGTCTCTTTGTTCTGGCTCATCACATGGTCTAGTGGGAGGGCCTAGTAGTTTGAATCCTGATTTTACTGGAGCCTGTGTCCATTTTCCTTAAGGGTTTTGGCTGGGAAGGAGGCGAAAGGTAGGCTTTTTGTGGAGAAGTCTGTTTTTTCCTGTCTCTTTGTTCTGGCTCATCACATGGTCTAGTGGGAGGGCCTAGTAGTTTGAATCCTGATTTTACTGGAGCCTGTGTCCATTTTGGCTGGGAAGGAGGCGAAAGGTAGGCTTTTTGTGGAGAAGTCTGTTTTTTCCTGTCTCTTTGTTCTGGCTCATCACATGGTCTAGTGGGAGGGCCTAGTAGTTTGAATCCTGATTTTACTGGAGCCTGTGTCCATTTTGGCTGGGAAGGAGGCGAAAGGTAGGCTTTTTGTGGAGAAGTCTGTTTTTTCCTGTGTCTTTGTTCTGGCTCATCACATGGTCTAGTGGGAGGGCCTAGTAGTTTGAATCCTGATTTTACTGGAGCCTGTGTCCATTTTGGCTGGGAAGGAGGCGAAAGGTAGGCTTTTTGTGGAGAAGTCTGTTTTTTCCTGTCTCTTTGTTCTGGCTCATCACATGGTCTAGTGGGAGGGCCTAGTAGTTTGAATCCTGATTTTACTGGAGCCTGTGTCCATTTTGGCTGGGAAGGAGGCGAAAGGTAGGCTTTTTGTGGAGAAGTCTGTTTTTTCCTGTCTCTTTGTTCTGGCTCATCACATGGTCTAGTGGGAGGGCCTAGTAGTTTGAATCCTGATTTTACTGGAGCCTGTGTCCATTTTGGCTGGGAAGGAGGCGAAAGGTAGGCTTTTTGTGGAGAAGTCTGTTTTTTCCTGTCTCTTTGTTCTGGCTCATCACATGGTCTAGTGGGAGGGCCTAGTAGTTTGAATCCTGATTTTACTGGAGCCTGTGTCCATTTTGGCTGGGAAGGAGGCGAAAGGTAGGCTTTTTGTGGAGAAGTCTGTTTTTTCCTGTCTCTTTGTTCTGGCTCATCACATGGTCTAGTGGGAGGGCCTAGTAGTTTGAATCCTGATTTTACTGGAGCCTGTGTCCATTTTGGCTGGGAAGGAGGCGAAAGGTAGGCTTTTTGTGGAGAAGTCTGTTTTTTCCTGTCTCTTTGTTCTGGCTCATCACATGGTCTAGTGGGAGGGCCTAGTAGTTTGAATCCTGATTTTACTGGAGCCTGTGTCCATTTTGGCTGGGAAGGAGGCGAAAGGTAGGCTTTTTGTGGAGAAGTCTGTTTTTTCCTGTCTCTTTGTTCTGGCTCATCACATGGTCTAGTGGGAGGGCCTAGTAGTTTGAATCCTGATTTTACTGGAGCCTGTGTCCATTTTGGCTGGGAAGGAGGCGAAAGGTAGGCTTTTTGTGGAGAAGTCTGTTTTTTCCTGTCTCTTTGTTCTGGCTCATCACATGGTCTAGTGGGAGGGCCTAGTAGTTTGAATCCTGATTTTACTGGAGCCTGTGTCCATTTTGGCTGGGAAGGAGGCGAAAGGTAGGCTTTTTGTGGAGAAGTCTGTTTTTTCCTGTCTCTTTGTTCTGGCTCATCACATGGTCTAGTGGGAGGGCCTAGTAGTTTGAATCCTGATTTTACTGGAGCCTGTGTCCATTTTGGCTGGGAAGGAGGCGAAAGGTAGGCTTTTTGTGGAGAAGTCTGTTTTTTCCTGTCTCTTTGTTCTGGCTCATCACATGGTCTAGTGGGAGGGCCTAGTAGTTTGAATCCTGATTTTACTGGAGCCTGTGTCCATTTTGGCTGGGAAGGAGGCGAAAGGTAGGCTTTTTGTGGAGAAGTCTGTTTTTTCCTGTCTCTTTGTTCTGGCTCATCACATGGTCTAGTGGGAGGGCCTAGTAGTTTGAATCCTGATTTTACTGGAGCCTGTGTCCATTTTGGCTGGGAAGGAGGCGAAAGGTAGGCTTTTTGTGGAGAAGTCTGTTTTTTCCTGTCTCTTTGTTCTGGCTCATCACATGGTCTAGTGGGAGGGCCTAGTAGTTTGAATCCTGATTTTACTGGAGCCTGTGTCCATTTTGGCTGGGAAGGAGGCGAAAGGTAGGCTTTTTGTGGAGAAGTCTGTTTTTTCCTGTCTCTTTGTTCTGGCTCATCACATGGTCTAGTGGGAGGGCCTAGTAGTTTGAATCCTGATTTTACTGGAGCCTGTGTCCATTTTGGCTGGGAAGGAGGCGAAAGGTAGGCTTTTTGTGGAGAAGTCTGTTTTTTCCTGTCTCTTTGTTCTGGCTCATCACATGGTCTAGTGGGAGGGCCTAGTAGTTTGAATCCTGATTTTACTGGAGCCTGTGTCCATTTTGGCTGGGAAGGAGGCGAAAGGTAGGCTTTTTGTGGAGAAGTCTGTTTTTTCCTGTCTCTTTGTTCTGGCTCATCACATGGTCTAGTGGGAGGGCCTAGTAGTTTGAATCCTGATTTTACTGGAGCCTGTGTCCATTTTGGCTGGGAAGGAGGCGAAAGGTAGGCTTTTTGTGGAGAAGTCTGTTTTTTCCTGTCTCTTTGTTCTGGCTCATCACATGGTCTAGTGGGAGGGCCTAGTAGTTTGAATCCTGATTTTACTGGAGCCTGTGTCCATTTTGGCTGGGAAGGAGGCGAAAGGTAGGCTTTTTGTGGAGAAGTCTGTTTTTTCCTGTCTCTTTGTTCTGGCTCATCACATGGTCTAGTGGGAGGGCCTAGTAGTTTGAATCCTGATTTTACTGGAGCCTGTGTCCATTTTGGCTGGGAAGGAGGCGAAAGGTAGGCTTTTTGTGGAGAAGTCTGTTTTTTCCTGTCTCTTTGTTCTGGCTCATCACATGGTCTAGTGGGAGGGCCTAGTAGTTTGAATCCTGATTTTACTGGAGCCTGTGTCCATTTTGGCTGGGAAGGAGGCGAAAGGTAGGCTTTTTGTGGAGAAGTCTGTTTTTTCCTGTCTCTTTGTTCTGGCTCATCACATGGTCTAGTGGGAGGGCCTAGTAGTTTGAATCCTGATTTTACTGGAGCCTGTGTCCATTTTGGCTGGGAAGGAGGCGAAAGGTAGGCTTTTTGTGGAGAAGTCTGTTTTTTCCTGTCTCTTTGTTCTGGCTCATCACATGGTCTAGTGGGAGGGCCTAGTAGTTTGAATCCTGATTTTACTGGAGCCTGTGTCCATTTTGGCTGGGAAGGAGGCGAAAGGTAGGCTTTTTGTGGAGAAGTCTGTTTTTTCCTGTCTCTTTGTTCTGGCTCATCACATGGTCTAGTGGGAGGGCCTAGTAGTTTGAATCCTGATTTTACTGGAGCCTGTGTCCATTTTGGCTGGGAAGGAGGCGAAAGGTAGGCTTTTTGTGGAGAAGTCTGTTTTTTCCTGTCTCTTTGTTCTGGCTCATCACATGGTCTAGTGGGAGGGCCTAGTAGTTTGAATCCTGATTTTACTGGAGCCTGTGTCCATTTTGGCTGGGAAGGAGGCGAAAGGTAGGCTTTTTGTGGAGAAGTCTGTTTTTTCCTGTCTCTTTGTTCTGGCTCATCACATGGTCTAGTGGGAGGGCCTAGTAGTTTGAATCCTGATTTTACTGGAGCCTGTGTCCATTTTGGCTGGGAAGGAGGCGAAAGGTAGGCTTTTTGTGGAGAAGTCTGTTTTTTCCTGTCTCTTTGTTCTGGCTCATCACATGGTCTAGTGGGAGGGCCTAGTAGTTTGAATCCTGATTTTACTGGAGCCTGTGTCCATTTTGGCTGGGAAGGAGGCGAAAGGTAGGCTTTTTGTGGAGAAGTCTGTTTTTTCCTGTCTCTTTGTTCTGGCTCATCACATGGTCTAGTGGGAGGGCCTAGTAGTTTGAATCCTGATTTTACTGGAGCCTGTGTCCATTTTGGCTGGGAAGGAGGCGAAAGGTAGGCTTTTTGTGGAGAAGTCTGTTTTTTCCTGTCTCTTTGTTCTGGCTCATCACATGGTCTAGTGGGAGGGCCTAGTAGTTTGAATCCTGATTTTACTGGAGCCTGTGTCCATTTTGGCTGGGAAGGAGGCGAAAGGTAGGCTTTTTGTGGAGAAGTCTGTTTTTTCCTGTCTCTTTGTTCTGGCTCATCACATGGTCTAGTGGGAGGGCCTAGTAGTTTGAATCCTGATTTTACTGGAGCCTGTGTCCATTTTGGCTGGGAAGGAGGCGAAAGGTAGGCTTTTTGTGGAGAAGTCTGTTTTTTCCTGTCTCTTTGTTCTGGCTCATCACATGGTCTAGTGGGAGGGCCTAGTAGTTTGAATCCTGATTTTACTGGAGCCTGTGTCCATTTTGGCTGGGAAGGAGGCGAAAGGTAGGCTTTTTGTGGAGAAGTCTGTTTTTTCCTGTCTCTTTGTTCTGGCTCATCACATGGTCTAGTGGGAGGGCCTAGTAGTTTGAATCCTGATTTTACTGGAGCCTGTGTCCATTTTGGCTGGGAAGGAGGCGAAAGGTAGGCTTTTTGTGGAGAAGTCTGTTTTTTCCTGTCTCTTTGTTCTGGCTCATCACATGGTCTAGTGGGAGGGCCTAGTAGTTTGAATCCTGATTTTACTGGAGCCTGTGTCCATTTTGGCTGGGAAGGAGGCGAAAGGTAGGCTTTTTGTGGAGAAGTCTGTTTTTTCCTGTCTCTTTGTTCTGGCTCATCACATGGTCTAGTGGGAGGGCCTAGTAGTTTGAATCCTGATTTTACTGGAGCCTGTGTCCATTTTGGCTGGGAAGGAGGCGAAAGGTAGGCTTTTTGTGGAGAAGTCTGTTTTTTCCTGTCTCTTTGTTCTGGCTCATCACATGGTCTAGTGGGAGGGCCTAGTAGTTTGAATCCTGATTTTACTGGAGCCTGTGTCCATTTTGGCTGGGAAGGAGGCGAAAGGTAGGCTTTTTGTGGAGAAGTCTGTTTTTTCCTGTCTCTTTGTTCTGGCTCATCACATGGTCTAGTGGGAGGGCCTAGTAGTTTGAATCCTGATTTTACTGGAGCCTGTGTCCATTTTGGCTGGGAAGGAGGCGAAAGGTAGGCTTTTTGTGGAGAAGTCTGTTTTTTCCTGTCTCTTTGTTCTGGCTCATCACATGGTCTAGTGGGAGGGCCTAGTAGTTTGAATCCTGATTTTACTGGAGCCTGTGTCCATTTTGGCTGGGAAGGAGGCGAAAGGTAGGCTTTTTGTGGAGAAGTCTGTTTTTTCCTGTCTCTTTGTTCTGGCTCATCACATGGTCTAGTGGGAGGGCCTAGTAGTTTGAATCCTGATTTTACTGGACCGCGCGCCTAACGGCGCGCGAAATACTCTAAGTCTATCTCCAACCCCAATATGCTGAATATGGATGTCCTGAAGGAGGGCAGAATTTCAGCTTTAAAAAGAGAATGAGGAGGAGAGTGTGTCACATGAAATTCCCTAATCATATCTCTTACTTAATTTGGTAAAAGAGAGCAGGCCGGGTAGGTGGGACTCGTCAGCCCTGGAAGGCAGCCCATCTAGGAGAAGGAAAACTCCAAATTTTAACCTCCACTGCCTTGTGGCTATATCCACTTATGGAAAGGGCTTCAGGAGATAACCTCGAGGCAAAATCCGGAGCCGGAGTCCCGGAGGCACTTTCTTTCACTCTGCCAACTCCTGCGACGTTGCTGGAACCAGTTGTATTGGCTCTTGCCTTTCCACTGGACCATTTCAGCGATGTGGAGAGGGGGGATTTGCCGCTTGGGTAACAGCCTATCCTCCATACTATTTTACCCAGGCTTCGTGCTCTGGAGAGGACACTCCAGCTTCGCATACAGCGTCGAAACAACACGGGAAGTAGCAGTTACCGGTTATAAGTCTCTGCTGAATTGGCGTAGAGCAGGACGCCAGGGGCTACTTCTGACGGTGGGAGAGGTCATTGCACCTCACTAGGTAGATACCGCCCGCCTTAAGCTGGGCAGCCCCCAGCCAGTAAGGTGCTACCTCGCCACGGTCTGTTAACCTCACGGGGTGCGTGGGGTTTAGGGTGAAACCCGACAAGCAGATCGACAACCGTGCACCATGCAACAATCATAAGAAAACTTCTGCCCTAAAGCTGGGCACCTGGAATGTACGGACAATGACCCCTGGCTTTCCTGACTATGGCTTTCCTAACGACCTGCAAGAAATAGACGATGTGCGCAAGACAGCTGTCATTGACATGGAACTGAGTAGACTGCAGATGGACATTGTTGCCCTGCAAGAGACAAGACTGCCAGACTCGGGATCTGTCAAAGAAAAAAACTTCTCATTCTTCTGGCAGGGAAAACCATCGAATGAGACCAGGGAATATGGTGTTGGCTTTGCAGTCAGAAACACTCTCCTGAGATGCATTGTTCCACCCACTGTGGGGAGTGAAAGAATCCTGTCTCTGCAGCTCCACTCATCAGCAGGACCAGTAACCCTCATTAGTGCATATGCACCAACACTGTCATCCACTCCAGAAGTGAAAGACAAATTCTACGACGATCTGGCAGCTACTATCAAAAAAGTCCCTGAAAGAGAGTCACTGTTCATTCTAGGAGACTTTAATGCTAGAGTTGGTGCTGATCACAATTCTTGGCCCACTTGTCTAGGCCGTTTTGGCATTGGAAAGATGAACGAAAATGGCCAACGCTTACTGGAGTTTTGCTGTTACTATGGTCTCTGTGTCAGCAACACATTCTTTAATACGAAGCTGCAACACAGAGTTTCCTGGAGACATCCAAGATCCAAGCATTGGCATCAGCTCGATTTGATCCTCACTAGACGTTCTAGCCTTCCTAGTGTTACGATCACACGCAGCTACCAGAGTGCTGATTGCGATACTGATCACTCCCTGGTGTGTAGTAGAGTAAAACTGCGAACAAAGAAATTGTATCACATGAAAAAGGAAGGAAGACCACGTATTGACATCAACAAGACTCGCGATCAAAGAAAAGTGAAGGAATTTGCCCAAGCACTCGAGGAAACCCTTCCAGGTCCAGCTAATGTAAATGCACCTGAACGATGGGAATACTTCAAGAACACTGTCTACAACACCGCCTTGTCCACCTTCGGCAAGAAGACCAGAAAGATGGCTGACTGGTTCGAAGCCCATTCGGAGGAGTTAATGCCAGCCATTGAGGATAAGAGAAGAGCTCTAGCAGCATACAAAGCCTGTCCTAGCGAGTACAACCTGCAAGCTCTTCGAGCCGCTCGTAGCCAAGTCCAACAGGCTGCCAGGAGATGCTCCAATGACTATTGGCTTCAGCTTTGCTCTCAGATACAGATAGCAGCGGACACAGGTAACATCAAAGGAATGTATGATGGTATCAAGCAGGCCTTAGGTCCATTACAGAAGAAATCTGCTCCCTTAAAGTCTACTACAGGTGTGATCATCCAGGACCGAGCACAGCAGATGGAACGCTGGGTGCAGCACTACTCCGAGCTATATTCCAGAAAGAATGTAGTAACCGAAGAAGCATTAAATAACATTGAGTGCCTGCCTGTCTTGGAAGAGCTGGACAGCGAACCAACCCTAGCAGAAATAAATGCGGCCTTGGATTCCCTCACCTCTGGCAAGGCACCTGGAAGGGACAACATCCCTGTTGAAGTGCTGAAATGCGGTAAGGAGATCATCATCACCGAACTGTATGAAATCTTTTGTCTCTGCTGGAGGGAAGGTGGAGTACCACAGGACATGAAGGACGCAAACATTGTCACGTTGTACAAGAACAAAGGTGACAGGGGTGACTGCAATAACTACCGTGGTATCTCTCTTCTTAGCGTTGTAGGGAAGCTGCTTGCCCGTGTTGTGCTGAAGAGGCTCCAGGTGCTTGCAGACAGAGTCTATCCGGAATCACAGTGTGGATTTCGAGCAAATAGATCCACCACTGACATGGTATTCTCCCTCCGACAGTTGCAGGAGAAATGCAGGGAACAACAACAGCCACTCTTAGTGGCCTTCATAGACCTTACAAAAGCATTTGACTTGGTTAGCAGGGATGGCCTTTTCAAAATACTTCCCAAGATTGGATGTCCACCTCGTCTCCTTAACATCATCAGGTCCTTCCACGATGGAATGAAAGGCACTGTAGTTTTTGACGGCTCAACATCAGATCCCTTTGACATCCGAAGCGGAGTGAAACAGGGCTGTGTCCTTGCACCAACACTTTTTGGGATCTTTTTTGCTGTCATGCTGAAGCATGCCTTTGGAACTGCAGCCGAAGGTGTCTATCTCCGGACTAGATCAGATGGAAAGCTCTTTAATCTCTCTAGATTGAGAGCGAAGACCAAAGTCCAACTGAAATGCATGAGGGACTTCCTCTTTGCAGACGATGCAGCCATTGTTGCCCACTCTGCTGAAGACCTCCAACAACTCATGAACCGTTTCAGCAAGGCCTGCCAAGACTTTGGACTAACAATCAGCCTGAAGAAAACACAAGTCATGGGCCAGGGTGTGGACTCGCCTCCCTCTATTACCATCTCCACACAAGAATTGGAGGTTGTTCATGACTTTGTGTACCTTGGCTCAACCATCTCTGACACCCTCTCTCTAGATGTCGAGCTGGATAAACGCATTGGGAAAGCAGCCACCATGTTCTCTAGACTCACAAAGAGAGTATGGCTCAATAAGAAACTGACAACACATACCAAGATCCAGGTCTATAGAGCCTGTGTCCTGAGCACACTCCTGTACTGCAGCGAGTCCTGGACACTTTGTGCCCGGCAGGAGAGGAAGCTGAACACCTTCCATATGCGTTGCCTACGACGGATTTTTGGTATCACCTGGCAGGACAGAGTTCCAAATAGAGTAGTCCTAGAACGAGCTGGAATTTTCAGCATGCATACATTACTGAAACAGCGACGTCTACGCTGGCTTGGGCACGTTGTGAGAATGGCTGATGGTCGGATTCCAAAGGATCTCCTATATGGAGAATTAGTGCAGGGAAATCGCCCCAGAGGGAGACCACAGCTGCGATACAAGGACATCTGCAAGCGGGATCTGAAGGCCTTAGGAATAGACCTCAACAGATGGGAAACTCTGACATCTGATCGTTCAGCCTGGAGGCAGGCAGTACATCACGGCCTCTCCCAATTTGAAGAGACCCTTGTCCAGCAGGCTGAGGCAAAGAGGAAGTCACAAAGGAAGCAAAACCAGGGAGCTGGACAGGGGACAGATTGGATTTGTCTCCAGTGTGGAAGGGATTGTCACTCTCGAATTGGCCTCCTCAGCCACACTAGACGCTGTTCCAAGTCCTCCATACAGAGCACGATACCATAGTCTTTCGAGACTGAAGGATGCCTACTACATAGTGCTCTATTTATAAATGGTTTTATTATGTAAACTGTGTATCTTTTTACTAATATCTCTTTATAAGGTTTTATTGTATTAAATCTTTTAGTATTATGTAACATGGCATTAAACTGCAGAAGCCTGTGTGCTGTAAGGTCTGTAGATCTTCCGCTGTAAGATCGAATCCACATGACAGAGTGAGCGCCCGTTGCTTGTCCCAGCTCCCGCCAACCTAGCGGTTCGAAAGCATGCAAATGCAAGTAGATCAATAGGGACCACCTTGGTGGGAAGGTAACAGCGTTCCGTGTCTAAGTCGCACTGGCCATGTGACCACGGAAGATTGTCTTCGGACAAAACGCTGGCTCTATGGCTTGGAAACGGGGATGAGCACCGCCCCCTAGAGTCGAACACGACTGGACAAGAATTGTCAAGGGGAACCTTTACCTTTACCTAAGTTTGGGTTAAGAACTGTAAATAAATACTTACAGTAATGAAAGACGTGTTCGTAACATGTGATTCCCCCCCTCACTTCCTTATCTTGCATTTAGAGTGCTTTGTTTTGTGATTGGTTGCTGGAGAAGTAATGTAGGCTTACTTGACAAAGTCTGATTGGCTCAGCCTGCATCTTTGAGACCAGCCCATTAGCAGATGGAAGGCTGACTAATCAGACGGAATAGACCCTCTCCACAGCATCCTCTCCCAGTTGCTTTTCCCCCCGACCTGGCATAAAACACAGAATGGAATTCTTCCTTTTCCACCAGCAGTTTCTGTTTCTCTGCCTAGAGGAGTACGTTGACTTGGCGTCCACGTTTCCCCTGAGCAATCTTCTGCCCAACATGGCCTTGCTTTCCAAATATTACCGCTACAAGGGTTCCCTCACCACCCCGACCTGTGACGAAGTGGTTGCGTGGACCGTGTTTGAAGAACCAATCCCAATCAGCAAGCCGCAGGTAACTAAAATAAACTTTCTTCTAGAGCTTGGAACTAACATGATTTAAGTAATTCTGTTACTGTAACAAGTTACTTTTCTAGGTGACAAGAAACCTAACAGATGTAATGCAATGAGTAGGAACAAAGTTCCTTTATTTGTGTGATGAGTCATGATTTCTAGTTACTTCCAGAAGTGTCTTTTAAAGGGGCGTTTTCTCCAAGGATTTTATTGCTTGCTCTCGCTAGTCCTAATTCTATTTTCGAATGTGTGGTGCCAGAAGCTAACAGAAAAAGTAGCAAACAGAAATGAGTTAGTTGTTGTGGGTTTTTCAGTTTCTTTGGCCGTGTTCTGAAGGTTCTAAAGGACAACCTTCAGAACACGGCCAAAGAGCCCGAAAAACCCACAACAACCATCAGATCTCGGCTGTGAAAGCCTTCGAGAATACAGAAATGAGTTACTTCTTCAGCATTAGAATAAGCAATGGCAGTGGTTTGCTTTTTGAACGCTGCAAAAATTAATGGGAATTGATAGCTTTAGAAAAGCAACTACAGTGGTGCCTCGCTTGACGAGGATAATTCGTTCCATTCAAATCGCTGTTAAGCAAAATCCTCGTCAAGCGAAATTAAAAAACTCATTGAAATGCATTGAAAACCGGTTCAATGCGTTCCAATGGGCAAAATACCTGCTCGTTTTGCAAAGATCCTCCATAGGGTGGCCATTTTCCGGTGCCTGTAAAGCGAGGAATCTGTCCTAAAACACAGCGAGGAGCCATTTTGCACAGCAGACAGCCATTTTAGACCCGCCAATCAGGTGTTTTTAAATCATTGTCTAGCAAAAAATCAGTTCCTGAAGCAGGGAACCGATCATCGTTAAGCGATTTCCCCCCATAGGCACATCGTTTTGTGATCGCAATAGCGATTGCAAAAACTTCATAGTAAAGTGGTTTTTAGTTTAATGAGGTAATCGTTAAGCGAGGCACCACTGTAGCCAAATGTTTATACCCCTTCCCTTATAAGCCTGTTCAGATTCTTGAAGGTAGAGCCTTCTCTGAGCGCCACCAAACTCAGGCATGTTTTGTGTTATGTGAAAGACAGTTATGGTGGTGGCCTTTCCAAGGTGCTGGAGTTTGCAGAGGGAGCCCAGGGCCTCTCCTGTCCTTCTGCTGGCAAGTAACCATCTTCCCCCACAGCCCCACAAGGCCCCGAGAGGGTGGTGGCTCCCATGTCAGGAGGAGGCTGGCCCCATTCCTGCAAGTGAACCACTCTCCCAAGAAGCTGTTGGGGAATTTCTCCCCTTCCAGAAAAGGTGAGAGGAAACGGTCCTCCCTGCCTGCAGAAACTCTGTGGAGAATTCCAGAAGCTCATATCTGTGAAGATTCTCCGTCCTCCAGGTGAGGTTACCTGGAATTCGAGTCATGGCAACTGGGCCTCTTTCTTGTTGGGTTGAAACGTTTCAAGAAAGAAATCCAGTTGCCTATCCGTTCAGCTCTGTGAAAGGTAGCTTTTGTTCAGAGTTGTGGCAATCTGCTTAAATTCCCTTAAAACATGTACCAGAAGCCCGGCTAATTCAGGTCAGAATTAGCCAAAAGCCTCCCTCTGCAGCTCCACCCCTTTCCCAAAGCTAGCACTTTATAGAAATAAGTCTCAGAAGGCTATCTTTAGGTATAGAAAGAAAAAAAGGGGGGGAAGTATTTTGTTCATGATGAGCAGGCGTCATAGAGATTCAGAAGTTATGAAAAGAAAAATAGAAGGTTCAAAGTGGCAAGAGATGGATATCCAGCCCCATGTGGCTGGGAAATCTCCGTCCTTCCCTGGGGATTTCTTGGAAAAAGACTAAAAATGACCGACAGACAAGAAACAATGGAACATAGGGAGGAAGAGGAGAGGTTTCTTCTAGCTGGGGAGGGGGAGAGATAAATCCATGTATTGTGTTCATAATGTGAATAAACAGGGACCTTAGTTTGGTGAAAGGGGCTTCCCCCTCCCACAATTCCATGTGTTGTATTTGCATGCGAGATTGCTAATTTGCCGGTAGATCCTTCAGAGGAGAGCGTACACCAGTGGAGCGTGCCCGCTTCTCACCAAAGAGCTGAAGTTCAGCTCCATAGCAAACTGAGAGCTGTAATGATTTATGTTTCAAATAACCGGCAAATCATTCTCCACTTTCCTTCCTTCCTTCAGCTGAATGCCTTCGCCAACACCCTTTACTTCAAAACCGTCGGCGTGGCGCCGCTGAAAATGAGCAACAATTTCCGTCCTCCGCAACCACTGAACAGCCGCAAAATCTTTGCCTCCAGAGATGCTACCATCAGTGGTGGGTCTTCTTTGGCTGACAGTCGGATCTTTCTTCTTGTTTTGGCTTGTACGGCTGGCTGGCTCTCTAGCCCCTTCTGGCTGCCCTGAAGGATAGTTGAAGTCAATCACAAGCGATGGATACTTCACAGCATCTTCATGCCCATAGTTTTTCACTGTGATCCTTTTCAAAGCACTGGGTTGGGGGAAAACTTAGGAAAACCATCTCCAAACAATGGGGTCTAAGATAGTCACGGCTCACTTGCCCCATAGTTTTAAATAATTGTTTCCCGGGCACTACTAAATCTGGACCCAATCCACTGAATCGAATGATGCAGGAACTGGCAAGAAAGAGGAAGAGGATACACAACTTTTAAATATTTTTGCTTATTTGTTGATTTTCGAATTTTGCTAAGCGATACATATTCATGACGTATGAGTAGGGGATAGTCCTGTGGAAATCAAAGGCCTCCACCATACAATCCATGTGTCATGTGGGAGTGAAATTGAGGTTAGGATAATGTAAAACATTCACCTTTGCCGATTTTTGGAGTGATGGTGGCGGCATCAGCATGCAGGAACATGGTGTACAAGTGACCTTTCCATCAGAATGTGAAATACTTAAATGATGTTGAATTGAAATTATAATGAATAAATAAAAGAGCTCTTAATTTTTCCATGAACATGGCCCAAGTCAATCATTCTTAAACTGCAGAGGATTAAATACAGTGGCTTGTTCACAAATACAGTGGTGCCTCGCTAGACAATGATAATCCGTTCCACTGAAATCACTGTTTAGCGAAACCGTCTAGCGAAAAGCATTTCCCCATTGGAATGCATTGAAACCTGTTTAATGCATTCCAATGGGAAAGAATCGTCGTTGTCTAGCGAGGATCGGCCATAGGAAAGCCGCTTTGTGAACCTCTGATCAGCTGTTTAAATCACTGTCTTGCGAAACTTAAGTCCCGAAAACCACCTGTTTTGCGAGCATGGAGCTGTCAAAATTGTTGTCTAGTGAAAATCAGTTTGCGAAGCAGGGACCAAACATTGTCCAGCGAAATTCCCCCACAGGAATCACTGTTTTGCGAATCGCTATAGCGATCGCAAAAAGTCAATGTCTAGGGAAAACACTGTCATGAGGGGTAACTGTCTAGCGAGGCACCACTGTAACAGAAATCTGTTATGCTATCAGTGACAGGAAATCTCCCCGACCTCCTATGACAGTCATTTCAGTTCGACTGCATACCTTGAAGCAGTCCCCTACAATTGCAAAGGCAACTCCATTTATTCAGCCAGCATGACTACAGATCAGAAGAAAGGAGTTACAGCAGCCAGAGACAACCTCGAGAGCCCCATATCTCAGACCGGTCTTTCTTCAAAGGCACTACCCAAATTTTGGACCTCCCACAATTATTCCCAGTGCCTTCAAAAACGGAGGCAGTGGTGAACTCAGAGATACATTCTTCCTTGTTGATGAAGCACTTATTTGGCTTCACCTCAGAGGCCTCTTTGGAACAAACAGCCTGATGATGTGTACAAATCAGTACGACATGGGCAGAAAAAGGCAAGTGATATACAGTGGTGCCTTGCATAACGAGTGCACTGTTTAATGACGAATCCGCATAGCGATCTATTTTTTGCGATTGCTAATGCGATCGCATTGCGATGTTTTGAATGGGAAAACATCACATTGCGATGATCGGTAAGCGTTTCGCTTACCGATGTTTGCATTGCGATGTTTTTAGAACAGCTGATCGGCAGTTCCAAAATGGCCGCCGGGTGCCCAAAATGGCCGCTGCAAGCATTTTCGTGCAGTTTCCTCCCTTACCGAGGCAGTGAAAATGGCAGCGCTATGGAGGATCTTCGCCGAACAGTGAGTTTTCGCCCCATAGGAATGCATTAAACAAAGTTTAATGCATTCCTATGGGTTTTTTAGTTCCGTTTAGCGATGTTTCCGGATAGCGATGATTAATTCGGAACAGATTAACGTCGCTATGCGGGGCACCACTGTATATTAACAATCCACTGCTTTTTGGAACGTGGGTGATACAACAGACTCCACAGATCTAGTTTCAGATGACCTAACTTCTGGACATCTCTTTCATCTCACGACTAGGCCCTTTTCCTGCTAGAACGGTGCTTCCCAACCTAGGGCAACCCAGATGTTCTTGGCATCTACATCTTGAACTACAACTACCAGCAGTCTTGACCAATACAGCTAGTGCTGGAGGCTTCTGGGAGTTTTAGACCAAGAACATCTGGGGAACCAAGATCGGGAACTATCGCGCTAGACATTTCCTCCATCTTATTTTAAGTCAAAAGCACAACACAAAGAAAGGCATATGTTTTGGCTTCTGTTAAAGCTCTCCATCAATCAATGACGCTCAGAAAACAGAGAGTTAAATGACAGAAGGACATGGTGGAGAAAGACGGGACAGACAGATTGTGCTAGGTTTTGATTCGAGACACGGAGATGGATGGGTGACAACTTTACTAAAATAATGATTTTGGGCTGCTAGGTCAATTCTGACTTAATGGTGACCTTTTTCAGGGTTTTCTAGGTAGAGGTCACTCAGCAGTGATGGGCCGTTCCCTTCTTCTGGGGATGTCCTATGTAGCCTTGGGTGGGTTGCCCAAGGCTACATAGGTTGGCTCTTCTGGGATGCACAGTAGGGAACTGAATTCCCAACCAATGGCTCCACAGCTAGATAGATAAACAACTTAGCTATCCAGCCAGTGATGCTTTTATTAGACCACCAAGCATTAAAATCAGAAGCTAGCTTTTCACCTTCTACAGGCTGAGTAAAGGGATCACCCGCCTTTGCTTTCAGATCATGTACAAGGGCCACACAGTATTTTTTTGTTTTGTTATGGATTCATGATGAAGAGTGATGGAGATTTTGAAGTTGGCTGGCCTTTCGTGGTCTAGTCTACTGCAGAATACCCTTCAAGCCCACCTGTGTCCTTTATACACATATAGACACAGGTTGTCTACCTCTGTGGTAGTTTAAGGAACGTTGGCTCACAGAAAACCACGTATTGGATGAAGTTCAGTACTAAGTCATAACTAGAGTAGTCCCACTGAATCAGTAGGGATTTGGTGACTCCTTTCTAACATCTATTGATTCAATGGGTTTACTCTAGCTATGACTTACCACAAGACTTCAGCCACTGTCTCATGTCAAATCAATCCTGAACAGTCATTATTCTGACTAGCTGTTTTGGCAGCGTCTCCTAACTGCTTTTAAGGAATTGGGATGAATCCCTCCGAAAAAGGGTGATGGAGGAGAATAGAGTGTCCCCTCAAGAGAAAGAGAAAGTTTATACTCTTGACAGAGTGTGGTAATGTATGGATTAAAAACCTCTAGCTAAGTGGATAAAAGTTCAGGGGCCTATAGAGCAGAATTAGCTTCAAGCCTCCCATTTTTGCATTTTCTTCTCCTTGACTGGCACTTACTATCTCAATAACTCACTCAGACATGATGGTATGAGGAAGAATAAAAAGTTCCATTTACTCACAGTTCAGAGTAAATACAAAACCAACAGCATTCTGTGGAAAATTAATGACAACTTAACGGACTAACTGGCTTCATGACTGGCTCGCTACATGGCTAACAGAATTCTGACAGAAAAAGAGAGATGGAAACACTCTTGAGTAGCTTAGCTCTCTTCAAAATCTGAACAATTGGCTGCTTCTGGATTGACCGATAGTCGCGGCAGTCCAGAAAGGTTCCTCCTAGCCAAAACCTCTTAAAGGCAGCAGACAACGGTTGCAATAATGTCAACATATACCTTCAGACAAGGAAAGTGAGTAGGGCAAACACAACAGACACACACACAGAGAGAGAGAGAGAGAGAGAGATTGGGGAAATACACAAGACTTCTGCCTGGCAGTCACTCCACTCTGTCAAGCTAAGCCATGATAAATTGGAGGGTCATTAAAGGGAACTAATTATTGGCCAGAAGGAACTGAAATGTAGCAAGAGCATAGCTGTGAAAAATGGATGAAGCTCTCAAACGAGCTAGCTGGCGACCCTCCGCTTGCCTGTGCATCGGTCGCCTCAGGGAAGCGTCGGGAGGCGCAGAGAAAGGTAATCAGGACGTCGCTCTTTCAGATCTGGCGTTCTGGTGGCTCTTAATGTTTGGAATTAAATCAGCAAAACAAGAACAGGAAGGTGTCAAAGAAACTTGGCTATTTCTTCAGGTGGTTTTTATCAAGTTCCCATGGGCTTTTCATGGAAACACTGAAGGGGAACCTGAAAAAGTTACCTGTTTGGACTACGACTCCCAGAATCCTGTCACTAGCAACCATGTTGGCCGGGGGATTTGGGGAGTGGGAAATAGTCCGAAAAGGTAACATTTCTAGCCTTTGGACTGAAGTCAGTGGTGGTAAGAGGTCTGCACGTAACCCGTGCTTCCCAACTTTGGGTCTCCAGATGTTCTTGGACTATAACTCCCAGAAATCCCAGCCAACTTACCCAGCAGTAGCAGCTTCTGGGAATTTCAGCCCGAGAACATCTGGGGACCCAAGGTTGGGAAGTACTGGAAAGAGTAACATGTTAGTGTCCACTATGGGGTTTTCCATGACCTCTGAATCTGGGTCTTGAGATGTCTCTATTGGAAGGGGAAAAGCTAGGACTCAGCAGTGACTCTGCACCATTGCAGATCCATATGGGTCGCATGGAGGGTGCAACTGTGCCTTGCTCTGTCAGAACCATGCCTGCTTATCTCAGCATTATCTGCCCATCAGGGAACAGATGGGTCTTTATATGTGCTTGGATGCCAACTCCTGTCATTGCACACTGTTGACTATGCAAGCTAAGAATGATGTGTGCTGAACTACTGTGACATCTGGAGGAGCACAGATGCCCTAAATCCTGCTTGACGCTGGCTGCCTCTCTCGCTTTTCAGACGTTCCCAACCCCTGCAGGTGAATGCTCAGCAGTTAAGTGGACAAAGCTTAGCTCCTTTATCATTGAGTTACAGCCTTTCACTTGGGCCCCATATCCTCCTAAGAGGATGCTTTCTGTTACATCAGCTCTGAGAAAAAGGGGAAGCTGAATGGGGTGGTGGCACATAATACCACCATCACTGCTAATTAAAAAATGCTGGCACTTTGATCCTGGACAGTCTTGGTATCCACTATATCGCTGCAGATCTCTAAGATCCATGATGTTGATGCAGAACTGGAAGGGACCCTACGGATCATCGAGTCTGGCCCCTGTCAAGGAGGCACAGTGTGGTATCGAACCCCCAGCCTCTGGCTCCACGGCCAGAGATCTCAACCACCGAGCTATCCAGCAGTTCCTACATTGCATCCAGTAGTTTCTCAGGCATGACAAGGTCACTCAATTTTAGTGCGTGGTTGTTGACGTAGGGCTTACTTCTGCTTTCCAGGCCTCACAGAGCTTGCAAAAGTTACATTTTGGACAGCAAGTTCTATAATCCTGTATTCATGCTGGCCTTGAGGTTGGTAGGGGAGAGCAGACCAAAGAGAGGATTTCTACACCCCCTCTGATCTCCACCCCCTCTTGGGTTTGTTTATTTAAAACATTTCAAGGCTGCTGCAAAAAAGCCATAAGCCGGTCCCGAGAAAGCTCAGACAATAAAGTCTCCTAGAGTGATAAAGCACAGCAAGCTTTAATGAAACCAATAAAACACTAGGAATAATAAGAAAGCATCCAGCGCAGATGGTATGGAAAACACAGTAGCAGCTTACAAACCAAGAAATAGTCAATGGAAGCCCATCAAAGAAAGATCTAAGAAGAGAGATCAATCATCAGATCAAACTTGCATTGATGGAGTCTGGTCGGCCCCGGTCCACAAGACCAAACTATTCCAGAAGCAAGGGGCTGGTGTAGACCAGGAACTGTATTTCATTTATTAACTTAACTTTCCATAAAGATAGGCAAGAGAAAAGAGACCCTATTGTGGTTTAAACTTATATACCACCTCTAGTGCTAAAGCACTCTCTGGGTAGTTTACAATGTAATTATGCAAGCAACTCTTTGCTCCCTAGCAAGCTGGGTAACTCATGCCAAGGTTGGAAGGATGGAAGGCCAAGTAAGTCTTGAGGCAGTTACCCGATATCCATTGGGATCAAACTCAGGTTGTGAGTAGAGGCAATACTGCAGCATAAGCACTGTGCCACAAGACCCATTTTATTGTGGATCTGAAAGTTAAAGGTCCAGCCCTATTGTTAGGCGCCGTGAGGCTATTGCTTCAGGTAGTGGGAGGTGGCAGAAAGAGAGCGGTATGGGATCACCTTGCTTTGCCTTCAATTGTAGCAAAATGCTGGAGCCATCCCAGTTGATTGATTAGGTATCTTTCAGTCTTGAGAGACTATGGTAACGTGCTCTGTATGGAGGACTTGGAACAGCATCTAGTGTGGCTGAGGAGGCCAATTCGAGAGCAACAATCCCTTCCACACTGAAGACAAATACAATCTGTCCCCTGTCCAGCTCCCTGATTTTGCTGGTTTTAGGACTGCCTCTTTGCCTCGGCCTGCTGGACAAGGGTCTCTTCAAATTGGGAGAGGCCATGATGCAACGCCTGCCTCCAGGCTGAACGCTCAGAGGTCAAGGTTTCCCATCTGTTGAGGTCCATTCCTAAGGCCTTCAGATCCCGCTTGCAGATCTCCTTGTATCGCAGCTGTGGTTCTCCCTCTGGGGCGCTTTCCCTGCAATAATTCTCCATACAGGAGATCTTTCAGAATCCGACCATCAGCCATTCTCACGACATGCCCGAGCCAATGTAGACGGCACTGTTTCAGTAATGTATACATGCTAAAAATTCCAGCTCATTCTAGGTAAAGGTAAAGGTTCCCTCTGACGTTTTCAGTCCAGTCGTGTCCGACTTTAAGGGGTGATGCTCATCTCGCTTTTCAAGCCGTAGAGCCAGCGCCTGTCCGAAGACAGTTTTTCGTTGTCACGTGGCCAGTGTGACTAGGGAATGCCGTTTTACCTTCCCACTGAGATGGTACCTATTTATCTACTTGCATTTACATGCTTTCAAACTGCTAGGTTTAACTTTAACTTCCACCCTAAATAAACATGACAGCATAATCGTACTGATTCACCCTATATAAGGTGTGATTGGTGGAATAAAATAACTGGAATGAAACCTGGGCACTGACAGAGTGACAAATGAACTGGTAGTGTTATCTTGTTCAAAGTCATATACAAATTACTTTCCTAGTCCAAGGGATAGGCATTTTGGGGAAAGAAATCTCATCATGCTCATGGGCCTTTGGCTTCAGTAAGTGCCATTCCCCTCTTTTCTCCCTTCTTAGGGTCCTGCATGTTTAAGTGCATGGCTCTTTGGACTTGGTTGGGTTGTGACTTTGACTCACTGTTGTGTGCATCATCAGTACCGTGGGATGATGAAAGTTGCCAGCCAACCAAACGGTTGCCAGATGGGAGAGTCTTCATGTCCAAATCCCAAGGATATTTTGCGGCAGATAGACTGGAAGCTCACAAGCGGCTCGATCTAATGCAGTCATCCAAGGCTCAAGAGGCTAGCCTCATTGGTGGAGAAAAACGGTTAGGGTGAAAGGTATTCTTTGAGAAGTCAATGGATAATTGTATCTGTAACAATTGAATTTCCTGCTAACACCTTTCTACATGTTTTTGCTTTACTGAGCTTTTTCTTAGGCTGCTTTGATTCCAATGTCTTTCTCCCGTGGGGCTTTCAGGATAAATGGATTGTTCCCCCAAATTTAAATTTCAAGATTGCTTTGGGAAAGAAAATCCCAGGGGAAAAATACCCAAACAAAAGGCAATTCTTCACACTCCCTCCCCTCTGAACCAGGCATCATCTGTCAGGGGAAAAAAAATCAAGGCAGTTGAACCGTTCTACAAATAGCAAACCTGTTAAGGCAACACGCCAATTTCCCCTTCTGTTCTCCCTAATTGTAGGTTTAAATTTAGCACCCAAATAATTTAGCTAAAATTACCTCCGGGAAAGGCCAGCAACTTGTGAATATACATAATGCGAAGCCATAACTCCTACGTAGTGCTTACAAATAATTTTTTTTCTTTCTGTTGTGGTTTTTGAATGTTTTCAAAAAGATCCTGGGCCATTGTCTTCCACATATTTCATTAGAATATGCTTCCTAAGCAAGGGTGGGCGCTCAAGCGCTAAGATTTGAAAACACAAGCTTGCTATCAAGACCCTCTACAGGTTCTTCATTAGGTTGGGTACCACGGAGTTATGGATGGTTTAGGTCAAAAGTATATGTTCAAAGAAATAATGGCCAGATGTATGAGCCACGTTACTCCTGCGTGAGTCATCGTTGGGTGAGGTTCACCTTGATGGAGGCCCATCCAGGGTTGAAAGCAAGCATATATTTGTGATTTATGTAGTGGTCTTACAAAGGTATCATCTGTCCTTGCTAAAAGACCATTGTGGCTTTTTGTCCTTATTAAAAAGTTGATGAGACTGAGTCATGAAGAGTGTAATGCAGACACACACAGAGGGACACACACACACACACACACACAGAGAGAGAGAGAGAGAGAGAGAGAGAGCATTAAAGATTATTACCTTAAGTGATTGGTGAACTGTCAAACAGAACAGATTTCAACAAATTAAGATTTTTCCCTTCAGGCAGAAAAAGCAGATGCACAAATACAGGATGGATGGCACTGGGCTTGACACCAATAAATATGAAAAAGATGTAGTAGATCACAAGCTAAGCATATGTCAACAGCACAGAGAGGCAGCAAATAAAAAGCTAACACAGTTAAAGGCTTCGTCAACAGAAGTACAGTGTCCAAGATCAAGAGAAGTAATTAATAGTGATAACTGTGTGCCTCAAATCAGTTCTGACTAATGGTGAGTCTTTTCCAGGTAATGAGTACTGTACTCAGAAAGGGTTGACCATTCTCTTCTTCTAGGGGCAAACTTGGGACTGTGCAGCTTGCCCAAGGCTACACAGGCTGGCTCTTCCTGGAGGCCCATTGGGGAATCGAACTCCCAACCTCTGGCTTCCCAGCTGGAGACCTAACTCATTGAGCTATCCAGCTATGGGAGGTAGCAGTCTTACTCTATTCTGCTTTGGTCAGACCACACTAGTGTCCAGTTCTGAGCAAGGCAGTTTGAAAAGGCTATGTACAGGCTGAAATGTGTCCAGAGAGCGATGGTAAAGGTGGTCAAGGTGAAGGAAACAAAGCCTTGTGAGGAACAGTGCAAGGACATAGGCCCGCTTAGCTTGGACAGGAGAACGTTGAGAGGTGGCCTAGTGGTCATACTTAATTATCTGGAGGGCTCTCTCTCTCTCCTTGTGCCTCTTTCTCTCTGTCTCACACACATCTACTTGCATTTCTGATGTTGTGAATGGAAGAGCCCCCACAATTGCAGAATAGGTATAAAATTACGCCATGAATACATAGGGTTCTCAAGCCTGGAAGAAGGAAGTTCTAAGTGCCGGTTTAAACTTCACATATAATTCGGTTTTGTTTAAAAAACCCACGTATTACATATTTTTAAAACATAGCAATAAAACAGCAATAAAATCCACAAAGTTCACCCAGGCAGTGGTGCGTTCATGACAACACACTCTTAGTCTGTGAGGGGTTGGTCCATAGAAAAGACAGGATTAGTTTGGTTTCTTTACGTCTAGAGTAATAAACAGCAGTTTAGGCATTGATCAAGGTGAGTCTCTACATCCCTATATATATCACCTTGATCACTACCTTGATATATATCTTAACTACAAAGAAATCCAGGTTCATGTTAGGTCCATTCTATTATGCCATGAATACATAGATATTAGATATTATAGGCATATATATATGTGTGTGTCTATAATATCTAGGTCTAGGTATTTCTGCAGAAATATTCCACACAGTGGGCTTTTTTGAATATAACAGTGCAGTTCTATTCAAAGTCATTGGGAGCCTGCCATTCTCTTGCTCCCAATAGCCTCCTGACAAAATGATTGAAGTGCCATCATGAACGCATTGATGAGAGAAAAGAATATGGTGTGGGAAATGATACTTGCATGGTTACTCAACAGTGGCAGAAAGTGGCACTTGGCAGGGTTTTTGATTGATTTCAAAGACAGCAAGAGTGAGAAAAATGGAAACCTCTTGTCCAAGTTAAAGAGATTTCGGACAAGTTCTTGCTCTGAGATGTGCATGTTTAAGGATCTCTCATAGAGCTTCCTTCCAGAACACCCCATCTATCTCCCCGTCTGCCCATCTATCCATTTCCTGGTTCGAGATCCTCTCCCACCCTCTGCAAATTCTTATCCTTGGAAGTATGGACACCAACTAACACGCTGTTGAAAATGGATTTTCTTCCAGGCTTTAAACATTGCAAGCTGATGTGGAAACAATACAGATGCAGAAACAGGTGATACCTTTAATTGACCATTAATAATAGAAAACAAAGGAAACAAAACAAAAAACACACAATGATATTTTGAGGACCGATCATCTTCTTCAAGGCTGTGCATGAAGTTCTTGTGGATGATTCCAAACTTATATGCTGCTGTTAATGTCCCAGATTCGCTTCTTAGATGGAGATCATGCTGGAGGCAAGTTGGTTTCAAGCTTCTCCTCAGCTAACAGTGGTGGAAACAGAAGAGAATGGACCTAACATGTCCCTGGATTTCTTTGTATTTAAGAAAAAACCAAAAATCCAGGCAGGGATGGTTTCCTTCAGTCTCGGGCGACACTTTCCCCCTGTGCCATACATCCTATTTTGGACGTAACCACGACACTTGCCAATTAGCAAGGAGACAATGATGGTTTACAATGCCGTAGACTTCCTAACTGTTAGAGCAGTACGACAATGGAATCAATTCCCTCCGGAGGTGGGGAATTCTCCAACGCTGGAGGCATTCAAGAGAAAATTGGACAACCCTCTGTCAGATCTGCTTTGATTTGGATTCTTGCCTTGAGCAGGAGGTTGGAGTCAATGGCCTTATAGACCCCTTCCAACTCAATTATACTTTGATTCTATGATTCTGTGACAATAATTTTTGGAGTATCCATTTCCAAGCTAGCAATGGCATCCGAGAAGCTGCAGGCCAAGGATGTAACTTCTCCCATCCTGAAGCAGAGCAACCTCCTTCCTACCCATACTTTTTGTACACTATAAAGAAGGTTCTCCTTGCAGTCCAGGGGACTCTCAAGAGCCTCCTCCAGCACCACAATTCAAAAGCATCAATTCTTCAACCCTGAGTGCTCCCTGGAAGGACATATCCTGAAGCCGAGGCTCCAGTACTTTGGCCATATGATGAGAAGAGAAGACTCCCTGGAAAAGACCCTGATGTTAGGAAAGTGTGAAGGCAAGAGGACAAGGGAAAGACAGAGGATGAAATGGCTGGACAGTGTCATCGAAGCAACCAACATGAATTTGACCCAACTCCGGGAGGCAGTGGAAGACAGGAGGGCCTGGCGTGCTCTGGTCCATGGGGTCACGAAGAGTCGGACACGACTAAACAACTAAACAACAACAGACCAGGAGCTACCTAATTTTAAGTGCTTATTTTCATATATTTTCCAGTGTGCGCAGTTTGATCCAAAAGATATGTCACTTTATTGGCTTCTGCACATCCATCCTAGGCAAGGTCCAAACTCATGATGGACGGGCTCCTTGAGTAGCTTCTTATTGATCTTTTCCCTTCCCTTAAGCTCTTTTGAAGAATTCATGAGCAATGTTCAGGATGAATCAGGAGGACTGGGAAATGACACCTTGTATGCATTTAGGCCAGGGGAGGGCATTCACACACCTAGGTTTTCTCCGATGAGCACTTTTTGCTGGTGGTTCTCATTGCTACATCAAAAGAAATTTGCTTACGATGGAAGGTGGAGAAGAATTGGTACTGAGGGCTGGCAGGTGGTGGTAGAAATCAGGTACGGAAAATAAATTAATCAAAGCTGAGATTTTCTAAGGAACACACCCACCTTTGTTGTGTGTGAGAGTGAATGTAAGAAGGTAAGAAGTGTAGGCCACAATCTAGTGGCATAGCACAGTAAGTTGCACTAGAGTAGGATCACTGAATCAGTGACCCAATTCCTCCATAGGTTCTGTTGATTCAAATGAGCTTACTCCAGTTGTGACTTACTTTAGTATAGTAAGTACCTGCTTGGCAGGGGGAAGGCATATAATATTGGAGTTTTTGCAACCTCGCATGCTGTCTGGAGAAGGTGTGGCTAGGAGGGACCTTTTTGGGCTGGGGTGACCGTCAGTCTATCCAGCACCGACCAATCATTCCTTTCCTGTTTCTCTGCTCTGCTTTTAACTCTCCCCTCAGTCTGTTGGAAGCAGTCAGAAAGTCTGTTGACGCCTGTTGTTGAAAGTCATTGAGCCGTGTTGGTTCAATTTGCTGTAGGTCTGTTCAAACGTAAGTAAATGAAAGCTTTTATTCATCCTTCTGTTTATGTTTCAGAGGGAGTTACTGAAACTCTAAGTGCCAGTTAATGAACAAAGGTAAAGGTTCCCCTTGACAATTTTTGTCCAGTCGTGTTCGACTCTAGGGGGCGGTGCTCATCCCCGTTTCCAAGCCGTAGAGCCAGCATTTTGTCCGAAGACAATCTTCCGTGGTCACATGGCCAGTGCGACTTAGACAC
The DNA here is from genome assembly GCF_051106095.1 of Pogona vitticeps. NCBI lineage: Eukaryota > Metazoa > Chordata > Lepidosauria > Squamata > Agamidae > Pogona > Pogona vitticeps. The sequence continues at coordinate 10,218,893 of NC_135796.1, read as the reverse complement.
GGAACGCCGTGACCTTCCCACCAAGGTGGTCCCTATTAATCTACTCGCATTTGCATGTTTTCGAACCGCTAGGTTAGCGGGAGCTGGGACAAAGCGACGGGAGCTCACTCCATCACGTGGATTCGATCTTATGACTGCTGGTCTTCTGACCCTGCAGCACTGGCTTCTGTGGTTTAGCCCGCAGCGCCACCACATCCCTGTATAATGAGCAAAAGGGGTGGACAAATCTGGAGAACCTGAAGCTATTCTGTTCTGTGACTCTCTGCACTTCCGCTACACAGCTAGAGGAATTTAACCAAAAATTCAAAACTCTGCAACACATAAAAATGTTTATCTTGGGGGAGGGTGGAGGAAGTGGTACAAAAATGCCTGTGTTTGTGAAGATGTCTACGGATTTCAATGCAGACAGGAAAGAAAAGATACCGTATTTTCCGTGTATAAGACGCCCCCATGTATAAGATGGCCACTACTTTTCTAACCCAAAATTAGGAAATCTAAGTGGGGCCTAGCAAGTAGAGGGGAAAGTGGGGATCAAAGCCCTGCAGGATCACTTTGATCCCTGCTTTCCCCTCCACTTGTTTTTTATTTATTTTTTATTTATTTGATTTATATCCCGCCTATCTGGACCACCGGACCACTCTTTTTGTTCTCTCCTAGCTTACGTCCATGTATAAGACGACCCTCATTTTTTAGTCTAAAGATTTTAGACAGAAGTATAGTCTTATACTTGGAAAAATACGGTAACTCACCACCTAATATGAACAGAGGGGTGGGATAAGAATGCAAGAATGTATAAAATATTGACTTTCCCCACTCTTTGTAGTTGAAGAGGAACTATTACGAACCAGGCCAAAAGTTCAAAACATACTCTTGCTTGGCTCCTCGGGAGACATGGATTTCCAAATATCTGCGAGAGGAGGAGGGGATGTTTTTAGCATCTGTATCCACTCAAAGCCTACAGGCTTGAAATCTACCAGCACAGCTTGTTTGAAGATACAGAAGGCAGCGGAGCTCCATAGCTTGCAAGCCGCTTGATTTATTGAGTCGGCACAGAGTGCTCCGTCAAGAGTGTCAGAAATCCCCTAGTGATCTATTACTCGCCCAGCGGCACCCGAACACTCTTAAATGATGTAATAGAAACATATCAACAGTGACACAGCAAGGTAATTGCACGGAGTATATGACGGCTCCAGAACTAGACTTGGCTGGGTTATGTTAAGAGTGAGATGTATGCTCGGATCTGGAAACAGGTCTTCATTTATCTTGTGTTCTGTCCTGGAACGAGGTAGCCATGCGGATCAGGAGTCTTCCCCCCCCCTGCTCCTGATTTCACACTCAAATAACTGAAACTAATAAACAGTCGCTGCTGTTTACTGGCTGCCTCTTGTGCCAGTAAAGCTCCTTCAAAAAGGAATTCCCTAGAGTTACTGTTATAGGGCCCTCAGAAATAGTGAAGCACCATGACAAGCCTGCATCAGGCTGCACTAGTATAAGGTGCATGGTGCTGGTGGATACACAAGTGCAGAGTTAGCATGAAGACAACACACACAGGGCAGTTTTCTGTGGTGAAACTGGTGGGGCAGCAGGATGGGTGTGTATGTAATCTTTTGTTCTGTCAATTATGTAGAGGTAAAGTTTCCCCTTGACATTTTTAGTCCAGTCGTGTCCGACTCTACGGGGCGGCGCTCAACCTGCTTTTCAAGCCATAGAGCCAGCACTTGTCCGAAGACAGTTTCCGTTGTCACGTGGCCAGCTTGACTAGGGAACACCGTTTTACCTTACCACCGAGGTGGTACCTATTTATCTACTTGCATTTTTACATGCTTTCGAACTGCTAGGTTGGCGAGGAGCTGGGACAAAGCGATGGGAGCTCACTCCGTTGCGTGGATTCGATCTTATGACTGCTGGTCTTCTGACCCTGAAGCACAGGCTTCTGCGGTTTAGCCCACAGCGCCACCACATCCCAACACCTAAATCCAGAACATCACTAGATTTTCCCCCCTGTTCTTTAGCTCTGCTACTATCATAGAATTGTGAAGTTGGAAGGGGCCTATAAGGTCATCAGGTCCAACCCCCTGCTCGAGGCTGGAACACAAATCAAAGGAGGTCTGCCAGGGGGTTGTCTAAGTGTCTCTAGAAGGTTTTCAGGGTTGGACCACCCGCCACCTCTCAAGATCGTGGGTTTCACTCCCATTGGAGCCTAGGCCTCAATAGCAATGTTCAGAAGGAGAGGTGGGCATGAACCAAACCAGGAAAAAAACACGAACTGGGCAGGTTCAAGGATCCTGTTTTGTCGAAACGAAGTTAACCACTGAACTCCCCCCCCCCCCGTTGGCGCTTCGTTTTGCTTTGGCAAACTAGGATGCCCGCCTCTCCCCCGGCCCCCCCATTGCTTCCCTACTTTGTCTTGAAACCGCCACTGCCTCCTTGCGTGCATGTCCCCGTTGCTCAGCTCTTTCCCCCTTCAGCACGAACCTGAAAAAATGAACTGTGAACTGGGTGTGTGTGTGTTGTGATAGTTCACGGTTCGTGGATAACCATCGCGAACCATCACAAACCACCGTTTTCCCGCTTTGTGCCCATCTCTGTCATCACAAGTAACTTTTTTTACTTTCGCCTTTTCCAAAGACCGACTAGCCTCCAATTCAGTTACTGCTTCCTTCAACGACAGAAGGAAGAGAGTGCTTGGGTTGTGTGAAATTCCTTCCCTGCAGTTTAGTGTAAGAGCGAGCAAAGAGTGGCCGGTGTTTGCCTGTAATTTGTAACCTTTTTCTGTATAGAAACGTAATTTGCTAGCTCTCTTGTAAAATCCTCCAGGACTAATGATTTGGGTTTTGTGATAAGGGGCTGCAGGAACCTTCTTTCCCAACCCAACCCCCCCCCCAAAAAAAAACCCCAACCCACTACAGTGGACCCTCTACTTAAGAACTTAATCCGTTTTGGAATGGTGTTCTTAAGTTGAAACGTTCTTAAATTGAAGCAAAATTTCCCATAGGAATGGACTGAAAACCAATTAATCCATTCTGGCTGTTTTTTTGTTATGTAGAGGTGCGTTCGTACATTGAAGCATTAGTTCCCATAGGAACTAATGCAAAGCTGGTTAATACGTACTCTACCACTAGGGGGAGAATTTTTTTTTTAACCTAAGATGACCTAAGGTTAAAAAAAGAGCAGGAAAGGTTTTTTTCCCCTGTTCTTATCTTGGATTTCTGTTCTCAAGTAGAAGCAAAATTTAGCAAATGGAGCTGTTCTTAAGTTGGATTGTTCTTAAGTAGGGACGTTCTTAAGTAGAGATCCCACTGTAGATTGAAATCATAATGGGGCTTCTAGCAACATTTATTTTTGATGCCTCACAATTTTTGATCGTTTTTGGGGCTGGTGTGGCCCCGGGATGCAAAACTGGCCCACGAACCTGTTACAGAGTTCTGGACCTCTGGTTTAATTCCTCTAACTGTACAGCAGAAGTGCAGAGATTCACAGAGCAGAATGACCTTCACATCCCCCAGAGTTAGTCCACCCTCTTTCTCATTGACTGGCACTTACGGTCTCAATAACGCACTGGGAGAAATTAGTAGCAGGAAGAATAAAGATGCTTTGTTACAGTGAACAGATAACAGCAACCTGAGAAACCAACCTGACTGCTTGCAGCAAGAGGCCTCAATGGACTCCCAACAGACTCACTGCTAGCAGACAACAAAGAGGGAAAAAATGACACAAAGCTGTGAGAAGGGGCTCTCTTTGAATCCAAGGTATGTGAGGAGTGATTGGTTAGTGCTGGATAGAGTGACAGCCCAGAAAGGTCCCTCCCACCCAGACCTACTAAAGGCAGCATGCGAGTCTGAAATAACTCCAGCAGACCTCCAGAAATTGCCCCCTTTAATTTAATGAGTTCATATCCCTGTAGCTTTATTTTCTTTATCTCCTGATACTAATACAGTGGACCCTCTACTTAAGGAATTAATCTGTATTGGAATGGTGGCTGCAAGTCGAAAAATCTGTAAGTCGAATCTCCATTGACCTACAATGCACTGAAAACCGATTAATCCCATAACCAGTGGTTTTTATTCTATTTTTATTCCATTTTGGTTTTTTTCTGGTCTGTAAGTCGATTCTCCGGCTGCAAGTTGAATCTAAATTTTGCAGCCAGAGAAGTCTGTAACTCGAAAAGTCTGTAAGTTGAGCCGTCTGTAAGTCGAGGGTCCACTGCATTAGGATATTAGTATCCTGATATTTTCCTCCATGCCACATGTGAATTTGCTGACTCTCTCAAGATCATCTTGTCAGTTAGAGTGCAGTTTTCTTGCTGGAAATATACTTAATTTCAACCTGATTTTGGTGCCATATTTGTTGGAATGAATGAACGGTGGGATTAACATGTGTCTGCTTCTAAAGCTACAGGTGGGTTGGTGCCCTTTCTCACCATTGAATGCAATAAGATGTTGAATATGTTTGTCTTTCTGCTTTGTCATGTAAATAAATCAGCAACGCGTCTAAGCTGTAGGACCAAAGTGACTACTGATCGTGCAAGACAAATCTGAAAATGAATGTGTTGCATTCAAACTGTTCATTAACTGCCTTGCACAAAATGACAGCTAGGAACAGGAAGCAAGACCATCTTAGAAGTTTCGTCAAAGCTGAAGTTCCAGCAAATGAAACTTTTTAGGAAAAAATGCAGCTGGGATCCACATTCATCGAGGGAAAGGGTATCAATTCTGGCTCTCTGCTCCCCCGAAAATACAAATGCCACCTTAATTTCAGTTTGGCGGAAGGGGCACGACACTGGGAGTTCAATTCCCCATTGTGTCTCTTTGACAAGAGCTGGATTTGATCCATAAGGTACCTTCCTGCTCTGCTGTTCTAAGATGATGGAAAAGTGATTTTTAAAGCAAGATTTGCCTGCACTTCATTCAGTTCCTAAGTCTTCAACAGGAAGGACAGTAGGACCCATGTATCTGCGGGGGAAATCAGTTTGAAGCCCTCCCGCGGATGCTGAAAAACGTGGATTACAGTGAACACTATTATAATAATAAATGCTATCTATACCATGTAACGACATCAGAGAAATATATTTCTCTAGTGAATGCCATACATAGCATGGTCGCTGGTAACATCATCATTAAAAAACATCTTTTGGGGATTTTGCTTTTAATATGTTTCATATTTTCAGAACGTGGATAAGTGAATCAGTGGATACGGATCCCACGGATAAGGGAGTCCTACCGTAGGGAAAGCGGCAAAAAAGAGGGCAACCCCTCCTCATGTTTTTAGGAAGTAACAAGGCTGCTGTAGAGAATCTCCAAATTCGTTCTAGGCTCCACCAGTTTTCTCTTGCTTCAAGAGTAATGGTTTGGCCTCCTTAATTATAGACAATGCAATCTAGGTTTCGGCAGTAGCAAACGATAACTGAGAAGCAAAAGGATCTAATTGATGGTGGTCAGGAGATGTGGGGAAACGTCACCATCATGCTGAAGTCTTGCGTTATCGTTTGTCTGTGCAGAAAGACGACCGTCTGGGCTCCTTTCTGCGTCATCGTTTGCCAGAGCACATAATTCAGCACCCCTCTGTAGGCGATTTATGATCCAATACTCAATTTACTTGTTGCACGATGCGCCTCTTATTTCGTTTTAACTGCCTCCCACTTTAAATAGTCATAGAGCTGGAACTAATAATGCATGGCCTGTAAGTGACAGCGTTTGGCGGGAACATTAAGCAGCTGGCAGATTGGGGGGGGGGGGGGAGAAAGGTGGCAGCTTTAGAAGTCATCCCTCCGAACTCCAAATAAAGGCAGAGACATTGCCACATACAGCTGTTCCACAGATGGTAACGCAAGTTTGCGAACAGCATCCTTCAAACACTGATTTTAACATTCTGGGTCAAAGCCAGAGTTCAAAATCTTGTTTTTTTTTTTTTCAACAACACTCTCAGCTTTGCTGGCTGGGGGATTCTGGGTGCTGTAGTCCAAAAAAAGCATTCCATCCATGCTCTAGGAGCCTCCCCACTGCATGGCCACTTGCACGACTGGTCTTAAGAACGGGCGCACGACGGGGAGCCTAATGGAACGGAGACGGATGTTCACACGGTTTCCCTCCAACGCCAAGGGACATGATGATAGTTAAAGTGTTTTGTAGCACCTTTAAGGCGAACGGATTTATTACGGCAAGGGCCTTGTGGACCCAACCCAGAATTCCTCAAGTGTGATGAAGTATATCTGCTTAAATTCATGCCGTAATAAATATGTTAGCCGACTCTCGTGGCAGGGTATCAGACCACCACAGCTATTCCTTTGAATTTATTTATTTATTTATTTATTTATTTATTTGATTTATATGCCGCCCACTCTACCCAAAGGTCTCTGGGCGGCTCACAACAACCAAAATTCAATGCAGTAAAACAAAATGATTAAAATACAGTTAAAATACAATTAAAATACAATTAAAAAATACAATTAAAATTGCCATCATTAAGACCCACAGTTAATGTTATTTCAATTAAAAGCCTTCTGGAACAGGAAGGTTTTGACCTGGCGCCGAAATATCATCAGTGTCGGCGCCAGGCAAATTTCAGTTGGGAGGGCGTTCCATAGTCTGGGGGCAGCTGCCGAGAAGGCCCTTTGTCTACAAGCCATCCCTCTTACCTCCTTGAGGGATGGCTCTTTCAAAAGGGCCCCCTGGCAAGATCTTAACAGCCTGGTAGGCTCATATGGAAGGAGGCGGTCCTTCAAGTATCCAGGGCCCATTTTTGTAAATCAAGTTGCTACTTGCTCATATTTCAAGGGTACCACAGTTGATAAGTGGCCAGCCTGCCTCTACACGGCCATCGGGGCAGAGCGTGGAAGTACTCGTGACAAATCTGTGAGTTTTTGTCAAGCCTTCCTTTTTTGCTAACGGAAGACTAAATTACACTGTAAATTAATGAGCGGGGATAGGAGGGGGGGCTTTCACACCATTCAAGTCTTGTCTTGTTCAACTGCTCACGCTTCAAGCTCTGTTTTGGGCATTGCATTAAGGGATGAAATGAACAGGAAGGTCACGTGATTTCTCTTCCACAAGGATAAATCAGCAATAGGGCACTTGCCTATATTTTTCAATGGCAAAGAAAATAGGTTAAAATGTTTATTTATTGAATACCCTCTTATTGGATTTCTAATTCAGGCCTCTTCCCCCAGAGCAAGCCTTAGAGGAAACTAAAAACAACATAATCAGATTGAAAAGGGAATCTTGGTTAGACACTGTAAGATAAAAATGCATCTATCCGAAACACAGAAGACATAGGTGGTGTCTCCATCCATTAGATCCCAAGGACGGCAAACCAGCTTATGAATCCACTCCTGTCTTTGCCCATTTCTGGAAAGGTAACAAAGGAGACGCAAAGCTATTTTTCTTTAGTAGGGCATTCCAGAGCCTGGGAATGGCCACTGCGAGGGAGAATCTGGAATAAGCTGGTGGGTGGAATAGAGCCAGAGCCATAACTCAGTGGTAGAACCCGTCTCTCACATAGAGAAGGCCCCAGGTGCCATCCCCACCACCTCCAGGAGGAAAGCTAGGAAAGAAACCTACCGGAAATCTCTGAGAGTCACTGCTAGTCAAAGTTGGTAATACAGTGGTGCCTCGCTTGACGAGGATAATCCATTCCAGCGAAATCGCTGTAGAGCGAAATCCTTGTCAAGCGAAATAAAAAAGCCCATTGAAATGCATTGAAAACCGTTCAATGCGTTCCAATGGGCGAAATACCTCAGCGTCCAGCGAAGATCCTCCATAGGGTGGCCATTTTCTGCTCCCTGTATTGCGAGGAACCTGTCCCAAAACACAGCGGGGAGCCATTTTACACAGCGGGCGGCCATTTTGAAGACCCGATGATCAGCTGTTTCGATTGTCGTTAAGCAAAAAAATCAGTTCCTGAAGCAGGGAACTGATCATCGTAAAGCGGTTTTTTCCTATGTAAACATCGTTTTGTGATCGCCATAGCGACTGCAAAAAACCCATCGTACAGCAAAAAAAACATCATGCGGGATAACCGTCTAGCAAGGTGCCACTGTACTCGACTAGATGACCCGAAGGTGTGAATCATGATTCAGGCAGCTGCTGGTCTTCCTAAGGAGACCATATCCCTTTGTTACCACTCAGAACGAAAACTGAATGGTCATACAGAAGAAGTTCATGGGAAAGTGATGTTCTTATTCTTCTCCATGGACCATCTGTGCTGAGTGCAGAAGCCTGAGAGGGTCAGTGTGGTCTGCCTTCGCTGTCCCCACAGGGTGGATGAGGCTTTGCCACCCTCAGGGTGGTTTTCCCACCGTACTTTCCATTCGAGAAATAACTCTTAGTCGCTGGAAGCGGTACCGTCTTTGGAGGGGGCTTCTTGGCGGCTGCTTTGGGAACCGGTGGCGGAAAGGGGTTGCTTTTGGCCAGGAGTGGCTCCACAGGGTCTGAATTTGATCTGGGCCAGAAGCTGTTTTTGGCCGTCATGGTAGACATAACTCGGAGCATCGCTTGGTTTCTGCTGGAGAGAGGGAGCGGATGAAGACTTGGTACTGACTGGGATTTGAATTTCTCTTCTGGGCCAATGTTACTGCCCGGTGCCTCGTTCCGGGAAAGCTTGCGGTGGCTTCCTTTCATTTGGCCAGGTGTGTTCTTCTCCTCAAGTTCTTCAAGGGGACTCAAATCTGAGGCCTGAAGAAACTGGTGGTCCTCATAGGCCTGGAGGTTCTCATGAAGACTGCTCAGCACCCCAACTATCTCCTTCTTCATGGAGTCAATGCTGGCCGTTACCTCTCCCTTCAGCACCCCCATTTCCCTCTGCAGTGCCTCGGTGACCTCTGCAGAGACTCTGTGGGAGCAGCTGGCGTGGCATCTGCAGACTCCACAAGCTGGGCATTTCCCCTCCAAAATGCCATTGCCAGGTTCTCCTCCTCCTGCTTTCCCGTGGTGGACAATATTCCCCACCAGCTCCATCAGCTGGGAGCCTGGACTTAGGTCCTCTTGGTGATCCTGGATGGAGAACTGGGCTTGAAGATGTCTCCTCAGCTCGGCTAGTCTCTCTTGACCCACCCCGTCCTTCTTGGGGGTGCTGGGAAACGTTGGAGAAGGACTTTTCTCTTGGCCTTCATCTTTCTCCCTTTGCTCTTCTCCTGTTTCTGAAGAGCCGGACGACACCTCTTCCTTCTTCCTCTCCACGGTCTTCTCCCTTTTGAGGGCAGCCGAAGGCTTCTCCTCCTTCTGCAGCCTCCCTGTCGCCGTGTGAAGGAGCTGCAGGTGATTCCAGGTCTTACGATGCTCTGAAGCCATCTTGCGAAGATGATAATGGAGGAGCTGTGTGGCTGTTTATGCTGCAGGGGTGGAAGCACAATGCTTGAGTGTTGTCTAGCAGATCAGCAGACGAGGATCTGGAAATCCCACAGAGATGGTTCAGAGGGACTTGGGGATATGGCCAGAAAGGACTGCTATAGCTACTAACAGGTACAAGCTGTAGCTGTAACAATTTCCCTAGAGATGTTCGTGTTTATGCTTAAGATTTTCTAGTCAGGCTGTGACAGCCTGTGTGCCCCTATTTTACACCTAGAGTAGGTGTGAAAGCAAAACAGCAGGCTTCTTTTATTTATTTGTTTACTTCATTGATATCCTACCTTTCTTCCAATAAAGGAATCGCAAGAAACTGGGACATTATCATGAAAACTAGATTAAACCAGGAGAATCCTGAAAACACCATGAGTTTAAAAAGTTATACTTATTTAATTCAATCCTTAGATCTTTTCCTTGGACAAAACGTTCACCCACATTCTGTGGGATTCGTTTATCATTTTACTTTAGGGCAGGTTCTGAGGCACGTGACATAACATCTAATGCCTTGTGCAGTCTCTTCCTTGTTTATTTAAAATATTTTCCCTGCTTTTCTCCTTAAAAGGGACCCAAGGTGGCTTCGATCACTAAAAGGCAACATTTCAGCACTAAAAACAGTACCTATATAAGTGTTAAAAAAAAAGAATTAGACAAATGTTTTACTAAAGTGGTAGACAAAATCAATACTAAAAACACATTTAACAACAACAAGGCACAACAGTCCGTTTTAAACTCTTCTCAGATAGTCAGTCACTAAGGCAAAACCTGCTTGAAGAGAAAGGTCTTCATTTCCTCGCAGAAGGACAGCAAAGATGGGGCCAGCTTGGCCTCCAGTGGGCAGGAGTTCCAAAGACTGGGAGCAGTGATAAAAAAGGGTCTCTTACTGATGTTTGGGACCGTCCGTCTTTAATATTTGACTAATTTACTGTTTTTAGCTTTTAATATTGTGTTTTTCATGTTGTAAGCTACCTTGGGACCTTTTTTTTGAGAGAGAGAGAGAAAAGCAGAGTAAAAATATTTTAAATAAATAAAAAATTAAGATATCAACTTTCCGTGGAGCTTTGCAGGGCAGTGAGAAATGAAATAAAAATATAGATGTAAGACGTGTCTTAAAAAGAAATGTAAGAGCATTGAGAAGGTAAGGAGAATTCAAACTCCACTTTGTGGCGCACAACGATGATAACGGAGCAGGATACTGCCCTTTATCCCAGGGAACCTGCCACGGAGGTGAAGCGTGGAGTGTTCCTGGATCTTCAGAGACAAAAAACTGGTCTCTCAAATCCCAGCCCAACGGTTTAATTCTAAACCTTATAGGGTCGGGGGGGGGGACAGGGAGAGTGTCTCCCCCCCAAATTTGGGGGTGAGGCAAGTCCCCCCTTTCCAGTCCACAAGCCACTCTGGCTTAATAGGGCTTTACTAGCATCCGTACAATAAAAAAGTTCCCACAAACATTTCTCTGTTTCTGGCTGTGATTTTTTGGGGGGTGGGGTGGGGGGGAGAGTTGAACAAATGATTTAATAAGAAGCCCGAGTGTCTGCAATCTTTCTGCCTCATCGATGCCTTGAGGAGAACAGCCTCCGTGTGTCTGAAGACCACGGGTGTAATGAGAGCATCCATCTTGCTCCAGCTGAAGAGAAATCATTACAGGCTTCAATGTCTTGTTTGCTTCTGGGCGCAGGAGAGTTAATTGGGAGCCGGAGCGCTGTTTTCATTCTTAGCTGCCGCTTTGGGTTCATTAGGAATCCCTCTGTCTCTCCCCCCCCCACCTCCCAGTGATCCCTCCTCCCTCTTGGGGAGGGCCATTCTGCTGGCACATCATTCGAAATACATATAAGAGTGTTGAAAACCCCATTCCCCCCCCCCAGCAAATAACTCTGGTGGACCACAAACATGCTGGATCTGAAGGCTTCAGAGAGAAGGGCTTGATCCTGTGGCAGAGGATTATGTTGGGGGGGGGGGAAAGGATTGCCCTTCTCGTTGCCCACCCTTCCTTCCCACTAGCTATGTTGGCCAGAGTGGATTTGTCGTCCAACAATCTGACAGTCGTCCCTTAGCCCATCGTGTTCCACTATTTTCAGGAGTATTGCTTAAAAAGTGTACTACAGGTTATTAACTGTGCACTGGTTGTAAAATATGGGGAGAATCAAATACAGCATTTTTATAGGTATCCTTTGAACCGTTGGACAGTCTAGGGCAAACTGGTTTGGACATGGTGTTTGGGTTACAGGGAGTCCTTCCTACATATTTGTAAAGATTTGTAAGCACTAACCGATTACAGTGGTGCCTCGCATAACGAGTGCACCGTTTAACGACAAATCCGCATAGCGATCTATTTTTTGGGATCGCTAATGTGATCGCATTGCGATGTTCTGAATGGGCAAACATCGCATTGCGATGTTCTGAATGGGCAAACATCGCATTTCGCTTACCGATCTTCGCATTGCGATGTTTTTAAAACAGCTGATCGGCGGTTCCAAAATGACTGCCGGGTGCCCAAAATGGCAGCCGCAAGGATTTTCGTGCGCTGCCCTTGCTTACCGAGGCGGCGAAAATGGCGGCACTATGGAGGCTCTTCCGTGACGGTGATTCCTTCACTGAATCTGAAGTCCTGCCCCTTTGCTTAGTGCTTTCTCCCTCTCTTGAGTCTGTTGAAGTCTGTTGTTGAAGGCAGCTGTGTTTGTTGGTTTGCTGTTTGATCTGTTCACAATTGTAAGTAAGTAGTTTTTATTCTTTCTGTTACTAATGTCTCAGAGGGATTGAGACTGTAAGTGCCCGTTAAATCCCTGCAATCTGCTTAGCACCTAGAGGAATTTAACCAAAAATTCCAAACTTTACCACACATACTTTCTCCCACCTGCTACTTCCCTGCTACATGCAAACAAGACAATTTAGGTAGTAAACATGGCACTCATATCCTGAACATTTGAAACGTCTGTGACTCTGCCTACATTTTTTTTTGTTTTAATCATTGCATTGTTTGCTATTGCTTTGGTCTGGCATTTCTTCAAAGGGAGATAAAATTGCAGCTTCATATAGAACCTCTCTCAGGCTCCGAGTTTTGTGCGCAGTGCAATTATAAGCCAAATAGCCTTCCGTAGCCTCCGTGTGCTGTTCTGAGCCACAGTTCAAATATATGGAATGAGACGGCCATAAGGAGGCTCCCCAAGGCCCCTTTTGAGATACAAATTGGCCAAAAGTTCCAGAAAAGAAAAGAGAAAACACATATACACGTTCCCCATCTTGCTTTGCTTTTTTTCAGTTTGATGGGGTGTCGGGGAAGGCTTCTACCCCTTGGGGCATCAAGAACCAGGTTTAACAGTGTTGGTTTGAGAGGAGACGGTCCCGGGTGCAGGTAGAAAATATGTCTTGGGCCAGCCCTCGTGTCCTAGTTGTCATCGTTTTTGTTGTAAATTGTGGTTTCACATTGGATGAAAACAAACAGCCACAATACTGCATTGCAGTCACAGGCCTGTCGTTTTCCCTGAAAGCTTTGCTATCCATGATAACTTGACATTTGCTGGGCAGTTTTAAAGCTTCCTTTCACCTTCCGAAGGCTGTTCTACAAGTGTTGGAGTTTTCACACCCTCACACCCTGCCTATAAATTGTTGGACCGGGAGGGGCTTTTCGGGGCTGGGGTGTCTCTCCATCTATCCAACACAAACCAAGCATTCCCCTCTTGTTTCTGATTTCAAAGAGAGTCCCCACCTCTCTGCTGAATTCTTTCCCCTTCTCTAGAGTCTGCTGAGGTCTGGTGCTGAAAGTCATTATGTGTGTCAGTTTGCTGCTGATCCGTGATGATGCATTTTTTTTATTCTCGTTATGTCCCAGAGTGAATTATTGAGAATATAAAAGTGCCAGTTAATGAGAAAAAGGGGTGGACTACTCCGGGGCAATTGAAACTATTCGGCTCTGGGAATCCCCGTACTTCGGCTTTGCAGCTAGAGGAATCTGAGCAAAAATTAACTACACAGCAATTTTCAAGGGTTTTAAGGGAAAGAGTAAAGCTGGTAATGTGTCTGATATCAGCTGGCATTATTTGTTTATCTAGCTCAGCACTGCCTGCTGTGATTGGAAAGCTCTTCCGATTTCACACCTTGTTGCCAAACTTCTTTGAACTAGACATACCGGGATCAAATATGAATGGGATTCTCTATATGCAAAGTAGATACTCTGCTATAGAGCTATGAATTCACCCACAGGCATTTCAGGATGAGAAATGGGAGACCAGAAGAAAGCTTTTTTTTTTTTTTGCAGGTTGAATTCCCATTCTTGGTCTAAAGTCTAAAGTTCAGTTTACTCCGTGTTTCCATTAGAGACGTAACTAGCCATTTGGCCACCGGGGCAACCAGGGCTCCCACCCTCTCAGCTCAGATGCACAGCCATGAGCCCCCCCCGTCCCCACCCCGCCAAGTATTTGTTGCTGTTATGTGCTGTCAAATCAGAAGGGACTTATAGTGACTTTTAGGGGGGCTTTCAAGGTAAGTCACATTTGAGGAGTGGATTTACCGGTTCCACATCTCCAATGAGTTTCCGTGGCTGAGCAGAGATTCGAATCCAGGCCTCCTGTGTCCTAGTCTCCCATTCTGTCCACTAAACCACACTGGGCATCTCCCCTCCCAAGTAGAGTGGGGAGAAAATGGGTTCTCCCCCCAAAAAAAGAAAGAGGGAGTTTATTCGTAAGGAAGGAAGGAAGGAAGGAAGGAAGGAAGGAAGGAAGGAAGGAAGGAAGGAAGGAAGGAAGGAAGGAAGGAAGGAAGGAAGGTAATAGAGCCGGAAGGAATTGCTTTATTTTCCTAACTGTCAGTAGTAGACCCATCTCTAGGTTTTGGTATCCTCTAAATTTTGGTGCCTGGGGATGAAATTTCAGTTGTTCACTCTAGTTATTGCCCTGCTTCGTCATGGCCTCTCAGTCTCTCTCTCCCCACTGAATTGAGCCGCAGAGAATCGAATGACAAGAACACAGGATTACTTGATCACTTTTGAAAACACAATTGATCTGTTTTGAAAGCATTAGGGAAAGAGTGCAATGATCTAGCAACAAACGACGGTTCCTTTGATCTGTTTTGGATCTATCCCATTTCACCTCCCAAGTCTAAAAGTCTCGGGTTGTGGGGAAGCCGGTCATCTCCTGAACCTAAGAGTGTGGATTATGGGAATCTTGATCACCTTCTACTAAAGCCAAATCAGAAGAGCCCTCCTGGTGTAGGCCAGCCAGGGACGCTTACCTTACAGATGATGACTCCTGGAGTAGCCCAGCCCCAGGGTGATATAAAAGGCTTCATTTCGCTCTGGACAACACGGCAACCGAACGCAGAGGTTGCATTTCAGCTGAGCTACAGTATTTCCCTGTTGACTTTGTTCTTTGAGCTTGGCTGCCAGTCATACTCCTTCCCTGGTGAGTTAATTATGGAGAGCCCAACTCACCCTAGGGTCCCAGCTTAGCTGTAATTAAAACATGTTTCTCTAATGAAATATGCTCACCTTAATAGGTAGTAAACAGCATGACAAAGCTAGAGTGATTGTTGATTCTGCTCTTACCTCAAGAGCTTATCTGGTCGATCTGCCTGCCTGCCTATCTATCTTCTGTATTTTTCTGTGTATAAGACACCCCATGTATAAGATGCCCCCCACTTTTCTAATGCAAAATTAAAAAATCTAAGTGGGGCTTAGCAAGTGTAAGGGGAAAGGGATCAAAGCACTGAAGGATGGCTTTGATTCCTGCTTTCTCCCTTCGTGCTAAGCCCCGTGGGGCTTAGCAAAAGGAGGGGGAAAGGGATCAAAGCTATCCCGCGACTACATGGTCATTTTGATCCCTTTCCCTCTTATACAGCCATTGGATTGCTTTGAGCCTTTCCCCTTCCTTTTGCTAAGCCCCATGGGACTTAGTAAGCAGAGCAGAAAGCAAGGATCAAAGCCATCCTGCAATGCTTTGATCCCTGCTTTCCTTTTGCTAAGGCTTAGCAAGTGGAGGGGAAAACAGGGATCAAAGCCCTGCAGGATCACTTTGATCCCTGCTTTCCCCTCCACTTGTTTTTCTCTCTCTCTCCTCAGCTTACTTCTGTGTATAAGACGACCCTCAATTTTTAGTCTAAAGATTTTAGACAAAAGTATAGCTTTATACAAGGAAAAATACACTGTCTGTCTGTCTGTCTGTCTGTCTGTCTGTCTGTCTGTCTGTCTGTCTGTCATAGAAAAACTGATAGAAATATTATCTGTGACAAACCTGGCCACCAGTGTATCCAACGTTTTCCCTAGCAGGGCTCCTGAGCTTGAGTCCATGCATTTTAAGCTGCTTGCTATGTACTGTGTAGCAGGCTCAGCCACTGAACATGTATAATCATGTTGGTGAACTGAACGGTGGGAAGAGCCAGCCTGTGTGTCCTTGGGCAAGCTTCGCGATTCCAGAGTGCCCTAAGAAGGAGGGTTCGGTAAACCATTTCTGCATACCTAAAAATCCATGGGAAGGTTTACCAGAGGTAACAACCGACTTGACAGCGCAAACTATTCCGTTCACATCCAGTCTGACAACTCTTCCAGTTTTACTCAAAGCCCTCCACGGTAGTGACGACACTGATCGAGGCCTGACCACCCTGAGCTTCGAAGATCAGATGAAATTGGATGAGAGTCGCAGTGGATGCAGGGACTCAGCTCATGGTAGCACGAGGAGGCACTTAAGGTTTGAGATAGTAGCCAAGCTGTTTTCTAGAATACAGGCAAGATGGCTGAGCGGGCCAAGTGTAAATGCAGATGGCAGAACAGTCAGAAGTCCTTCTCTGATCTGTAGTGTGTTGGGGCTGATAGTGACGTGGCATGGAAGAGGAAAACGAGGATGAAACACAATGAGACTCCCGGGGATGTGTACTAATGATGTTTTTTCATGTTTATGCATTGGCTGACTATAAAAAAAAATCATCACGCACGTGCAGCATTGAAGGGTGCATAAATGCATACTAATAAGGTCATCTCTCCAATCATACATCTCTATATAACACTTTCCCCATATTTTTCTTTAATAGTGCCTGTCTCCCAACCCTGTAAGCTCAGCTCCGTTCCTCTGACATCGGAGACCTGGGCCTTTTAAATTGCACCCACTCTTTCTGACTTAGTAATTGCCAGTAAAGAGCTCATTAATTAGAGCATGGATCTTTTTTCCCCCTCACCCCTCATGCCAATATTTCGCAGCCATTAAGTGTGGATTCATGGCCCGAAGGGGCAAATTTGGAATCCATCTGTTATTCCAGGAAGAACCGTGATGGCCAGGTTGCCTTTTAGAAGCAACAGCAATTTAAACAAAAATAAATAAATAAATACATAAATATATCAAATTGCTCCCCCCACCTTCTTTGTTCTTAAAGATAAGAGTCGAGATTTCCATGCCATTCCCACCTTGAAGAGAACTTGAGATTAGGCATCCTTCAGTCTCGAGAGATGATGGTAACGTGCTCGGTATGGAGGACTTGGAACAGCGTCTAGTGTGGCTGAGAAGGCCAATTCGAGAGTGACTATCCCTTCCACACTGAAGACAATCTGTCCCCTGTCCCTGATTTTGCTGCTTTCGGGTCTGCCTCTTTGCCTCAGCCTGCTGGACAAGGGTCTCTTCAAATTGGGAGAGGCCATGATGCAATGCCTGCCTCTTGGCTGAACACTCAGAGGTCAATGTTTCCGATATGTTGAGATCCATTCCTAAGGCCTTCAGATACCACTTGCAGATATGCTCGTATCTCAGCTGCGGTCTCCCTCTGGGGCGATTTCCCTGCACTAATTTTCCATACAGAACTAAGATGTAGAATATTGCAGTTATATGATCTTGTTGATGGTGCAGGAGATATGATTTGGAATCACATCCAGTTCTACTTGACGCCCTTGGAGGTTGATTTCCCCCCCATACACACACTTTGAAAGGTGAATAAAGGTGCAATGGCCAATGTGGCTAGCTGTAGCTGGTTTCGACAAGTCTAATCTTGTTGTTCCTATTAGGGTGACTCTGGTCTTCTCTACAGGTAATAAGTGCTTCAAAAATGTCTTTGTGTCCCTTAATGGGAAGGGTGTGTGTGTGGGGAGTTTGGGACCGCCACCCCAGGTCACCCTACCCAAAGCCATGGCTGAGTACATCAAATTAAGCTGCTTATTTTGTTCTTGCAAGGGAGAAAAGAAGATTCCAAAAGTTTTCTCCCGGCTGGGTGAGATTACAAAAGGTTTTGTGCTTTTTCTGAGTTTGGGCTTTTTTTCTTGAAAAAAAAAAAGTAGAAAGGTTTTGTGTATGCGCAAAACTATGTGTTTTGTGCAGAAAACTAATTTCTTCACACTATAGATCTTTTATTCTCTGCAAATACAAGACTTTAAAAAACTCAGCATGCAACTATTTTTCATAAAGCAATTTTTGGGCTAATGTTGCTGCTAAAAAAAACCACCCCTGGTCTTTTTGCACCAACGTAGGAGTGGAAAATCTTGGAACAGGTAACTTTTTGTTTTTGGATGAGTGGGTTTGTCTTGATCTCATCGGGATGAGGTGTTCTGCCAGATATTTAGGTCCCAAACCATTTTAGGGCCTTATACGTTAACATCATCACCTTGCAGCTGGCATGGAAATGCACAGGTAGGCAGAGAAGGGTGGCCAGAGTAGGGTAAATATGTGTTGATATTTCTTTGCCCCACGCAGCATTTATTTTATTTATTTATTTATTTATTGTATTTATACCCCGCCTATCTAGTCATTTCAACCACTCTAGGCGCCATGTTGTGGACCTGCTGAAGTTTCTGTAGCAGCCCCATGGGCAGCCCCACGTAGAGAGCATTGCGGTAGTCTAATCTCGAGACTACCAGCGTGGTCTGGGACCCAATGTCAAGGTAGGGCAATTCACCTTTGGTGGAAATAGACGGTTTCTATTTCTCAGACACTTTCTGAGATTCCTTTGACAGTGTTGGGTCCAGGAGTAAGCGGCACATCTTATCCTTAGCGGAAAGAGTCCCCTCCCCAAAATGAAAAGGAGGCACCCCCAGTCCGCAAACACTAGGGGCCCCCACCCGCAGGATTTCCGACTTGCCCGGGTTCAGTTTATTTTCCCTCATCCACCCCAGCACCGCATCCGGGCAGCGCTCAAGGGACAGGATGACATCCTCTGCAGAAGGGTGGAAGGAGCTGGTTGGAATTCGCATATCGGCGACATGAAGCTCTAAAATTGACTTCCCCCAGCGACCTCATATAGATATAAAACAGCGGTTTAGATCGAATTCCATTTTTGCTTGAATATTGTATGGGGATTACTTGTCCAACCTATTTCAGGAACCGTACCCCTTTTGCTTCCTGATGCATCAAGTCATAACAACGCGTTCTAAAACGTTGTATACAATGTTTTGGTGTGTAACTGAGCTCGTGTTTCGGACAGATCGCCCTCTCAGCTTGACCGCCGGCTTTGGTCCCTGCAGGGAGTTAAACCAGAGCGCGTCCACCTGCGGTCCATCTCCGGTGCTCTTTCCCAGCAAAAAAGTCACCATGGTTACCCCTATTCAAAGGCAAGGGAGAGAGGGAGGGAAAGGAGCGCAATAATAAAAACATAAGAAGGGCCCCGCTGGATGAGACCAAAGGTTAATCTGGATCAGCATCCTGTTTCCCACACTGGCTGGCCAGATGTCTCCGGGAAGGCTACAAGCAGGCTATGGTGGCAATCGCTACCTTCCACGGTCTCCCAGGAAGTAGCTTTCAGAGGCTTATTGCCTCTGAACGTAAAGGTCAGCCTTCTTGATTTTATTTTAGATTCCAAGACAAGGCTGGGCTGGGCTCTCGCCCCTCATAGATTCTCTGCCAAGAGACCCACCAACATTTTCCCTTGGGTCCCCATCTTCCTCCATTGCCAAACCTTGGTGCCTTTTTAAACACATTTCAGTAGGCTTGCTCTTTATGCTGCCGACGTGAACCAGCCAGTCCGGATCTGTGCTGTCTTGCCATCCCACCGACAATCAGAGCTGAATCGACAATAATATCGCAAAGCCAGCTCAGAGTAAGGGCAGTGTTTCTTGCCCTCGCTCCAAGGGGACGTCATTTCTGTTTTCCTCCATTCTTCCTTCCTTCCTTTTCTACAGTTCTCCAAGCTCTTCAGAAAACACAGGGACATATTTTTTGCAGTTGTGGGATATTTCCATTTCACCTCAGTGACGAGAAATCCTGCACATGCCAGTTCCTGGTGTACCTTATTATCTTCCCCCCTTAGGCACCGGCTAATGAATTTCCTCTTGGAGTCGAGGTTTGTAATTACCCAAATCCAGAATTATCAGGAAAACTTAGTTGATTGCACTTTTTGAAAATGAAAAAGGGTGGGTGGAGGAGGACATTTTCACAACTGACCTTTCCTTAATTATTTCATTAAGGCCAATAAAGGCCATTCCCACATTCCATTGAACTTAACCATTCACACTGAAAAAAGCCTTCATTTTGCCAAGAGTCTTTTTTGACCCTCCTGGGGGTCAAAACCCTCTCAGCCTTCGACCTGCCCTTTCTGTGGCTGAGCAGAAACAGATGGATGTCAAGCAGAAACTCACATGCTCTGGAAAGGAAGGTCACAGATGCCCAACAGAGGAGAAGGCCATTCCCGTCCTGCTGATTCTTGGAACCGGTGCAAGCAACAAAGGACTATTAAATGTCTCTTAAACCCTGCCGGTCCAAGGTAATAATATTAATCCAAGTGCACTCTTACACGGAGCCAAAATCTATGCCAATTTATAGTCTGATTTAAAGGTAGCACACTGGATAAACAAAAGCATTTTGACATTTTTCCTCAATTCTGTTCTGTATATCCCTAGCCCTGAGGGAACAGGCTGGTATCTATCTATCTATCTATCTATCTATCTATCTATCTATCTATCTATCTATCTATCTATCTATCTATCTATCTATCTATCTATCTATCTATCTATCTATCTATCTATCTATCTATCTATCTATCTATCTATCTATCTATCTGTCTGTCTGTCTGTCTGTCTGTCTGTCTGTCTGTCTGTCTGTCTGTCTGTCTGTCTACTTGAAAAGGACCCAAGCCTGCTTGCATTGTTGAAAGACAATATTTTAAATCTAAAATCAATAAGTGTACAAATATTAGAAAAAGAAACAAACAAATGCCATGCTAACGATGGTAAATAAAACCAACCTCAAACACACGTTCAAAGCAAAAAGGCAACAAAACACTCCATTATAAAGCTTCTCTCAAGCAGCCAGTCCCTAAGGGAAAGCTTGTCTGAAGAGGAAGGTCTTTATCTGCTTGTGGAAGGATAGTGAAGATGGGGCAGCCTGGCCTCCAGTGGGAGGGAGTTCCAAAGTCTGTGCTTGCAGGATGCGATTAAAAAAAAAAATTGTTTTAGAGTTTTCAGATACAATGTAGAAAATTTAAAAAACAACGAACAAAAATAATGAGGAGAGGGAGGAAGAAAAGTTCCACCAAAATTGCCGAACTCTGGGCTCCAGGCAATACAATGTGAAGTACCATAGATGCTTTTGACCATGTTTTGGGGTAGATGTGAGCTGGGGTTGTACAGCGGCTTCAGTTCTGGTGGATCTTTTGCTGAGACTGAGGAACCGGGTCTAGCAGGCAATGAGTCGCCATACCTTTTCCGACCACCATGACATGCGTGGCGCTGTGTTTTCCAGAAGGTTCCACCGAATGACTCACTCAAACAGAGAGCCATCTTTGTGGACCAGCCAATAAGAGAGTTTGGCTCTCACAGCCCAGAGGGTTGGATGCTCTTCAACCTGGGGACAACCAGCTTAGTTGAAGCCATATTGCAGAAGCCACAAAACTGAGCTGATTTTTGCGGTTGTTTCAGAAAATGAAGCAGATTTCACAAATTCCATTCCACGCTGGAGTCCTGTGCTCGTAGCAGCCGTTTCCATGTTCTCCCATTGTGGAACCTGAGAAATGTGAAAAGTAACAAAATTATTAAATAATAATAATAATAATAATAATAATAATAATAATAATAATAATAATAATAATAATAATAATAATAATAATAATAATAATAATAATAATAATAATAATAATAATAGTAATAGTAGTAGTAGTAGTAGTAGTAGTAGTAGTTATACTTGGAGTAGTGATAGTAATAATGATAATTAGTTTTATTATTATTATAGTATTCCTATATACTATCTATACAGGTAAAAATTGAACAGTGAAGAAAGTCAGCAAGGGGGAAAAAAGATTTATCTAGAAGATGAAATTGGAAGAGAGTTTTATGGATATCATGGAGCACCCTAAAAACAAGCAAGTTGGTCCTAAATCCAATTAAGCCTGAACTGCCTCTAGTAGCAAACATGGCTGTTGTTCTTTGTGCACGTCATGAGAAGATGAGATTAACTGGAAAACACAACATCAGTGGGGAAAAAACTGAAGGCAGCAGGAAATGAGGAAGACCAAAAATAAGAGGAATTGACTTCATAACGGAAACCACAACCTTGGGTTTGCAAGATCTGACCAAGGCTGTTCAAGACAGGACTGTTTGGAGTCGGGGTGACTTTCCTGCTCACAACAACAACAACAACAGAAAAAAAAACCCGAAACAAGAAGAGCACAGAAGAAATTAGTGGGAGGGGGTTGAAGGTCAATGTTCAGCCAAGTGGCAAACATGGCTGTGAGTAATTAACGAAACAGAGCAATTCAACAGGAAAGTGCTGAAACATAACCTTATATAATTGAGGTGAGGGCTAAAGAGGGGAGAAATCTAATTAAAGCCCAGAGGGTGTTCTTTGTGGTCTTGTTTAGCACACAAATGGCTCACCTTCCAAGAAAAGGCCGGAAAGGAATCCAGGTGGGCCTAAATGGAAAGCTGTCCTGTTCAAGGTGGGCCAAATCAGGTCTTGGGCAACTTGTCACTGCTTGACAAGCCCTAGATATTTGGTGTATCAAGAACTGATATGTCTACTCCCTTTGGACAAATGTGCAAAACTGTGCTGAATCAAGGGTGTTTGTGTGAATGCGGGGCAAATGTGGGGCAGAGCAAAGAGTCAACCGTCACAGCTGGGGCAGATGAATATAGCTTTGAGTGGATAGATGACAGAACTAGGATACAGTGGTGCCTCGCTTAACGGCGATAATTCGTTCCAGGAAAATCACCGTTAAGCGGAAACATCGTAAAGCAAAAATAAAAAGCCCATTGAAATGCATTGAAAACCTTTCAGTGCGTTCCAATGGGCTTAAAACTCACCGTCCAGCGAAGATCCTCCATACGGTGGCCATTTTCGCTGCCTTTATAGCGAGGAATCTGTCCCTAAACATAGTGGGGAGCCATTTTATTTACCCAGCGGCCATTTTGAAACTGCCAATCAGCTGTTTAAAAAACATCGTTTTGCGCAGAATCGGTTCCTGAAGCAGGGAACCGATCATCCGCAAAGTGAAATTCCCCCATTTAGACCATCGTTTTGCGATTGCAATTGCGATCGCAAAAAGATCGTCGTAAAGTGGATTCGTCGTAATGCGGGGCAATCGTAAAGCGAGGCACCACTGTACTGCCTTGCGCCCCCCCCCCCCACTTACTATGCTAAGGAACAGGATTTCAGCTTCCTTATGGCACATGATACAGGTATGTTCCATCATGGATCCATTCTGGCTCAACACACTGCAGCATACAATTTTGTATTACAAAGACATTTTAGTATCTATACATGGGTATACATTTCTCAAGCTGGCTGGATAGCTCAGTGGTTTAGTTACCTGGCTGAGGAGCCAGAGGTTGGAAGTTCAATTCCTCCACTGGGCCTCCTGGGGAGAAGAGCCAGCCTGTGTGGCCTTGGGCAAGCTGCACACTCCCAGGGCGCCCCCTAGAGGAAGAGAACAATAAACCACTTATGAGTACTCTCTACCTTGAAAACCTTGGAAAAGGTCACCCTAAATTGGAATTGGAGTTATTATTATATACTTCTCAACTATATTCATGTGACTTGGGAAATTAAATGTTGGTCAGTCTAGCTGGATATTGCTATAATTAAGAGACTCAGACCCAATTGTTGGAAAGAAATATTCACCATCAGTCATTCAACAGACACAACAGCTTACTGCTTTAGCAAGGTTGCAATATGTATTGCATGCAGACACTGGCTCTGATTTAAATCAGATTGACCTCAATAGCAATTTAAATCCCAATTTAAATGTTAAAAATCAATATTTTTAATAATTTAATTTTTTTTAAATTTTAAATCATGATTTAAATCAAATTGATCTTTAAAATGACTTTTTTTAAAAAAACCAGCCTGCATAGATGCAAGCTCTAAGCACCAGAGGGGTAGATTATATGAATGTATATATGTCCAGCACAAAATGTTATCTTCATTTTTCCCCCTTTGTTTCCTTTCTTCCTTTTTTCATCTTTTCTCCCCCCCCCCTCCTTTTTCTGGGCAGATGCCTATTTGAAATATCTCTCTCCACCTCTGGGGGCTGGGGGGGGGGTTGGAGAGAAGAAATAGCCGCTCAGATTGAAATTGCGACTTTGGGAGCCAGGTGACAATTCCAAGTTCCTGACCCTATGATGTTTCTGTCAAGCAGTGTATATCCCAGGGAAGATCTCTCTTGATCAGCCCGGCTCCCTTCTGTCTCCTGTCAAACCCGTGAGATAAAGATTTAAAGGAAGGAAGGAAGGAAGGAAGGAAGGAAGGAAGGAAGGAAGGAAGGAAGGAAGGAAGGAAGGAAGGAAGGAAGGAAGGAAGGAAGGAAGGAAGGAAGGAAGGAAGGAAGGAGCTGATGATGGATGAGAGGAAGGAAGGAAGGAAGGAAGGAAGGAAGGAAGGAAGGAAGGAAGGAAGGAAGGAAGGAAGGAAGGAAGGAAGGAAGGAAGGAAGGAAGGAAGGAAGGAAGGAGCTGATGATGGATAAGAGGAAGGAAGGAAGGAAGGAAGGAAGGAAGGAAGGAAGGAAGGAAGGAAGGAAGGAAGGAAGGAAGGAAGGAAGGAAGGAAGGAAGGAAGGAAGAAAGGAAGGAAGAAAGGAAGAAAGGAAGGAAGGAAGAAAGGAAGGAAGAAAGGAAGGAAGGAAGGAAGGAAGAAAGGAAGGAAGGAAGAAAGGAAGGAAGGAAGAAAGGAAGGAAGAAAGGAAGGAAGGAAGGAAGAAGGGAAGAAATGAAGGAAGGAAGGAAGGAAGGAAGGAAGGAAGGAAGGAAGGAAGGAAGGAAGGAAGGAAGGAAGGAAGGAAGGAAGGAAGGAAGGAAGAAGAGAAAAGGAGCAGTGCATTCTTGAAGTCAAGTTCCTCTGATAATTTTCAGACGAGGCAATTTTCCTGTTTTTGTAGGAGGTACAAGAGGTGAAATGTTCTGGAGAGATGATCTTTGGCCTTCTCACATTTCACTCAGGTGTCTGAGTTATGAGCTTATAAAGGACCAGGACAGGCAGCTCAAGTGGGCCTGGAAGATAACAGAGAAGCTAATGAACCCTCCATTCACCTCGAGAACCCAATTTAGAAATTTGACATGTTAGATGGTAAACACTTTGCCCCAAGACCTCCTTCGTGGGAACCTGAAGTCAAACAGCTTGGAGATCTCTTTATTCTCCTTGTTCTGTTCCCGAGACACCTTGCCGTTGTTGGCGAGGAGACAGAGATTGGGGCCAAAATACTCCATCCCCTTTAAGGACACAAAATCTTACCTTCTCCTTGGCATCATTTATGCTGCAGAGCTTTGAATTTCTGCTAAAATTCCTTTTGCTATGCAGTAGAAGTACAACATAATCACAGAAGAGAATAGCTACGAGTTCCTCAGATAGTCCACCCCTTTCTCATTAACTGGTACTTAAGTAGTTCACTCTGAAATATTTTCAGGAGAAAAAAATGAAAACATTTTATTCGTTACTCAACAGCAAACTAACAACAACGGCTTCAAACGGACTATAGAGAGGGAAAGAGGAGACTCAACAGAGAAGGCGGGCTCTCTTTGAATGCAGAGGTGGGAAGGAATGATTGGTTAGTGCTGGATGGATTGACAGTCATCCCAGCACAGAAAGGTCCCTTCTAGTCGATCAAACCAGAGGCAGCATGCAAGGTGGTAAGAAGTCTAACAGTTTATGAATTTTTGGATGTGGATGGGTGGGCAGCTCACATTCCTGTGAATGGGGAAAAAGCAAATAACTGTGGCTTTAATGTACAGTGGTGCCTTGCTTGACGACGTTAATTCGTTCCAGCTAAATCGCTGTAGAGCGAAAACGTTGTAAAGCGAAATAAAAAAGCCCATTGAAATGCATTGAAAACTGTTCAATGCGTTCCAATGGGCTGAATACCTGCTCGTCCAGCGAAGATCCTCCATACGGCGGCCATTTTCGGGTGCCTATCTTGTGAAAAAAGCCTCCTAAAAACAGCGGGGAGCCATTTTGAGCAGCCGGCGGCCATTTTGAAAATCCGATGATCACCTGTTTTGATCGTCGTAATGCGGAGAATCGGTTCCCGAAGCAGGGAACCGATTGTCGCAAAGCGAAAAAAAAACATTAAAACATTGTTTTGCGATCGCAAAAACATTGTCGTGAAGCAGATTCGTCGTTATACAGGTAATCGTTAAGCGGGGTACGACTGTATTCTTGAAGGCTTTCACGGCCGGGATCTGATGGTTGTTGTAGGTTTTTCAGGCCGATTGGCCATTTTCTGGAGGTTTTTCAGAACACAGACAGAGTTCGAGCTCCTGTTCTCTGAAGATGTTGGCCACAGAGACGGGCAAAACATTAGGAAGAAAAACCTCCAGAACATGGCCCAACAGTCCGAAAACCCCACAACAACCAACGGTGGCTTTCTTTGTGGTTTATACACGACCATCTGTTTTTGGGGAAGTGACAGACAGGAGAATTTTACTCCTGTTCACAGGCACATGCTTCTCATGGTTGTACAAAGCTCCGCAAGCAGAAAAAGAACAAGAAAAGTGGCGGTAAGAGGGTGGAGAGAAGGAGCCTGGCATGCCAACTCCGACTTCTCAGGCATTCATTCACATACAGTATGTGCTTTCCATTTCCAAGCAGTCAATTGTTTAATAATAACCTAACTAGGGCAGATAAGAGAGAAAAGAAAGAAATTTCTAGGATGTGAATCCTTGGTAGCCGTGACAATACTACAGGTTGCCCAATGCCTATGCAGAAGGTGTGGTGGACTGGCTGCAGGGGACACATAACGATGAGCAAAGACCTGTGTCTGAGCCGTCCTCAGTGCCTCAGCCTTTGGAATTCTTGGGGGGATCTAGGACCTCCGCCGTCACCCCCCCCCTCCTGGCCACCAGCAGCTCAGTCTCTTTGATTTCTGCTGGTGTCTTGGAAAAAATTTCTAGCCCTCAAAACGTTGTATGGAACGTGAAGAATTGGTGGGAATATTTTTCCAGGAGCTCTTTTGTCCATCTGGCAGTCACCCAAATTCCTTCTGATTTGGTCCATTTCTACATGGATGCCTGAAAAGAGGTCACTCGCTTTACTGTACTGCTTATCCTATCGTTTGCAATCCATGCCAGTCATGTATATAACAATCTATAAGGAAGGGGAGAGCAGATCTCTGTCCTACAGGACATACAATCTTAAAATAGGTCCCATGGATACCGCATGAGCTTAGAGTATTACATTTCGGAAGGAACTTGTGACATTACTCACTCCTTGTTGGTATCCAGGTTTTCATTATCATTCAAGCAATGCATGGCAAACCATATTATAGATCTGCTGTGCTGTCATTGCAGGCTGCCAGAGACCAGGAAAGGCTCTCTGGTCCCCCCCAGTGGCCATGTTTGATAGTGCACCTGGAAAATATAATCTTATACTAACTGGAAGGGACCCTATACAGAGACAAAAGACAATTCCAAAGAAGGCTTCCTTTTCCAAGGGGAGACAGCAACAGCAGAGCTATACTGTAATTTACCCCTGCTCTTCTTTTCAAATTAATCTTGTTTTGATCATCTGATAGGATTAATGTACCGTATAGCAGTGGTCCTCAACCTTGGGCCTCCAGATGTTCTTGGACTACAACTCCCAGAAGCCTTCACCACCACCTCTGTCGGCCAGGATTTCTGGGAGTTGAAGTCCAAGAACATCTGGAGGCCCAAGGTTGAGGACCACTGCCGTATAGCATGAAGTTGGTGACTCTTTGGGGGGGTTACAGTGCCATCTGGTGGTCCTCTTGATACTGCCACTGTTGTCTTTTAACCTTCACTTCTAGGGAACTGGAGAGTAGATATCGTATCTTTCAACACAACAGAGTTGCGGATCAACAGAGGCTTGGAAAACTACCTCTTTTGGACTGCAGGTACCAAAATGTCATGCTAGTTTCTGGGAGTTGCATTCTGAAAAGGTGGATTTCCTGAGTTGTGAGATCTGTTTTCCCCACTGTGAACTTCTTGGGCTGCTTCTATAAATCAATAACTCTTCAATTGCTAGGCAGAATTCAGGGAGTGATCATCCAAAAACACAAAAGTGCACTCTTCAAGAGCAGTCTACCTCGGCAAGTGGTGGGTTGTCTTGACTTGAGGTTCTTGCAGCAGCACCTGGTTAGCTGTCGGAAATACCCTGGAGATCATGCGCTGAAGAAAGGGTTGGGCTAGATGATCTCCAAGAGGCTTCCTAATTTTCAAATGTCATCATTCCACGGCCCTGTTCATGTCCTATGATGTGGAAATAAAGAGAAGGCAGATCCAGGGGACCCAGGAATCTGCTTAATGTGCAGACTGACAACCCTGCTTTCCTGTTGGAGGTGGGTTTTGTCCTGAACTTCAGCGAATGCATTGAACTTATTTTGAGGATAGGATTCAGAAACTTGGAAGGGTTCTGCAAAGTTCGGACTCAAACCCGGTGTGGCATCATGTTCCCCATGCAACGGGAATTGCTAGGCTCCATTGAACCCAGTATTTTCCCCTCTGATAGCAGTTTTGCAGGGCTTCAGTTTCTATTCCTTCCCAGCCTTACCTGGGGATCCCTGTCATTCTCAGGTAATCTGTTCTTTCACTACTAACCGGCCTCAGCCCTATTTATCTTCCACAAACAGACAATACAAGTGTATAAGGCGACCGAACACACATCTGGTTCTGTTCTTATAAATTAACCGCCATGGACAAGTATAGTGCAAACAGTGTGGAAGTAAATGAGGTGTGAATTATGAGGCATCTATTTTCGTCGAGCAAGGTACGATTATTTGGGCTGAGCATAAATAGAATTACAGAACCACCTAGATCAATGGTTCCCAACCGTGGGTCCCCAGATGTTCTTGGTCTAAAGCCCCTAGATGTTTTCACCAGTAACTGTGCTGGCCTGGATTTTTGGGGGTTAAACCGCAGAAGCCTCTGTGCTGCGAGGTCAGAAGGCCAGCCATCCTAAGATCGAATCCACAGGATGGAGTGAGCTCCCGTCGCTTGTCCCAGCTCCTGCCAACCTAGTAGTTCAAAAGCATGTAAAAATGCAAGTAGATAAATAGGTAACACCTCAGTGGGAAGGTAACAGTGTTCCGTGTCTAGTTGTGCTGGCCACGTGACCATGGAAACTGTCTTTGGACAAACGCTGGCTCTATGGCTTGGAAATGGGGATGAGTACTGCCCCCTAGAGTTGAACACGACTGGACTAAATGTCAAGGGGAACCTTTACCTTTACCAAGAACTTGTGGGGGACCACAGTTGGAGACCATTAGATTGCAAGTTACAAAGAACAAGATTAGAAGATACAAAGAATAGGAAAGCATTTACAAAGCTCTTATTTTATTGTTAAAAACAATTGTTCTTCTTTAGAGAGAGAGAAGTATTTAATATCAGTTTGTTTTGATGCAAACCTACTGACATTCACAGAGTTCTTCATACTCTGGGTGGCAAAATCCCTTTGATTTAAAAAGGCAACAGATTTACCCAAAGAGTTTACTCAACTCTTACAAGTTTGGGTTTGAATCTGTGGAAATTTGTTATTGTTTGTGATGAATTAAAGTGGCCACTTCTTCAACAGCAAAGAAACAAACTGACCCAAAGGAGGGAAAAGAACATCCAGCAAAGAGGCGGGGCTCTCTTTGAATTTAGCGGTGGGAAGGAACGATTGGTTAGTGCTGGATTGATTGACAGTCACCCCAGCCCAGAAAGGTCCCTCCCAGCCATATCTAGTAGAGGCAGCATGCGAGGTTGCAAAAACTCCAACAATGCTTTAGCAAATGCAAGGGTAACTTTAAGGAAGATCACTGCCATTAAAGTGACCCTTTCTGGTACCATTGTGTGTGTTTTTGCAGTTGTAGAATCACGCTCGTTGTTGTCGCCATTCTGAATCGATCAAACAATGGTATCAGTATAAATTATTAAATATTTCATTTAAGTTAATTTCTGACATCACACATTCCTCTGACCAGAATCCTATTGTAGAAACTAATACGTAAGGAAAAATGATTCTACAGGGATTCGACCATCCTGGGGTGGGAGATATCCTTCTTCACACCATTTCTTATGTGATTGGTTGCACACATACTGTATTTTTCCGTGTATAAAACTATACTTTTGTCTAAAATCTTTAGACTAAAAATTGAGGGTCATCTTATACACGGAAGTAAGCGGAGGAAAGAACAAAAACAAGTGGAGGGAAAAGCATGGATCAAAGCGATCCTGCAGCACTTTGATCCCTTTCCCCCTACACTTGCTAAGCCCCACTTAGATTTCTTAATTTTGAATTAGAAAAGAGTCTGTCACATACAGCACTGATGGTACCTGTCTGTCATGGGTTTGGAGGGAAAGTTCCATCCTATGGGGAGTGGAAGGCGGGACATCAGGGGGGAGGAGCTGTACTGTATATATATTTGGAGCTTGTGTGGAGAAGAGGAGTTGGAGTCTGTGTGTCAGACTGGGTACAACTGTTTGTCAGTTAGTACATACCTGATAGGTTCAGGTTTCTATTTAGGTAGCCAGAACTGATAGGTTCAGGGTCTGTGCGTTACCTTAAAGTGTTCTGTGGGAACCAAGCTGTTGTATGTGTGTGATTGGGACTATGCCACGTTACAGTTTCCTATCTACCTGATTCTTTTATTTACCCTGTTTGTTGTTTCAATAAACCTTGTTCTTTTATTTATTAAAATCCATTCCTGGTCTGTGTGACTCCTTACAGGGAATGGTTGGTGGCAGCATAATTACAGGGTGGGATACTCCAGTAGGTCTGGGGTTGCCACATTGATTGGTGTCCAGCGTGTGGGATACGACTAGTCCAGTTGTCCAGTGGTCCAGCAAAGCCTTGGCAAGTGTGCCCAGAGCAAGGGGGGTCTAGTCAGGGAAGATCTGAGGGCGCGTAGGTAATCTTCTAGGCTTACCTCACGGGGAGGTAGGCTAGTGGAAGAACGTGCAAACTCAGATTGGGGGACTAGATTAGGGAGCTCTGAGGCAACCCGTTTTGGCGGGAAAGGGCTGAGGCAAAGCTGCGTGAAGTAACAGTGATCTAGCCTGTCTGCTGAGAGGCCTAGCAGAGGGGGTGGATTCTGCCTGGCAACAGTTGCAAGTTGGTGCTGGAGGGACAGCAGCAGTCTATAGAAGGCTGTTTCTGAGGCAAAAGGAAAAAAGTCGTCGTTTTATTTTGAGGCGTGACTTTTGAAGGCAGCCTGTTCTGGGGGGATTATGCCCTTGACTAGAAGCCAAATGGCAGAAATGGGGGAAGTGAGAGAACCACAAGGAGAACAAGGTTCTGAGGAGGAATTTGGCTCAGTGCAGGATGAGAGCACAGGAGAACTGACCTCAGAACTCAGAAAAATGCTCCTAGCCCAACAGCATGAACTGAGGGTGAGGGAAATGGAGGAAAAGGAAAGGGAGAAGCAAAGACAATTTGAAATGGAAAGAGAGAGAGAGAGAATGGAAAAAGAAGAAAGATTAGAGAGAGAGAGAATGGAAAGAGAAGAAAGATTGGAGAGAGAGAGGATGGCGTTTGAGTTAAGAAAATTGGAAATGATGAATCAGAATAGGAATAACAATAATAATGAGGGGAACCCAGGGAATGGGGAAGGCAGCCTGTCTAAAACTGACCTGAAGAAATTCCCTGTGTACCACAAGGGAGATTGCCCTGAGGTGTTCTTTTCCCTTGTGGAAAGAGCGTTTGTGGACTTCTCAGTAACGGAAACTGAGAAGATGACCATTATGCGATCTTTAATCAGTGGCAGCCTGGCAGAAGTCTATGCAGAGATGCCAGTGGAACTGCTGAAAGACTTCGCTGAGTTAAAAAAACTGGTGTTTGCCCGACATGGGATAAATGCGGAACAGCTGAGGCAAAGATTCAGGTCACTCACAAAAAAACCAGAGCAGACTTTTACCCAAGTGGGGGCCCAACTGGTGAGGTTGCTAGAGAAATGGCTGTCTCAGGAGGGGACAGAGACCTTCCAGCAGCTCAAAGACCTGATAGCGCTGGAACAATTTTATTCAGTCCTGCATGGGGAACTAAAGTTCCATGTGAGGGAGAGGAAACCGAAATCGGTGACGGAAGCGGCAGAGATCGCAGATTTTATTTACCAAATAAGGAAGCCCTTAGGTGCTGAGGGGAAATCTGTGGGTAAGCCCAAAGAAACCTACAGCCGGTACTCTCAGGGACCAGGGAAAAACCAGCAAGGGGGAGGGGCCCATGTTGAAGGGAAGCCCTCGGATATGAAACCACCAAGACCTCAGATTTTGGAGGGAAAACCAAAACCAGATGAGAGAGACTCCAAATACAGCAGAAAATGTTATTTCTGTCAAGGAAAGGGCCATCTAATCTCAGAGTGTGAGAAATTAAAGCAGCTAAAGGGAAATTTGCCTCATGATTTGAGTGGAACCAAGCCAAAAGCTGTGTTCTGTGTCCAGACAGAGCAAAGCTCCTTGTCATTGAGGGAGCCTGTTGCCATGGCTACTCAATCTGGACCAGTTACATCTGCTGATCAGGCTGGGGAAAATGGTCCTCTTGTGGAGGTCAAGCGCTGCTTACTAGTGAGGACAGATTCGCAATTGTTTGAGACCGCAGGGGTGGACGTAGGAATACTTGACCATCAGTATAGGGGGCTAAGGGATACTTGTTCCCAGGTGACCCTGTGCCATCCAGACATTATTCCTAGGAAGTATATAATCCCAAATGAGAGCCTGAAGGTGGCAGGGATTGAGGGGCAGGTGATCTCACTGCCAGTAGCTGAGGCACCTGTGAGCTTTCAAGGCTGGAGGGGAGTTTGGCGGCTAGCGATTTCATCGACTCTGCCAGCAGCCGTGCTCGTGGGAAATGACCTGGCTGAACATGTGAAACGGGTGCTAGTGATTACATGCTCACAAGCTACCACGGGGACAGTTCAGGGGGGTACTGAAGAGCCCGAGGTTGAAGCAGGTGAGGGTAGTCCCGAAGCTGTGGCAGAAACCTTAGCCACGGACAGCAAATTTGGCCAAGAGCAAAAGGCAGACGCCACTCTCCGAAAGTGTTTTGAAAAGGTGACAGACACCCAGCTAACACCTGAAACCCCAGCGAGATTTCGCGAGGAAAAGGGAATTTTATATAGAGAGACCCTGATGAATATCTCAAAAGGGGGAGATGGGATCAGAAGTCAGCTAGTGGTACCTGAAAAGTATCGCCCCATGATCTTACAAAGGGGGCACTCTGACATGTTTGCTGCGCACTTAGGGGTGAACAAAACACAGCAGAGAATCACACAAAATTTTTACTGGCCTGAAATAGGGAAGCAGATCAAGGAGTTCTGTAAACAATGTGATGTGTGTCAGAGGCAGGGGAGTAACCGTGAGAGGACCAAAGCGAAGTTGTGCCCTTTGCCTGTGATTGACACCCCGTTCAAATGTATAGGAGTGGATATTGTGGGACCTTTGCCCAAGGCCACAAAGAGGGGGAACCGGTTCATTCTCACCATTGTGGACCATGCCACGAGGTACCCCGAAGCCATTCCCTTGACTAACATCGAAACTAACACAGTGGCAGATGCCTTGGTGGGGTATATGTCCAGGATGGGATTTGCCTCAGAAATAATCACAGATTTGGGCACATCGTTCACATCAAAGCTCATGAAACGGTTATGGCAAATCTGTGGAATTAAACACAAGGAAACCACTGCCTATCACCCTGAAAGTAATGGGTTAACGGAGAAGTTCAATGGGACTCTGATGCGCATGATTAGGGCTTACTTGGCAGAGAATCCAAACAATTGGGACCAGAAGCTGCAATCCCTTTTGTTTGCTTATCGATCAGTGCCCCAAGCCAGTACCGGGTTCAGTCCGTTTGAACTTTTGTTTGGGAGAAAAGTAAAAGGTCCACTTGATTTAATCAAACAGAATTGGGAGCAGATCACCCAGGGTGACCCACAAGATGTTGTGACATACATAGACACTTTAATGAATGACCTGAAGAGAAACCTAGAGCTAGCAGCAGAAAACCTGCAGGCTCAGAAGGTCAGACAGAAAACCTGGTATGACCAGAAAGCCAGGGAGAGGCACTTTAACCCAGGGGAGGAAGTGCTTTGGCTTAGGCCCTGCAAAGAGAACAAACTACAGCTCAAATGGGCAGGACCATACAGGGTCATTTCCAAGATGTCGGATCTGAACTACCTTATAGAACAGGAGGAACACCAAGCACGGAGGGTGGTACATGTGAACGCCCTGAAACCCTACTACAGAGGGGAACAGAGGGTTTTATTTGCCATAAAAGCAGCTGAGAGTGAGGAAGCTGAATTACCTTTCTGGGAGGGTAGAGGGGAAGTGAAATACAACCCAGATGAGGTGAAGATCAGTCCTGCACTCACCCAAGACCAGCAGCAAGAACTAAAAGTGCTGCTCACGAAATATCATAAGGTTTTTTCGAATAAGCCGGGGATAGTGAAGGGAGTGATGCATCGGATCCACACAGGGGATGCAACCCCGCAAGCAGTATCCCCATACCGAGTGACGGGACCCTATAGGGACAAGGTGCGGAAGGAGCTGGACGAGATGCTTAGGGAGAACATAATCGTCCCCTCTTCTAGTCCTTGGTCCTCTCCGATAGTCCTGGTGGACAAGCCTGATGGGAGCATTAGATTTTGTGTAGATTACCGGAAATTAAACTGCGTAACCACTCCTGATGCCTACCCAATGCCCAGGCTAGACAACCTGATTGAAACCATAGGGGGTTGTCGGTTCA
This sequence comes from Pogona vitticeps, assembly GCF_051106095.1. NCBI lineage: Eukaryota > Metazoa > Chordata > Lepidosauria > Squamata > Agamidae > Pogona > Pogona vitticeps. Next base: position 10,184,505 of record NC_135796.1, on the reverse strand, counting down.
TTTCATCGTTGGACCTAGTAAAGGGTTACTGGCAATTAAGGATTGATCCCAGGGATCAAGAAAAGACCGCATTTTGCAGCCCTTTCGGTCTATATGAGTTTAGAGTCCTTAGTTTTGGTCTCAGAAATGCACCAGCCACATTCCAAAGGCTGATGGACCAGACCTTAGCAGGGCTCAGTGACTTTACTGTGGCCTACATTGACGATATAGGGATCTTCAGCAATACCTGGGAAGATCACCTGAAACACCTGGAGATAGTGCTGCAGAGGTTAAGTGCAGCAGGGCTAACAGTAAAGGCAAGCAAGTGTCAGCTGGGTAGCCCAGAAATGAAATACTTAGGTCACATAGTAGGGGGAGGAGTGATCAAACCCCTAGAGGCCAAGATAGAAGCCGTTCGTGATTGGCCCAGACCCAACACCAAGAAAAAAGTCAAATCATTTCTTGGGTTGGTGGGCTACTACAGAAAGTTCATCCCGAGGTTTAGCGAGATGGCGACTCCGCTGACCGATCTGACGCGGAAGAAGACTGATGACCGCATCCCGTGGACCAGCGACTGTGAGGAGGCGTTCCAGAGGTTGAAGGGGGCGCTCGTCCATTATCCAGTGCTGCGTGCTCCCAACTTCGACCGGGAGATCATCATCTACACCGATGCGTCTAACAGCGGGGTAGGAGCAGTTCTTTGCCAAGAGGATGAAAATGGTGACCAGCATCCAGTGTCCTACCTGAGTAGGAAACTCCAGAAAGGTGAGAGACATTTGGCAACCGTGGAAAAGGAGTGCCTGGCCATAGTATACGCGATTCAGAAGGCCAAACCTTACATCTGGGGAAGACATTTTGTTCTGTGCACTGACCACTCACCACTGCAGTGGTTAAAGACGATGAAAACCCATAATAGTAAACTTATGAGGTGGGCTTTAAACCTGCAAGATTTTGACTTTGAAGTGAAGGTGGTCAGAGGGTCAATGAACTGTGTTGCTGACGCCTTGTCAAGAAGACCCGACGAGTGAAGACGGCGAAGAAACCATGGACTATGTATATTTTGGTGACCAAAAGTTAAATGTACCTGTTTATTGAACAGGCTTGGTTTGTATTAATAAAGGTAACTTAATGTATTGCAAATATTAATGTTTAAAGTAAGTATGGGTTAAGGGATTGTATGATATTGTATAACTGTTTTGTGTTTTGATCCTGGTTGTTTTTTTGGAGAAAAGCACTTTAGCTTTTCCCCCGCAAAACAACTTATAAAGAGGGGAGGTGTCACATACAGCACTGATGGTACCTGTCTGTCATGGGTTTGGAGGGAAAGTTCCATCCTATGGGGAGTGGAAGGCGGGACATCAGGGGGGAGGAGCTGTACTGTATATATATTTGGAGCTTGTGTGGAGAAGAGGAGTTGGAGTCTGTGTGTCAGACTGGGTACAACTGTTTGTCAGTTAGTACATACCTGATAGGTTCAGGTTTCTATTTAGGTAGCCAGAACTGATAGGTTCAGGGTCTGTGCGTTACCTTAAAGTGTTCTGTGGGAACCAAGCTGTTGTATGTGTGTGATTGGGACTATGCCACGTTACAGTTTCCTATCTACCTGATTCTTTTATTTACCCTGTTTGTTGTTTCAATAAACCTTGTTCTTTTATTTATTAAAATCCATTCCTGGTCTGTGTGACTCCTTACAGGGAATGGTTGGTGGCAGCATAATTACAGGGTGGGATACTCCAGTAGGTCTGGGGTTGCCACAGTGTCTTATACATGGGGGTGTCTTATACATAGAAAAATACGGGTAATATTGCAGCACAAACTGCCATGGAAAGGACAGCCTGCCTGTCTTTCTGTTTGTATTCTTGTTTTAAATGTGTCTTTGAGATGTGACTTGAATGTTTACACACACACACACACACACACACACACACACACACACACACACACACACACACACACACACACACACACACACACACACACACACACACACACACACACACACACACACACACACACACACACACACACACACACCTCTTTATAGTTTAGAGATTGGTGCGGAGACCTTCCATTCATCACCGAAGGAGTTTCACCTGAATGTCACAACATAAATACATGGCAGTATTATGACAGATTATTCATGAAGAGCATCTCTGGGGGAGAATTTAATAAAGCCACTGAAATTTTGGTAATAAGACCCTGAGGGAGAGATACACGGGCCCTATATTTCCTTTGGTGTGGCAGCTACAGCGACAGCATCATGGACTGGCTGGCAAAATAAATGAGCTCACACGTTCCCTCGGAGAAATCTCTCATCCCACGCAGCAGCTCTCCTCAGAATTTGCTGCATTGGGTGAGCATATAGCGAGCATCCCTCTTGCATACCCTTCTAAACCATCCCTACACTTTTCTTACTCAGAGTCTATGGAAGCTCAGCTGGGGGACCTTATCTGGCCATCCCTGCCCCTCTTTCAGGAGTTTCCAAGATGGCTGCTTCCCCTTTCTCACCATGAGACCAGTCCTCTTGAGGAAAGACTGAAAGAATTGGACATGTTTAGCCTTGAGAAAAGAAGACGAGGGGGGGAGATAGGATAGCAGTTTTCGAATACTTGAAAGGCAGTCATGCAGAGGAGGAGCAGGATCTGTTCTTGATCATCCCAGCGTGCAGGAGATGCAACAATGGGTTCAAGCGACAGGAAGGCAGATTTAGGCTGAATGTCAGGAAAAAAACTTCTTAACTGTTAGAGCAGTACAACAATTATTTTTTTTATTTATTTGATTTATATACCGCTCATCTGGCAGCCAGGGCCACAGTGGAACCAGTTACCTCTGGAGGTGGCGAATGCTCCAGCACTGGAGGCATTCAAGAGAAAATTGAACAACACTCTTGTCAGATCTGCTTTGACGTGGCTTCCTGCACTGAGTAGAGAGTTGGACTTGATGGCATTATAGGCCCCTTCCAACTCCATTATTCTGTGATTCTTTTCTTGTTTCTTGGCTTTTTCAAAGGTTTTCTGAGTGGTTGAATGTCCTTCCCTAAAGCTTAATTATTGACATGCAAGAGCTTGAGGTTCAAATACAGCGGTGCCTCGCTAGACAGTTACCCCGCATGACAGGTTTTTTGCTAAACGTTGACTTTTTGCGATCGCTATAGCGATTCACAGAACAGTGATTCCTATGGGGGAATTTTGCTGGACAATGTTTGGTCCCTGCTTCGCAAACCGATTTTCGCTAGACAACGATTTTGACAGCTCCCTCCATGCTCACAAGCCGGGTGTTTTCGGGACCTAAGCTTCGCAAGACAGCTATTTAAACAGCTGATCAGCGGTTCGCAAAGCGGCTTTCCTATGGCCGATCTTTGTTAGACAACGCTGATTCTTCCCCATTGGAACGCATTAAACAGGTTTCAATGCATTCCAATGGGGGAAATGCTTTTCGCTAGATGATGATTTTGCTAAAACAGCGATTTCGGTGGAACGGATTATCATCGTCTCTAGAGAGGCACCACTGTAGAGTTCAATTCCCCACTGTGTGCCTCTCGGGAGAAGAGCCAGCCTTTGTAGCCTTGGGCAAGCTGCTCACTCCAAGGGCATTCCCCAGAAAAAGGGAATGGTGAACCACTTCTGAGTCTTCTCTACCTGGAAATCCCTGAAAAGCATTGTCATAAGTCAGAATTGACTTGATGGCAGTTGATCATCATTATTATAGGTCTGGCATCATCCACCACCACTAGAACCTCCATGGGACCGAATTCGCCTCGGAGAATTCTGTGAAATTGAATCCAGTCATTGAGGTGAAAGACGTTCTCCACTCTTCCCCTGTTTGATGGACTCTTAACAGCAGAACTCATCGTTTCCATGAACAAGGCTCAATTCCTCTGCAATTAATTTCGCCTATCAAAAGGAAACAGAGCGCTTCGGAGGCGATTGCACCTCTATGTATTATTCATTGATTAGTCATTCGTAAAATTGTCACTTAAAAACCCCAGTTGAGCAAAGCTTTTAATCAATAATTAGTGAGGTTTCCTCCTCCTGAAGCAGAACAGAAACTTAATGAGCTCAAATTAAACTGAATTTTCGTCCTGAGGCAGTTCGAGCAAATGAGCAGCAAGAGCGTTTGAACCTCTCACGGTTCAAGCGTCAGGTTCTGGGCTTGATTTGACTTAGCCCCGAAGCTCAGTTGGGTGATCTTGGGTTGATTAACATCTTTAAATCGAGGGTGTGATCAGACGGTGAGAAAAGTGCATGTCTGATCGCACCAGAAAAGCTCGTTTTGCTGGGAGCAATCTCCCTATATTCCAAAAATTAAAAACAAACAAACAAAAAAGAGGGAGTTATAATTCAAGATAAGAATCCACATGTTTGCCATCTTGGGGGGGGGGAGGCCACACTCCCTACAAAATGTGCTCTATAAATGTGTGTATTAGAAAAATACACACATTTATGGTTGGACAGTGTCATCGAAGCTACCAGAATGAATTTGACTCAACTCCGGGAGGCAGTGGAAGACAGGACGGCCTGGCATGCTCTGGTCCATGGGGTCATGAAGAGTCGGACACGACTGAACGACTAAAGAACAACAATTAGAAAAAAGCTCAAGAAAAAAGAGAATATACATTTGCAAAATCCACACAGATATGCCTTAAAATGATGGCTTTCCATCTTGGGACCCAGATGTTCTTAGACTAAAATTCCTAGAAGCCTTTACCACTAGCTGTGCTGGCCAGGATTTCTGGGAGTTGCAGTCCAAAAACGTGTGGGGACCCAAGGTTGGGAGCCATGGCTTTAAATGGGAGAAAAATGTGTGTCTTTCAAAGTGTACGAAAACGATGAGCGCTTTTGGAGAAACGTGCATGGAAATATATATTTAAAAAAATCTTCACATGCCTGTAATAATGAGTCGGAAGGAGGTTTGAAGTAAATATTGGAACGCCTTGTATGTACATGTGATTAATTAACTCATTTCTTTCTTTCTTTGTTCAACTTCTATACCCCTCATCTGGTTACAAGGCCATTTTGTGGGGTTTACACACACACAGAAATGACACAAAATAAAGACATCATCGAATTACAACCATCAGTGGTGACTATAAACTCAAAATTAAGCAAAAGCCAAAGCCAAATCAAAAATCAAAATAAAAAAAAAATAGAACATACACCGTAAAAAAAAAAATCAAACATAGACATAAATAGTTCAGAGGTAAGATGGTGGAACAGAGATAAATACTACAGAGTGCAATGTGTTATTCAGATGTCAATTCTGGAAAAGCCTGCCTAAAAAGCCATGTCTTCAATGATCATTTAAAAAGTTATCTATCTATCTATCTATCTATCTATCTATCTATCTATCTATCTATCTATCTATCTATCTATCTATCTATCTATCTATCTATCTATCTATCTATCTATCTATCTATCTATCTATCTATCTATCTATCTACCTACCTACCTACCTACCTACCTACCTACTTACTTACTTACTTACTTACTTACTTACTTACTTACTTACTTACTTACTTACATATTTACTTATTTACTTATTTATTTATTGCGCTTATATGCTGCCCATTTAGACATAGTCTACTCTGGGCGGCTCACAAAACACAGAATAAAAACAATTAATATGAAATAACAATTTCCAACATTTACACAAACAGAGTAGATAAAGATGGAGAGACAGAGAGATTCCCAGTGAAGGGGCCAAATAGATCTTTTAGGGAGATTTCTTCCCCAAAACACCCGTTTTTGGGACTATATTTCCATGTATATGCACCTTTTAATGTATATGTTTGCCTACTGAATTCACTTCATTTGCACGTCTTGATTTTTTCCCCATGCATTGTCAAATTTGGAAAAGGGTGTGTAATCAAACTTTGCAGATTGGTTCAGGCAGTGCAAATTAGGCAGGTTTGCTTTAAATTCCTTTCTCCTGTGTTTCTAGATTTCATGCAACCTCGCCCATAAAGCAATTTGATCCTAAGCTGAACGGTCGTTCGGATACTTTCAATTGTCTGCCGAAACCCAATTTGTGGTTTTCGGTTCTGTATTGAAACTCAGCATTTCCACTTCATATTTTTTTTTTTTGGCCTGAAGGTGGCAGCACAGCCAAACGGATGAGACCCAAAGTCCTGGTCTTCAAGTTTTTGCCTTCAGGTGGAAGAGGTCCATGGAAGGCCATCATCACCAGCAGAGGTCACAAAAACCATCTCTTCTTGCAATATAAATAAACGACACACAGTCCGCCCGGGCTCATGAAAAGAGTGAAAAGCCCTCATCGAAATACTTGTGGTTCTCAGGTGTTTTGCATGTCGGATTGCAAAAGCTCATTAAAACACAAAAAAGTTTCCTCCTTAGACAGTGAAAATAAGGGATTAAATTAGAATCGGAAGGTGTCCCTAAGGGTTTCAATCTTGTCAGCCAACACACTAAAGCATATTCATCTTTTCCAGCTCTTATCTCTTCAGGAATGCAAAACTTAGACTTTAGAAAAATTGCATTCCGTACCCTGGTCCCAACTGACCAATTAGAAAACACAAGGAAGCTAATTTACCAAACACAGTCTGTGGCAAGCTTCTGTTAGAATAAACAGATTTGTTTAATAAACAACACCCTAGCTCCGTTTCCTCTTTCTTTCTTTTGAAATGTATTTTTAAATTTTGACTGAACGATTATCTTTTTTTTAAATGCGTTTTTTTTAAAAATCCATGCTTTCCTGCCTGTTAGAAAAATGATTGCTTTCTCACAAATGGTGACTGGATATATTAAAAGGCTCGTGGTGATCTTAATTGTAGAACTGCAGAGCTCAAAGGGACCCTACGGATCACTTAGATCCAGTCAGGAAGGCCCAGCGAAAAATCAAACTCTCAACCTCTAGATCACTGAGCTATCCAGATTGTTTCTAATCAAGTTAGCTAAAGTAGTTATGTACTGTCAAGTTGGAACTGACTCAGAGAGACCCTAAAAAGGATTTCAAATTATGTGAGATAATATAAGTTTTCATGGCCAAATATGGATTTGAACCCAGGCCTCCTAAGTCCTAGTATATTACTCTATGCATTACACCACACTCAAGAGGAGTATTTAATGAGGCAGACTTTTAAAAGATAGGTGAGTTTCAGTACAGTTTTATGCATTTGTCAGTACTAAGTTTCATTGAGTTCAATGGTGCTTATTCTCATATATGTATAGTTTAATGGGAGTGGAGTTCAATGGGGCTTGTCTTAATGGATAGGTTTACAGTTTTTATGTGGGGGAAGGCTTGCCATAGCAACATCCGGCAGCCGTGCAATGTGGCTGTAAAAAAAAGGACAAAGCTATTTTAAGCTAAATGAACCGAAGTACAGTGGTGCCCCGCATAGCGACGTTAATCCGTTCCAGATTAATCGTCGCTATCCGGAAACATCGCTATACGGATAGGAAAACCCCATAGGAACGCATTAAACTCCATTTAATGTGTTCCTATGGAGAGAAAACTCACCGTTGAGCGAAGTTCCTCCATAGCACCACCATTTTCGCTGCCTCAGTAAAGGTTTGGAACCGCCGATCAACTGTTCTAAAAACATCGCAATGTGAAGATCAGTAAGCGAAACACTTACCGATCATCGCAATGCGATGTTTTCCCTATCTAAACATCGCAAAAAATAGATCACTATGCGGATTCGTCGTTAAATGGTGTGCTCGTTATGCGAGGCACCACTGTATAGTCTCCAAAACCCATGAAGTGCTAGTCTACAGAACCTCACAAGATGAATGAAATTTAGTTGCCTTGCGAGGCATTGGTCTCGGGAAAAACAAAACATCTTGCGAGGCACCATAGCAATTGCAAAAACTAATTGTCTTGCAGATTAATTGTCCCTCGAGGCAATCGTCCTGCGGGGCACCACTGTATTCAGCTCTGGTTAGGTCTCATCTTGAGTCCCGTGTCCAGTTCTGGACACTGCATTTTAAGGATGCAGGCAAACCAGATTCAGAGGAGAGCAATAAGGATACTTACAGTAGTCCTGTGAGGAGAGACTGAAAGAAATGGGCATGTTTAGCTGTGAGGAGAAGACTGAGGGAAGAGACGACAACACTTTTCAAATATTTGAAAGGCTGCCATATAGAGGAGGAGAAGGATCTGTTCTCAATCATCCAAGAGTGCCAGACAGGTCATAAAGGGTACCGGAAGCCAGATTTAGGCTGAATATCAGGAAAAACTTCTTAACTGTTAGAGCAGTACGACAATGGAACCAATGACCTCAAGAGGCGGTGAGTGTTACAACACTGGAGACATTCAAGAGGAACTTGGACAGCCACCTGGCAGAGATCCTTTGACTTGTATTCCTGCCTGGAGCAGGGGGTTGGACTTGATGGCCTTATAGGTCCCTTCCAACTTCATGATTCTATGATTCTACGTGTCTTCAGCTCAAGACACCCTCTTCTTGTCATCGTCCAGCTAGTCCCCCAAATACACTGGTAACAAATTCTCTCCTCGTTCCATTGAGGGAGGCTGTTCTATCAGCCAGAAGGGGCTAACTGGATCCATCCCAAAGCATTGTACGAATCTGGATTTGCAAGGACTCTTTTGAAGGGAACTGGGTGCCGGTTGCTTGAGACTGGGGCGAGGGTGCCCCTCAGATTTAAAGGTGTGTTGCCCTGCACCCCAATCCGTAAACTGCCACTGGCTGGATTTAGGAAGGTGGAAACTGGGAATTTAACATTGATGGAAATGGATCTATTTGTGACTTGTTTTCCCCCTGAGCTTCCTGCTTAGGGCATGTTATGAGAAAGTAGGATTCTCTGAAAAAAAAAAAACACACACAGCAATGATGGGAAAGGCAGAAGGCAGCAGGAAGAGAGGAAGACCAAATACAAGATGGATGGACTCCCTAAGGAAACCACAGGTTTGCATTTGCAAGAGTTGAGCAAGAGAATTGAGGACAAGACGTTTTGGAGATGGCTCATTCAATGGGCTGCCATATATCGGAGGCGACTTGACAGCACAGAACAACAGACAACACAGAGAGAGAAAAAAAGAAAAAAGAGACAGGTATTTGGAAATAAAGAAATGAAATTAATACTATGGATTGACACGTCTGATGCATGTTTTTTTTTAAAAAAGTCTTTTTCCTTAAACATGTCACATGTTTATGCTTTTGGTAGCATTTCTGACATAATCTGCTTTCCTGGTCGTATTCTAATGATATTCATGAATGTAAGCTTCCTTTGGCGTACTGCGTTTGCCATTATGTGGCGCACGAGATCCCCGTTTCTGACATTTCAATGCGGTTGGCCAACTTGATCTGTTGGGTCTTCCAACGCTTTAAAGACTAACACATTTTGCTGGGCAAAAGCTGTTCTGGATTGCAATCTCGCATCAGCAGCGGGGTAGCAAAGGACTTCCCATCCTGATATAAATTAATAGCGAACCAGTTTTCGGCGTGCAGCCCAAACGACCCTCTGCATGTGCAAGAGGACTGAGCCGGTAGGATTGCAGGAATACCATCGAAAGGTTCTTTGGAAATGGGGGGGGGGGTTCCCCTAAAATACCCCAAGAAGGAGTGAATATGTTTGATGACTACAAGAATATATATATGCTTGTAGTCATCAAAAGAGTATTGTCCCAAAGTGTGTGTGTGTGTGTGTGTGTGTAAATATATACAGTATATATGTGCAAACCTATCAATTCTAAAGGAAATCAACCCTGAGTGCTCCCTGGAAGGACAGATCCTGAAGCTGAGGCTCCAATACTTTGGCCATCTCATGAGAAGAGAAGACTCCCTGGAAAAGACCCTGATGTTGGGAAAGTGTGAAGGCAAGAGAAGAAGGGGACGGCAGAGGACGAGATGGCTGGGCAGTGTCATCGAAGCAACCAACATGAAATTGACAGATCTCCGGGAGGCGGTGGAGGAGAGGAGGGCCCGGCGTGCTCTGGTCCATGGGGTCACGAAGAGTCAGACATGACTTAACGACTAAACGAATGAATGAACGCAAAACCTGGAGGAAGGAGAAATGGAATGAGATGTCCCTAAGAAAGGGTGCGGCTGACTAGAAGCCTGAAAGGCGGCACTCTGCCACCCCCAGGTCCATGGCTCCCCCCCAGCCAGTATGGCAAGTAACCATGTTAATTGGGGACGAGGGGCACTGTAGTCATCAAAAGGGTATTGTCCCCAAATGTTGGCTATAACACTGTATGTACTTGTGCGTCTGAAGAAGCAGGCAAATTTACTTTTTGAGCTATAACTCCCAGAATCCCCAGCCAGCCCAGTTGGCCAGAGGATTCTGGGACTTGTAATCCAGAAAAAGTAACATCCCTAAACCTGGGGATGAAAGACAGGAGAAAGAGATATTTCAATACTGACTGTTCTTACACACAGACAAACTCATGTCTTTTTTGTTGTTGTTGTTGTCAAGTCAACTCCGAGTTATGGTGACCCTTGTCAGGGTTTTCTAGGTATAGACTATTCAGAAGTGGTTGACCTTTCTCTTCTTCCAGGGGTGCCCTGGGGCTGTGCAGCTGGCCCAAGGCCACCCAGGCTGGCTCTGGTGGGGAATCACAATCCTAACCTCTGGCTCTGCAACCAGATCCCTAACCAGGTGTCACTGAGACACATGCACACACACACACACACACACACACACCCCATAAATCAGGTAAGCTTTCTCTTAGTCAATGGCTGTTTTAGTAGGGTTTTCAATGGATTGTTGTACCTTACTGTTCTGAATGTGTTTTGGTGTTGCTTATGTTTTTTTTTAGTAAAGGATTCATTTGATCCTTTTTAGTACAGTGGTGCCTCGCTTAACGAGCGCACTGTAGAATGACGAAATTGCATAGCGATGAGATATTTGCGATCGCAAATGCGATCGCATACCGATGGCCCCTATGGGCAAAACTTGCATTGCGAAGATCGGTAAGCGTTTCGCTTACCGATCTTCGCAAAGCGATGCCCGTGGTTCAGCTGTTCGGTGGCTCCAAAATGGCCGCCGGAAGCCCCCAAATGGCCACGCGCAGCGTTTTCACGCCCTGCCCTCGCTTACCGAGGGTGCGAAAATGGCTGCCGAACCCTGGAAACATCGCTGAACGGTGAGTTTTTTGCCCATTTGGAACACATTAAACGATGTTTAATGTGTTCCAATGGGCTTCCCCGTTCCGTACAGAGATGTTTTCACATAGCGAGGGTTAATCCGGAACGGATTAACCTCGCTATGCGAGGCACCACTGTATTTCTGTACTTACTAGCTTTAAACAATGCCTTTTAATGACAGAAGCCACCATGGGCCCTTTTAAAAGAGAAAAGTGGGATTAAACATATTTTAAATAAATAAACAAATCCTTTCCCTGACTCTCTCTCTCCCTCTCTCCCTCCCCCCCCCCCGTCTGGCTGTCTGGATGTGCAGATATTCATTCTTGGACTGCAACTCCAATAATTCCCATATGTGCCATAGGTGTGTGCATATACACATGTGTTGTTGTTTTGACTTATATACAGCCCCATAGTGCTAAAGCACTCTCTGGGTGGTTGTTATTCTTCCCCCCCAAACCCCCAAATCATTTATTTATAATGTTATATACGCAACCCAACAGCCATTGTGCACAAATCAGTTTGTATATATAAATAACAAGGACAATCAATAAAATCATATATTTTTCCCCATAGGTTTACTCAGAAGCTGCTGTGTGTGTTATGTGATAAGTTGCATCTGACTTATACTGACACTAATAAGGCTTTCAAGGCGAGTAAGATACTTAAGGAGCGATTTTAGCAGTTCCAACTCCCCCCCAAGTGATTTCTCCATGGGATTTGAACTCAGATCTCCCGAGTCTAGTCTGTCACTCTATCCAATACATCCTACTGAATACTGACTCAAGAGTTGGGCCTCTATTTTTAATGGGACTTGCTTCCAGGAAAGGATACATGGTTAGACTGCAGCTGAAGATGTTGGAGCATATAAGAAATCTATAAGCTAGTCTCAGAAGCCAGAAATATTGCTTTTTTCATTCGTTCTGCGTCTCATTTGGTTCCCTGTAAACTCAAGAATGGATTGCTTCTGGTTTCTCAGCAAAGATTCTTCTAATTTTATTTGAAAAAGGGGAAAGTTTTCATCTGATTAAATTGTCCTCTTTCTGGCCACCAGGTGGCCAGAAAATCATGCATTTAGAGTCTAGAGACCATCTTTCCACTTAAACTCTTGATATCATAATTTCATTTATACTATTCCCAATCAAATCCTGAAGACTTGAAGTTAAAGCTCCATGGGATGCAAGGATGCTTATTATTTTATAAGCATGAATCGAATTACGGTCTTATTTCTTTTCCTTTTGCTGTGCTTGAATCCCGTTGAGTGTATTCATTTACAAAAACAAACCAACCTAATTCATAACCCAATCCTTTGGTTTGATTTGCTGCACTGCAATATATTTTGGAGCTGCGCATCGAAATACAATACCATCTTCTCAACCAGCAGTTGTAACTCTTTTAGAGAAGGTGTTTTACTAGCCACAGATTTAGGGACAGACTCCCAAAATGGATTAGATGTCTGTGAACACAGTTTATCAGCAGGTTTTTTAAATGCCAATTTGGGGGGGGGGGAAGCAAAATGAGAAATTTTGACGTATTCTTTCATACTATAAAACGTCTCCATTGTGATGGGAGTCTGTCTGTCTGTCTGTCTGTCTGTCTGTCTGTCTGTCTGTCTGTCTGTCTGTCTTTCTTTCTTTCTTTCTTTCTTTCTTTCTTTCTTTCTTTCTTTCTTTCTTTCTGTCTTTCTGTCTTTCTGTCTTTCTTTCTTTCTTTCTGTCTTTCTGTCGTTCTTTCTTTGGTTGATCTTAATGTGAGCCATGCTTGAGAGTCTTTTTGATTGAAAAAAAGAAAGGTTAAAAAATGTAAACAAAAATAAGTTAAAAGTGGCCAAAATCTCACTGGGATGCTTATGCGCAGAGAAGAAAATTCATGGAAGTTGCCCATCGGTTGCGCCGCTGATGGCCTGCACCATAGCAAACCCATCACATAGTTCGTTACCACCAGGCTCTGTGAGAATTGGCTGCAGTTAATGCAGGAACTTCTCTAATTCCACTTGCTCATGCAGAAATATTCAATAGCATTTTGGCCACAACAATAGCATCAGTATTTTTTCACTCCCCTTCAGTTATACAGTATTTACTCCAAGAATTTGGTATTCAATAGGGATGTGCTATCCATTTTTTTTTTGGTGGACTCCAACTCCCAGAATTCTCTAAGAGGTCCTTTTAAAGAAGTCTCCAAGTTCCTGCCCACAGGGCTACACTTACAAACACCTACAGAGACTGACGTTTTGCTTGCCTGGAGCAGGGCCTAGCTCAGAGGCTCCATGGCCTAGTTCTGGCTTCCTGTTATGAATGTACAAAAAGGGTTAGCTGCAGTGGTGCTTCTTGGGACGAGTAGTTCTTTGGGAGGCACCCTCAACAGAGCTTGAAAGGGCAATGAGACTGCCACACCCAGGAAGCACCATGTCAGGCTCCTATTCTCTAGGTTCACACCAGGAAGAAAGGCCATGCAGTCTCAGAGTAAGGCGTTTCTCTAGGTCAGTGAAACATAGATGTCATTAGGCGTCTATAAGTGTAGGTCTATCGGTTGGAATTCCCAGGGTTCTGCCTAAGGAATTCTTGTATATTAGTGGGAGCCCAAAGAAATAAAGAAAGGTATATTCACAGCAGCTTTTCTCTGTTCTTTGTACAAATGTTAGAATAACAATAATTATTAAGAAAAATTATCTGCATATAACCTAATTTTCAATATTTTCCAATTACAGTGGTGCCTCGCTTAACGAGGAAATCGCTTGACGGTTAGGTTTAAATTGGATGGTTTAAATGGGAAAAATCCGCTTCACGATGATCGGTTCCCTGCCTCAGGAACCGATTTTTGCATTATGATGATCTAAAACAGCTGATCATCAGGTTTCAAAATGGCCACGGGGTGTACAAAATGCCCCCCCCGCTGTTTTCTAGGACGGATTCCTCGCTTTACAGGTAGCGAAAATGGCTGCCCCATGGAGGATCTTCACTGGACGGTGAGTTTTCAGCCCACTGGAACGCATTGAAGGGTTTTCAATGCGTTTCAGTGGGCTTTTTTATTTTGCTTAATGAGGATTTCGTTCTACAGCGATTTCGCTGGAACGGATTATCCTCGTTAAGCGAGGCACCACTGTAATACCTTTCAGCAGTTTTTTTTCCTAATGATGGCAAGAGTTTTAGACCAGGGGTGGGCAATCTGTGGCCCTCCTGGTTTGCCAGACCATGATCCTCATCCGCCCAAGCCAACGTAGCCAAGGGTACATTACTGAGATGTAATTCTTCACCCATTCCCTTGTTCGGGAAATCATAGAATCATGCAGTTGGAAGGGGCCTATCTGGCCATCGAGTCCAACCCCTTGCGCAAGGCAGGAATACAAATCAAACGAGATCTTCCAGGTGGTTGTCTAAGTTTCTCTTGAATACTGAAATTTGGCAAGTTTTTTTTTAAGTGGCTGAGAAAATAAAGGGGCTAGGCCCTGGTGGTTTCCATCCAGGGTCTTCTTATTTTGGATTTTAGGGAAATTTGCCTTTTTACTTTCTGATTCACCCACGTGTAACAGTCTGCGTGGACCATTACATTTTGCTTTATATGTCCTGTTTAGTATCAAAAATCAAATAATTTTTTTAAAACTCATGCATTTTTATTCAACATAAGCTTTCGTGGATTGTTGCAACTCACTGCTTCAGGGACATGGGATGTTGCATTTGTATGAAATAGGTTGCAATTCCTGAAATCTTAGGAATGAGCTAAATGTGTAATTCCATATATTACCACCAGACCCCCCATGTGGGTTTTACTATGACAAAATAACAAGGCTACCCTAGAACTTGGAAGTATTCAGGTTTTTGGAGTAAAATTCCCAGAATCCCCCAGCTAACATGACCTATGGCCATGTTAGCAGGGGGTTCTGGGAGTTAAAAACTCTGAAAAGATGGTTTCAAAGCTTCTGTGGCCCTCCTGGAAATCCATCTGCTATTGACAGTTTCATAACCAATCTTCTATCCTGTCAAAGCCTTGATATAACTTTTAGCTGTTCACAATTATTACAATTTCCCTTGATGTTTGGATTTCTTGGGTTCTTTTAGATACTCTGTTGGTCTAAATGGCAACCCATAAAACATGTTATTCATGGAAGTTGCAATCCACACATGAGATTTTCTTCAACTCCTCAGACGTTGAATGCTGTCCCCATGGAGGCCCACTGGGCACCAGGGGGGTCTCACTTCAATATCAAGATAACACCTTCCAAGTTCTTGGACTACAACTCCCAGAGATCCTGGACAGAATAGCTAGTGGTGGAGGCTTCTGGGAGTTTTAGTACCTTTGGGGACCCCAGGTTGGGAATTGCTGGATTAGAACATCGGTTCCCCTCATCTCACTGTGGATTTTTGCTCCCTGTTTTGTTTTGCTCTGTTTGCTTGTTGTGATTTTGTGAAATAAATACTTTCATGTAAAAACAAAAGAAGAATAAAAAAATTAAACAAGACAAAAGCATGTGGGACCTTAAAGACAAGCCGCTACGTTTTAATCTTGAGCTTTTGTGGACCAAAGGATAGGTCTGAGGAAGTGGCCCTTCTCCACAAAAGCTCACATTCAATTAGAGCAGTGTGTCTTTAAAATTCCACCATGTTTTTGTCGTCTTTATTTTTCATTCTCCTTTTGTTTTTACCTCATATACTAGCTCAGACTCTCGCGGCGACCTCTTCTAAAATTACCATAAAGTGTTTTTATTGTCTTCCCCAGGCCTTAATATCCCCAGGTAAAAGGATGGGATGTAGTATTTTAGCAAATATAGATAAATATGTTTTAAAATGTTGAGAAGACTTTCTGAAACAAGAGGGTTAAAAACAGCACAACAACAACAAAACCGACAAACATGTTTCATCCCAGTGATTGTAATGCTGGGTTCTTCGCTCGGCGGACAAACCCGTCATAGGAAAAACGATCAAAACATCATCGTAAGGGAATATCATGCGTGGAAAAAAGAGAGAGAGAAGCTTTTTGTGTGTCCTATTTTTAGAAGCCATCTGGTGGCTACCACGGGTGACCTCCCTCGGTTCCCGGCAGGTTTTAATTTTAGCCGACAGAAGAGCCTTGAAAAACGAAACCGGGGTGGGGACGAAATTGTGAACTGCAGTTGCAACGCTTGTAGGTTACAGTTAGGATTCAAGAAAGACACGTACGTCTTAGCATGTCTTTCTGTTGCATTTTTAAAACGCTTGTGGCAATTTCATACATCAAATCCTTATCTGAAGTCATCAAGAAAAGGAAATGTTATGAAGGTCTTTTTTGGGGGGGAATTATTGACCCCTTGATGATGTTGATCCCAATTCTCATCAGCTCTAGGCTGAGAATACTTGGTCTGAATGGACATTGGATTCATACACTTGATTAGTACAATCTATTTATTTATTTAATTGGTTTTTACCTTCCCCTTCCCCACAGCTCACAATCTTGCATTGAAAACAGTGAAAAATCAAAATTAGAAATATCCAAGACAACAAATCACAGATATATATTCACGAAGGCTTTCACGGCGGGGATCTAATGGTTGTTGTGGGTTTTTCGGGCTCTTTGGCCGTGTTCTGAAGGTGGTTTTTCCTAACGTTTCGCCAGTCTCTGTGGCCGGCATCTTCAGAGGACAGTTTGCTGTTAGGAAAAACCACCTTCAGAACACGGCCAAGAAGCCCGAAAAACCCACAACAACCATTAAATCACAGATATCTTTGCAAGAATAAATCACAAATGTCTTCTAATGTTCAGTAAAGGCAGTACAAACCCAAAGCAACAGAAGACAGACTGGATGCTTAATTATTTTTGGAAGGCTTGTAGAAATAGCCATCAATGTTCAGAGATACGTATACTGCCACTGCAAAGAGAAATTCAGTTTAATAGTTGAGATCTCTTTTTGATATAGAAGTAACGGCCCTTGAGAGAAATGTTCATGATCCTTTTTTTCCAGTACTTAAAAAGACCTAGAGAGTAACAATAAGGTGTTGTTCATCATCCCCCCATACCCACAGAATCATAGAATAGTGAAGTTGGAAGGGACCTATCAGGCCATCAAGTCCAACTCATTCAACAAAGCAGAAATTGTATCTTGGATGGTAGTGAAGTTGAAAATCTTTACTTATTATTCTGCCCTATACCCAATGTTAGTTGTGCCCCGCATGACGACAATAATCCGTCCCATTGAAATAGCTGTTTAGCGAAATCGTCGTCATGTGAAAACTCCCCATTGGAATGCATTGAAACCCGGTTTAATGCGTTCCAATGGGGAAAATACTTCATCGTCCAGTGAAGATCACCCATAGGGAAGCCATTTTGTAAGCGCCGATCAGCTGTAAAAATGGCTGCCCTGCGAAGCATGGGTCCGGAAAACACAGGGCAGCCATTTTGCGAAGCCGACAATCAGCAGAAAAAAAAATCATTGTCTTGCAAACAAACGGTTCGCGAAGCACAGACCTAATCAATGTCCAGCGAAAATCCCCCATTGGAATGACTATTTTGATAATCGCTATAGCGATCACAAAAAGTCATCGTTATGTGGATTCGTCATTTAGTGGGGTCGTCATCTTGCGAGGTACCACTGCATTTTGATGATGCTGCTGTTGCTACCACTACTAGGAATAGTATCTATACTGCACTGATATTTAACAGAGACTTAGATTTTTGGTTAAAACGTTTATCTTTTATATAAAACCAGTTTTTATCATTTTGATTGATTGCGTCTGATATTTTTAAATTATTATCATCATCCTCTTGTGCTATCAAGTCAATTCTGACTTATGGCAACCTTTTTTCAAGGTTTCCCAGGTAGAGAATACTCAGAAGTAGTTGGCCATTCCCTTTCTCTGGAGGAGCCCTGGGTCTCTGCAGCTTGCCCAAGGCTACCCAGGCTGGCTGTACTCCCAAGAGGCCCAGTGGGGAACCGAACTCCCAACCTCTGGCACCACAGCCAGTGGCCTATTCAGGAAAATTCCACAGGAAATAGTATCCCATTTACTAGAAACAAAAACGGCGAAGAGTCTTGGAGCACCGTGAAGACCTTCAATGTTTTGGGGAGGCATAGACTTTGATGGACTCTAGCCTATTTCTGTATCAAAAGGAGGTTGTGACTCATGAAGGCTTATTCCACATAGAACTTGCTAGTCCTTGAAGTGTCGAAAGATTTATTGTTAGTTTTGCTATAACATATTACAAGATCATACAGCTTTTTCCATGGAAATCACTCAAAGACAAGTCAACATGGAGGCCTGTTACATGTTCTTGGGCCTACCACAAGCATCAGCCAGGGTGTGTGTTTATGTACGTGTTCCTAGTCAAGGAACAAAAAAGAGGAATCGACATTATAACACTCCATTTCCCAAAAGTATTATGGTAACTTTAGGATGTTCAGATCTATTTCAGTGTCAGCTTTTGTAGGTACAATCCACTCCTTCAGACACAGAGAAGAGATGATCCACTCTAATGGGACGTGATCTGAAGCAGCTTCCAGGTCACAACAAATTTTTGCTTCAGGGGACCTTGGAGAAGACATTTTGTTGTGGGTGTCACATAAGTGTTAAAGCACAGGAGCTTGCTGGGAGGTGGTGGAGGGAAGTAAGCCATCAGAATTCTGCACCGTAAAACATGGTGGAACATATAGAACTGAAATCCAGATTTTGGAGAGCTAAGCACAACTGAGTTCATTGCCTATATGAACAAATCTATTTTTCTTTCCTTTCTGCTCATATTCTATCCCACTCAGGCAGGGAGCTGCAAATTTTGCTAATCAAAAGAAAATTCTTACTCAGTCCCTAGCCTTGACTGGATTCAATGAAGTTTAATAAGGTTGAGAACCAGCAAGTATTGTACCCGGTAGATAAATTTAGTTGCTTCTTACTTCCTCTCACAAGGTGTGAAATAGGCACAACATTTTTCTTTTACTGTAGCATTAATATTACCTCTGTGGAACATGGAATTCACAGCCGATTCATACGCTACAAGCTACAAAAAACGGGAGGAAATAAGTGGATTACCTGTATTAAAAGGGAAAGGCAGAGTGTGGAAAATAAAAATCTTGTTCAAGTTTAAAAAAGAGTAATGGATCCAGGAACTGGGAAAGTGTTCAGTGTTTTTTTAAGAAGGTGTGATGAGAGAATATCTGGTGGCTGCTGTCTAGGTGATCTACAGTATGCCATGGGGAACCTTAATCAGATCAAGATTGCCAGATCATTTACTGGTAGCATTCCATTCCCTGGGAAAGCCAACAAAATCCAAAGATTAGGGATCTGAATCCTAGAGTCAACATTTGTGAGCTAGCAAACTTAGCTGCCCCAAAGTGACAATGTGGTCATCAGAAAAACACAGCATGAACAAAGTGCATATGTCATCATGGGCCACATGGCTTGGGTTCAAGCTACCTCAAGGACCGTGTCTCCCTTTATGAGTCTACTTGAGTGTCAAGACCATCAAGAGAGGCCTTCCTCTCAGTCCCACCAGCTTCACAGGTGCTTTTGGTGGGGACAGAGGAGAGGGTCTTTTCTGTGGCTGCTCCCAGCCTTTGGAACTCCCTCCCACAGAAGGCCAGCCTGGCCCCATCTTTGCTGTCCTCCTGCAAGCAAGCCAAGATCTTTCTCTTTAGGCAGGCTTTCCATTAGTGACTGGCTATCTGAGATGGGTGTTTAAAATGGATTCTTATGTCCCGTTGCTTTGAATCCGTTTTTGATGTTCATTTTGTTTACCATTTTAGTGTAGTATTTGATTCTTTTAAATATTCGTATATATACTTTTTTGTTTTTGCTTTTAAATGAAATAATCCACCTTGGGATGTTTTTAAGGAAAAATATGGGGTAAATATAAATAAATAAACAAGTTTATAAATTTCAAATAAATTAAATTAACACGGCAAACATTTAACTATCTACTGGGAAATAAGTTCCACTGAGTTCAATGTGACACAATGCCAGAGAATTATATATAAGATTAAGCCTAAGAGACTTAAAATGAAACAGAGATGACTCTACCAAGTGGCTGGCATAGTAAACTCAAGGGGTAGAGTGGTTACATTTGTACAGATTTTATTTATTTTAAAAGATTGTTTGGAAATATTCTTACATGCAGGTACATGTTGAAGCAGCATACCAAAAATGGAGAACAACAACAATAAAATTATTAACAGCAATGAACAACAATAACATTGACAAACAGGAACAATATTTGTTAAAAGCAATAACAAGGTAAGCATTAAGATTTCTTCTTTCCGTTTTCACATCTCCCATCGTTGATAGTTGTTTGAGCAGCTTGTTTTGAAAAAAAAAAAACGGGGGGAAAAACTACACATGATTCATGCCGCACATATTTTGAGCCTCATCATAACATACTTCACTTGATTGACCAACAGAGAAATATAACAGTTTTTGGCTATCAACTTCCTCAATTCTTTGGAACGGTAAATGATTCTTAGAGGTTCAATGAGGGAAGTAAATTACAGTAAACACAATTCTGTCATTTTTCAGTGTCATTGATTGTGGTGGAAAAGCTATGCTTAAATTACTGATATGTAAGAGTGATTAATTTGGAGGAGTTCTTACACTTAATATTAAAATATATAAGGACGTACCAAATGACAGTGTCTTGGGTACAACTTGGTCAAAGTCAACACTCATTTCAATTAGTTGGAAAGAGGCACGCCATATTTAGAGTAGATTCATAAGAATCTATGATAGATGATGAGGGTTTAATTAATCTATTTTATGTGTAAGCCTAAATCAAATGGTTTGGCCCAACTATTTCAACTGAAGTAGGCACACAGTTAGTCCCAATTAGTTTAACTCGTGTGTTTGTGTGTGTGTTTTCTGTGCGGTCGAGTTGGAACTGACTTATAACGACCCTAATAGGATTTTCAAGGTAAGTCAGACATTTAAGGAGTGTTTTTACCTGTTCCACTCCTCCAGTGTGTTTCCACAGTCAAGTGGGGATTCAAACTCGGTTCTCTCCCAGGCTATCACTCTATTCATTACACCATACTGAGAATCTTTGAGTAGACCCACTGAATCAATAAAAACACCAACATTTAGGTAAATTCCACTGATCCAGTAGGCCTACTCTAGCTTGGACTAACAATGGGACATAGGCCTAAGTCTTGAGCAAACTCAATGATTTCAGCTGAAAAAGAATTAAGCATGCATTTGAATCTACCTTTGAAACTAATGGAGCTTCAAAGCTCCTTGGACAGATCATACCTTTGAGTTATCCTTCACGCAAGTCAGATTCATATTGAACCTTTAGAGTTTAAAAAAACACACATATGCACGCACAAATATATATATATTTAAAAATACATGCCTACATATTTTCCTTTTAAAAAATATTTTAGTAGCAAGTCTTAAATCAATGCTGTATCTTACACATTTCACTCCTGAATAGCTGGATCTGTCCAAAGAGCAGTGCTATGCTCACAGATGTTGGCTAAAATCCTGTTGCTTTGTTAAGCCTCTGGAAGGCATAACTTTCAGTTGTTCTTGACCGCCAATTAACAAGTCACTACAGTACTGGGGATTCTTGACATTGTGTGGTGTGTGTTCCAGAATCCTCATGGGCACTCCAGCTACAGACAGCAAAATGTTATACTTTTGTGCAACAAAACAACAGGCTTAGGGCTGGTATGTCATGGGCAGTATCTGGGGTTAGTAAATATATGTGTGTGATCCCATCATCTTAGGGTGACTCCCTCTTTTCTACACTATGGGTCATCCCTGTGGTATGTAGTACCTAGTACACACTTTCAGACAGCAGGTATGGATAAGATTTGAATAGGATTCCCCAGAAGCAGAGAGGGCTCTTCCGTATCTAGGGGCACCATGCTTGCTTATCCTATAGTGTGGATCTATTGATAGAAACTTGCTTCTGTGTATATCTGCTCAATTACTTTTTGGAATGACGACTCCTGGAATCGCCCAGCTAGCATGGCTTCATTCGCACCTCGTCTCTGAAATGATTGTTTCATCGCCTAACAGTAGGGCTTAACTTAAGACAAATGTCTTGGAGGTGAAAGCTGAGTACCATGTGATCCTAATCACCTTAAGTACAGTATTATGTCTCTCATGGCAGAGAAGGATGCTGTCTCATGACCTGCATTGGAAAGAAGGATTTTGATTATATTTGCGAAGGCTTTCACGGCTGGGATCTAATGGTTGTTCTGAGTTTTTCGGGCTCTTTGGCCGTGTTCTGAAGGATGTCCTTCCTTCCTAGGAAGAACAACCTTCAGAACACGGCCAAAGAGCCCGAAAAACCCAGAACAGCCAAGGATTTTGATTCCCAATCCAGCTGGCTTTTGAATCTGGAAGAAGAGGGACACCGCAAATCTGTTCTTTACCTCAGGCAGCAAATATCTTGGGATGGCTCTGTTCATAGACCACTTTCATGTCCAGATCTTATTGAATGTATGCATCACGAGAACCACAAAGATCTTACAAGTCTTGATGGCCACTGTTCATGAGAAAAAGCTGAAGGATCAGAGTAGGTGCTTAAACAAGAGAATAGACCGTTGTGATGGCGTCTACCCCCAAACAGATGAACAGAAAATTTAATTTATTTTGCTTGAGAGATATGATGTGAACCAATAGGTTAAAATTACAAGGAGGATGATTTCTACTAAATGTTAGGATGAACTTCCTGATGTTTTTTAACAGTGGAATATGTTGCCTGGAAAGGTGGTGGAGGACTCTCCTTTATTTAAAATTTAGAGACGGAGGCCGGAGGATTACCCATCAAGGAGAAGATCTCCTAAAGTAGATGAGCCTTTGGGAGCCTTTCTAACTCTGTGACCTGAAGCCAATATTTAGGTCCAGATGATGAAATCCTGTTGAATCAATGGCCAAAATCCAATACATAGTGTGTGGAAGGGCAATTACACAGTGGTTTCTCCCCTCTACAGGCTTCATCACAGCCAATTTTGCAATCAGAATGAGATCATGCATATGGGGTAATGATTTCATGCAAGGCAGTGGAAGGGAATAGAATTCTATCCAGTGGGTAAACTTTAGTTGGATAACAACCAAATATAGGTCGATAGTGGTATGAGCATTGCACCTTTGGGAAGTGTGAGAGAGCAGAATGAGTGGATCATATTCCTGTTCAACATTATATTCCTAATGACAGGCCTGCTGGAAGTCGGCAGGGATGGGAGGATACTCAGATTAGTATCCATCGTAATGCGTGAGATTATGCACGCATGGAATGGTGCCGTTACTGTTCTAAAGAGACCGAGGGCCCTCCATCTAATTGGGGTTCCTAATTGGTGGAGACACCTTGAAACCACAGATCTGCATTAAGTTCCCCTTGTCTCAGTTATCCACTCTTGTTTAGGCTCTAGATTTTTAAAACAATATTATAGAACTTTTCTTGGGCAAGTACTATTTTTTAATAAGAGGCCAGTTTATTTCTAAGTAAACATGAAAAGAGTCCACCTATTGATTTAAAAGTTAGTTTTTCTTTCTTTCTTTCTTTCTTTCTTTCTTTCTTTCTTTCTTTCTTTCTTTCTTTCTTTCTTTCTTTCTTTCTTTCTTTCTTTCTTTCTTTCTTTCTTTCTTTCTTTCTTTCTTTCTTTCAGACAGCTGCAGCTCTCAGCTCTTCAGGTGTTGAGCTAGACAGTTCTAATTTTGACACAGATATGCAAACCTAGTTTTCGTTGTAACAGCACTCTGCTTCGGTCTTTTCCGGGCCTCCGATGAATGTCATCAATCAACCCCTGTGACCCTGCAACAAAATTTTTGTATAGTTACCAGTGACACGTTGCATTCAGATCTTTTGTTTGTTTGTCTGCTTGGAAAAATTGGACGTACAGGTGCTGCTGATTCTTGATTTTTTTAAAGCCATGGTGCAGAACCATATCATGCTTTGTTATCGGATAGGAAACTTATTATTATTTTTAAATGTTATTATTAACTTTGCAGTAGGGCTCCTTGGTTCCTTGTTGCGTGGAAAGGCAACTTATACCCAGATGTATGTTTGTTAAAATAAACAAAGAAAAAGAATTAATCAAATTAAGAAAACTACCTACCTACCTACCTACCTACCTACCTACCTAACTAACTAACTAAATAAATCAATAAATCAATAAATCAATAAATCAATAAATCAATAAATCAATAAATCAATAAATCCTATAAGGTGGAACAATCACCCCAGTGAGTCAACCTCTCTCTCTCTCTCTCTCTCTCTCTCTCTCTCTCTCTCTCTCTCTCTCTCTGTGTGTGTGTGTGTGTGTGTAACTTTTTTTGGACGGGATATTCCCATAGAAAACCAGAATTATCCCCTGATTACACAACATGCACACAACTGACACTTCAACCCATTCATAACTTTGAACAGCACAGTCCCCTCCAGGTCACATCAGATCTGAGTAGACATTGATTGACAAGCCAATCAATATTAGAGATAACGATGGCTTTGGGTCCAAAGCTCAATGGTAACATGCATCTTTTCAATGATGAAGAGCCTCTTGTTGAGCATCATTCCATTGACCGTTGCTTCGGCCAATGTCATGACTGACCACTGCTGTGATTGTGCTATCTGGGTGGTTCTGGGATCTTTAGTCTTCATAAGGAACACCCCCACTTTCTGTATCTTTTGTCATTCTCCATGCAATCCAGTAATATCTGAAGAACTGCAGTTTCCCACTCTGGTCATGGAGAGAACAACGTCTTTATTAAATGCATATTATTTATCATGCGATGCACTATCGTCAGCAAGGGCATTGACCATAAATCTGGAACTTGTGGCTTTTAAAAAAAACCAACATATTTTATTCTATTTTATTTTCTTAGATTTTTAAAATTGCGATAGGGAATTGAACGCCCAATATCTAAACCATGGAGCTATTTTAATTTTAAGATTATGGAGACTGACTGCCAGAAGAAAAACTCAGTATGAGCCTGTTTGATGGGACCAGCCCTACTGTTAGATAGAGCGAGGCAACCACTGTATGTAGCACAAAATAGATGACAGCATCTATTCTAGCCAAGTTCCCCTCTTCTATTCTTCTCTGATTAAGAGAATTGAGCCCCATGTGTCACCTCACCTATTGTGGGGACCCAAGTGTGGGAAGCACTGGTCTTTATACCGTTAGAGCCTTCTGAAGGAGCTCTACCTGTTTTTAATTCCAGGTTAACTTGTTTTGTTCTTTGAAAAGATAATTAACATTTCCAAGGGGCACCAATTTTGGTTGGAACAAAAACAATAAAGTCTAGCAATACCTTAAAGACCACAGCCTAAATCCAAATGGTTAGTCCTGCCTTGACTAGACGTGATTGGATTTATGTAGGTGAAGACACACCTTTGATAGATTGGTCCAAGAGTAAGTTAGGGATACAGATGTGATTTTGGACAACAATCCCAGTTTCCTGCTGCCTCAGATTCTGGGATTTGTGGTCCAGAATCATAAATGCACCCCTCTTGTTGGGATTACCCATTGCATTTAAGCTTCAATGACTGGACATCAACTTTTGTGGACCGAGAGTCCGTTTTGTCAGCTACTTACATGGAGTGGTATCCTAAGCTGATGGTCCATCTGCTGATTTTCCAAAAAGATATATATATATTAACAAGTCACTAAAGTACTTGGATTCTTGACATTGTGTCTTCCTGCTATGTCTTCTTGCATCCCATACAGGGCAAAACCATATGGCATCGTCTAGTGAAAAGGTATCTTTCTTACTCCACATTTCAGAGGAACCATAGCTCTTTCTAACACATGATGGAGACAGAAAGGGTAATGTTGGACATTGACCAAACTCCACTCTTGTGTAGGGGGACTACTATCCATTCCCAGAGCACTTGCTACTTTTCTCTTCTGTTGTTGCTGTCTCTTCACCAGCTTCTTCTAGGCTAGCAGGTTGTAAAGAGGGAAGACCTGGACGCCACTGCTTGACTTACCTTCTCCTGGGTCAGGGAGAGGCAAAATAACAAGCAGAATTCACACCTCAAAGACTAGGCTGTCCATGGGGCCCTCCCAGGTCAGTTATCAGTCTGAGGAAAGGATACAATGGCGTCTCCTCCATTTCCAGAGGTGAACTGAACTAATGGTTGACTCTTACTTCAAAGACAGTGAAATGACAGTACTTTCCACCACACCTGAGGGCAGCTGGCTAGTTGATAGGTGCAGGATAGGTAAAGTGGCACATAGATCTCCATCTGCCGATGTGGTTCAAGAGGAATGGCCATGGGGGGCATCTCAATTAACCTCAGCTCTTGCTGCTTGAGGTGATTGGCCCCCACATCTAATGTTCAGGCCATTCTTGGCCCTCAGAATAAATAATATGTGAAACTGATCTTCACTTTCACACACCTTTGCTCTAGCGTTCTTGGAAGCATCCTGCTGACCATTCCTGAAATAGAGAGAGGATTTCTGGCTTAGAGCAGTGGTTCTCAAACTTGGGTCCCCAGATATTCTTGGACTACAACTCCCAAAAATTCTGGCCAGTGCCGCTAGTGGTGAAGACTTCTGGGAGTTGTAGTCCAAGAGCATCGGGGGACCTAAGGTTGGAAACCACTGGTCTAAAGGGACCGTTTTTCTGTTGCAGCAAAATATCTCACGCTTCTTTCTTATTTCAGTTCCCAATGCAATTTAAAATATAGTAAACATATGGTGAACAGGTTGAACATATCCTCACTCAAGACAATGCGCAGATCTAAGGGGGTCTCAGACAGATTTTTCTGTATAAACAGGAGATTGATGGCAAAATGTTACCTTGCAGTCATTTTCCCCCCTACTGACTCTTATAACCAGTGTGCCTTCAAGAAGAAATGCCATTAGCTCTGCCCTGATGATGGGGCACTTTCTGCTTCTTCCACGGCTCCCATATTTTTCCCACCATCTAAACTTGAAGTTTAGAGGCCAAAATGCCCCAAACTGAATCTGTTGTACTTCGAGCACCTCGCGGGAAAGCATGCCTTGCCCCCTCCAAAAAAACCAAAATGCTACGAAATGCAACGAGGGCAGCAAGAAAAGAGTGAGACCATATATGAGATGGGTTGACTCCATATCAGAAGCCATGGGCTTGAGTTTGCAAGAGCTGATTGGGGCTGCTGAGGACAGGAGATTATGGGGGTCACTTATTCATAGGGTTGCCATAGGTTGGAGGTGAGTTGAAGGCACCTAATAATGAGAACGAACCTGAAAAAAGCAGATTGGGTGGCTTAGTGAGAACGGGTGTGCTTGACTGCAGACCCTTGTAGGGTCACGAGGCTGATTTCCCAGTGTGTTCTCTGAGTGAAGAACTGCCTTGTGTAACCATGGATGAACTATATGGTCCAACAAAGCCTCCAGAAGAAGGGACAGATGAAACCACTTCTGAGTAGTTTGTACTTAAGGAAAGCAAGTCTTGCCTGTCAAATCAATTCTGAATTCAGGACACGATTGCTATTATTATTAAACTTGAAGAAGAGTTCAGGGTTTTTATTTGGTCAGATATCATTATTTATTAATATTATATATTGCATTATTTGTAAGCCATTATTGCCCCACTGAAAAGACCACCTGTGGGCCACACTGCTGTCTTTTTTTAATTTTGAGTTTTATTTTTCTATTTGCAGTGTCTTCTGCCCATTTCTCAGCGTAGGTCTGCCTTTAGGCTTATTCATCTTTCCATGTTGGAAACCAGCTATTCAATGCGTGCAAACAAATAGATTAATTGATGTTGTGAAATCAGGCAATTGGGGAGGGGGGCGGCGGCTTGGAAATGTGTTTTTCGGTTGTGCCTCGCAGACCAGCACATGTGTTTTGCTGTCCTCCTCCTCCTTCTCTCTTTCATGACTCAATGGTCCCTTGGTAGAGTTTCACTTCCTGTTCTAGAGTTGTTTGGCCAAAGCCTGCTAGCTTCTGATTTGCCCTTTGTGAGACGGATGGGATAATTTTAGATTGTGGGGGTTCTGCATTGCCATCGCAGCTGCACTGAAACCCAGGTTGGGGGGTGGGGACAAGTTCGTTATGATTTTGCACAATTCAGCAATGGTAACGCACTAGACGTTGGTTTGATCACTTCACTTGATCCATTATTATTATGGATTAAATCCCATTTTAAGCAGTCACATGAAACAAGCTCTTCAGTGTGAGCACTAGGGCAATATGTATTAAAAAGAGAATTAAAGAAGGGATAACATTCATTTTAGAGACCCTGAACCAGTGGTTTCCGACCTTGGGTCCCCAGATGTTCTTGGAATAAAACTCCCACCACTGGCCAGGATTTCTGGGAATTGCCATCCAAGAACATCAAGGGAACCGAGGGTTGGGAACCACCGCCCTAGAAGAAGCTTTGTAGAACACCTTTGCTTTTCTTTGGGTGTGGAGAATTGAAATTGAGTCTTCATTCATATTTCAGTCTCCCACTTATTTTTTTTTTAATTTTAGAAGTTAGTCCTTTTGATCTTGGCAAAATAATTCTACATCCTCTTGATTTGTTCTTATGTGCTGTCAAGTCTGAGTCATTTATGACGACCCTAACAGGGCTTTCAAAGTAAGTGAACTATTGAAGAGGTGGTTTTGCCAGTTCCACTCCCTCAGTAGGTTTCCGTGGATGAGCATTTGAACCCAGGCCTCCTAAGTCCTAGTTCATTACTCGGCCCACCACACCAAACTGGGTAAATGCTCATGATTATTGTTGTTGTTTAGTCGTTTAGTCGTGTCCGACTCTTCGTGACCCCATGGACCAGAGCAGGCCAGGCCCTCCTGTCTTCCACTGCCTCCCAGAGTTGGGTCAAATTCATGTTGGTTGCTTCGGTGATACTGTCCAGCCATCTCATCCTCTGTCGTCCCCTTCTCCTCTTGCCTTCACACTTTCCCAACATCAGGGTCTTTTCCAGGGAGTCTTCTCTTCTCATGAGATGGCTAAAGTATTGGAGCCTCAGCTTCAGGATCTGTCCTTCCAGTGAGCACTCAGGTTTGATTTCCTTCAAAATGGATAAGTTTGTTCTCCTTGCAGTCCAGGGGATTCTCAAGAGCCTCCTCCAGCACCACAATTCAAAAGCATCAATTCTTCGGCGGTCAGCCTTCTTTATGGTCCAGGTTTCACTTCCATACATCACTACAGGAAAAACCATAGCTTTGACTATGCGGAGTTTTGTTGGCAAGGTCATGATAGGGGTTGAGAATTTATTTTCTGGTGTATGATTCAGTTACCATTGATATATCTATCTGTAGATAGACAGAATCACAGTGGATTAGCTACAGCAATGGGGGACAGCTACTTATTGATCTGTGATGAGTTCTTTGATTTGTAACTGTATTGTTTCTCTAAGCATCCTTCTGATTATACTCACATTAAAGAGATACGTTGACCAATTATATTGTTGGTTGGGGCTAAGTTTTGGTTTTAGCCTGGCTTTTTCCAGCCTGGCCCCCCCAGAGATATTTTAGGCTACAGTTCACATCGCTCCGTCCTGACATTTGGCCCTACCGGTTGGAGCCCATGAAAGTAGAAGTCCAAAATGTTTGGAGGGATGATTAATGAGGAAGACTGGCATAGGCACTTCAAGGTATCAAGTTCTTACTAGAGTAGATCCATGGAAGAGATGGAAAACTTGGTATATCAGCACTTAAGTAAGTTTCAGCTGGTCTTCTCTAGCTGCAGCTAACAAATACATTTGGGCTAGGATGTCAATTAAATATTGGAAAGTAGACTTCAGAGCTGACCAGTTGTATAATGCCAAACATTGAAGCACAGAGGCTCATCTTAACAATTTCCGTAGTCACATCCCCAAAGAAATACCAAAAAATGTTGGAAACTGAGCCAAACTGGCCCAGATCCAGGAGCTTCTGTCTACATGGAGAACTGATTTTTGGTAAGGCTAATGGGCCTTACTCAATATTAAGATGCCCCCAAAGGCTCAGATTACAATTGAGTAGAAAAGGGATCTTCTATAATAATGTTATTATTGCTGAGGAAACGGAACCTTCTCTTCATATGGATTGTATCGCTTTCCTCTTTTGCTTTCAAGCTCTCTGAAAGCATTTAGCTTCCCATTGTTACAAACAGATGAGACACTAGACAGACCTGCCCAAAACATGGAAGAAAGTAATGCTATTATCTACAGTTAGATACATTATGGGTAGTGGCATCACATTTCAAAGATAGCATTAAAAACGTGCAAGAGCACTTTATTGGTGTAACAAAGCAATGCTCTCTAGTTCCAAAAGTTACTTTTAGGGGGCATTTTAAAGCATTTCAGAGGCATCGTTCTAGGAATTTTTTTATTCTGTTCTTTTGTCAAGTCTAAGGATTTGATTACATGTATCTGAAAATAATGAACGAGTAATGAACAACATGGCGAGTGAGTTATTTTTATAACATTATAATAAATGAGTTGTTTCTCAAACACTCTGCAATCACAGACACCAACTCATTTTAAAAAGGAACTTTCAGTGTTCTGATCCTTAGTATGATCTGAGAGGTCATTTCATGACTTCTCCGGGCACTTTCTTTAAAAGTGAATTTAGGGGGTGAAGGACAGTAGAAAAGAAGCTAAATTGGGGGCCATTGAAAAATAAGGAGGAAGTGTTAGTATGGCTAGGATGCACGAAAGTTTGCAGAAACATGAGATCTTCCCTTCTCTTCTCTCTTTGTATGTTCCCCAAATGCCCAAAGGTTCAATAGAACAAAAATTTGCGTGCCAGTGGGAAACTACAACAAGGCACAAAACTGGGAGAGCAAAGGATGATGAGTGCCTGT
Organism: Pogona vitticeps; assembly: GCF_051106095.1. Classification (NCBI taxonomy): domain Eukaryota; kingdom Metazoa; phylum Chordata; class Lepidosauria; order Squamata; family Agamidae; genus Pogona; species Pogona vitticeps. Next base: position 10,153,788 of record NC_135796.1, on the reverse strand, counting down.
GTACCTGCTGGGTGGATAGCTTAGTGATTTAGATGCTTGGCTGCAGAGCCCGTCAGCATTTGTTCTCTGTTTTCTCTTTAGCATAATATAATCTTATATCTCACTCCTCTTGTGACATTTAATGCTCTTTTATTAGAAGGAAAAAAAACCCAGATCATCATTTAAACCAAATTAACACAGGAACAATCATCCATCAGATCTGCTTTGATTTGGATTCCTGCCTTGAGTAAGGGGGTTAGACTCGACGGCCTTATGACTGTTGTTCTATAACTTTGATGTTACAAACCACAAAGTTGTGAATGCCGGAGAACTAGCCTCTTCCTTCGGAGCAGTGCTTTGCGCTGGTCCTTTTTGTTTATTGCTTCCTTGTTTTCCTTCTTCCTTGTCTAGTTGCGTTGGCCACGTGACCATGGAAGATTGTCTTCAGACAAACGCTAGCTCTATGGGTTGGAAACGGAGATGAGCACCGCCGCCTAGAGTTGGACACGACTGGACAAATTGTCAAGGGGAACCTTTACATTAGATGGCTGGACAGCTCAGTGGTTTAAGATAGTGGTCCCCAACCTTGGGCCTCCAGATGTTCTTGGACTACAACTCCCAGAAGTCGTCGCCACCACCTCTGCTGGCCAGGATTCTGGGAGCTGAAGTCCAAGAACATCTGGAGGCCCAAGGTTGGGGACCACTGGTTTAAGACATTGGGAGTTTGATTCCCCACCCTGCCTCATTGGAGAAGAGCCAGCCTGTTTAGCCTTGGGCAAGCTGCACAGTCCCAGGGCGTCCCCAGAAGAAGGGAATGGCAAACCACTTCTGAGTACTCTCTACCTAGAAAATCCTGAAAAAAGTCCCCCTAAGTCAGAATTGAATTGATGACACATGATGATTATTATAGTCTACCTATGCATTGCCCTTTCCAAGGGGATTCTCCTGGCTCCGACTTCTAGCTCAAGGTGGACTTCTTCTTTGCCCAGACTTTGGAACATGTAATTAAAGCTGATTAGTATGGTAGGGGTTCTTGCAGTTTTTCCTATTCTGCCAGCTTGATGGATAATGCCACTCATTTGTTATGCTGCTAATTTTGTGTATGCTCTTTTCAGGAGCCTCTCTTTGAGTTTATAAACTGAAAGGTACCATATGTCCGTATAAAATGAACAGTGCCAAAACTCCCACACAAGGAGCGACGTGGCTAATTTTCATGGCTTCACTGATAGGGGATCTATTTTAATTGTTTTGATGACAGACGATACAGGAGTTCTGTTATCATTTCTAGTATCTGGCATTAGCCAGATGGATAAGCTCTCTCGGGGCTTTTAAATTCATGGCAGGCAGGCAATTGTTGGGAATCAATGGAGGAAAAAAAAATCCTGGGGAAAGCTAAAGCAGCAGGAGACGAAGAAGCTCAAATATGAATTGGATTGACTTGATAAAGGGTTTGTATTTGCGAAGGTTTTCGCGGCCGGGATCTGATGGTTGTTGTGGGTTTTTCAGGCTCTCTGGCCGTGTTCTGTAGGTTGTTCTTCCTAATGTTTCGCCAGTCTCTGTGGCCGGCATCCTCAGAGGACCCACAACAACCAGAACACGGGGTTGCCATAATCAGAAGTGAGTTTATAGCACACAAGAACAAGAAAGGCAATTGCTGAAAGAAGTGTGGAAGAAGTAGATTTTTAACTGTATGCAATTGTGTATAGACCTGTGTGTGTGTGTGTGTGTGTGTGTGTGTGTGTGTGTGTGTGTGTGTGTGTGTGTGTGTGTGTGTGTGTGTGTGTGTGTGTGTGTGACTATACAATACACAGACACATACACAGGGAGAGAAAGAGAGCTGGCAATTGAGGATGACATGAAAATTCTGATATGAAAATTGGGGTGCTATGTAAAATGGTTTAGGTCTCTGGCTGCTGAGCGAGATATTGGGATTTCGATTCCCCACCGCACATCTCCAGAGAGAGGAGCCAGCCTGTGTAGCCTTGGGCAAGCTGTATAGTCCCAGGGCACCCTTGGCAACGCATCATCATCATCATCATCATCATCACCACCACCACCACCACCACCACCACCACCACGATGATGATGATGATGATGATGATGATGATGAGGTGAATGTGTCTCTAATAAGGGTGAAAAAGTCTATAAGCTTCTCCCACACTCAACAATTGAGGCTCTACATTTCTTTTCATCCTATTCATGAACAAATGGGCCATCTTTGATTCATTCTTGGAGTTGTTGTCCAAAAGGTAGAACTGGCAAGCTCTGAGCAAGGCAAAGCAATTAATTATCTGGGCCACCATTTCCTCTCCTCCACTGATGGTGCCACAGAAACGTCTTTGTATGGCCCTATGACCCTTTGGGGAAACTAAAACGTTGCTTTTGTGTTCTTGTTTTCAGAAATCATTCATGCATCCCGCAGCTGCTCTTGTGAAACAAACGGAAATCCCCTTATGGAAACCATCAGTAGCAATGAGTGTCATGTCGGTAGTCACTGAATAGATCATGACACGTCAGCTGCTGCTATGGGATCCTAGCAATGTTCAAGGACTACAGCTTGGGAAAGTAACTTGCCTAAGATCAAAGTCAGCAGACAACATGGGCTCATCGTTAACAATCATTAAAAATAAGCCTGTTTTCAGAGCAATCTAGTAATGGCAAATCAGCCACCCTGGGATCATAGAAAATTCAACATTTTCTCACCAAACATGGCATTCCAGTAGGCAGCTACCATGATATCAATGTTAAGCAGCGAAGTTTTCTGATTGAGCTGAGTGTGACACATTAGCAGATGCCATGCGCTCATAATGAGACATCACTGGGGGCTATTTCTAATGGAACAGGTAAAGAAATATATAGTATTTTAGGATTTCTTGGACTACAGACTCCATAATTCTCCATTCTGGAAGTGCTGTCCAACAGATAAACAGGTTACTAACCCTTTAATGGGGCTTACCTGGCCTAATCTGGAAGGCTTTGAGGCTTAGCTAGACCTAACTTTGCCTACCTCTCTATTCAGAAAGAAAAAGCTAGTACTGGGATAAAACCAGGAAGCTTGAGTGGGGCAGGACCTAGTTAACCCTCAGAGCCTCCTAGTTTTGGCCTCTCTCCCGGGAGATCCACATTTCTGTCTGTCAGGCAGAATTCCCAAAATGGAGAATGATGTGATTTGTATTTGGACATCTGAAAAATTCTATCCCTAATTCCATATACGCTGCTATGCCTGTGAAACTAAAGTCAAGAGAAGCAGTCAGACTTTTACTAGAATTTAACTAGAAATAACACATCAAACATCACCATAGGTTTATTATCCACTATTGGCAGTGATGTTTTCTAACAGTGCTGGGCATTCCTTTAGCTCCCTTTTGGCCAATTAGTCCTGGTCAAACTGGGTACGAAGTCTCCAGAGACTAATCCTATTGTTAGATACAACAGACCCAGTTCCAAGATCTTCATCAATACTGGTAGACTGAAAAGCCCTTGACAGGTGGAGGTAAAGAGCCTTACTCACTGCCTCTACTGGGTAAGTAGTGATTGCCACTACAAAAGTGGTAATTTCTGCTTGCCCAACAAGGTCTTGGACACATCCATGAGCATGTCCCAGGAATGTTAAACTCAGGCTATAGTCTATTGCATGAGTGGTTTGACACTGTTGGATCCACACCTTCGAAATTGATAGGATTTACATGCGTGTTGGCTCACAAGTGCCTTGTGTTACCCAGTTAACCCATGCAAGTCTTAGCCCATGATCTTGTATATGTGGCTTTATTTCTGAATACTTATGCAACATGGACAGGGACGTGGTGGCGCTGCGGGCTAAACCGCAGAAGCCTGTGCTGCAGGGTCAGAAGACCTGCAGTCGTAAGATCGAATCCACGTGACGGAGTGAGCGCCCGTCAATTGTCCCAGTTCCCGCCAACCTAGTGGTTCGAAAGCATGCAAATGCGAGTAGATCAATAGGGACCACCTCGGTGGGAAGGTAACAGCGTTCCGTGTCTAAATCACACTGGCCATGTGACCACGGAAAGATTGTCTTCGGACAAAAACGCTGGCTCTATGGCTTGGAAACGGGGATGAGCACCTCCCCCTAGAGTCGGACACGACTGGACAAAAATTGTCAAGGGGAACCTTTACCTTTACCTTTATGCAACATGAGATAGTGATGCATGTCTGTCTGGGCTCCATATTTTTGATCTTTGGAAGGATCGCAACTGCCTCGTGACCCGCAATGAGGGTGCTAACGCGTTAATTGTGGCCGTTCATTGCCACAATTTTACACAGTCGTGCTTATGCCAGTGTAAATCCCCAACAGGATTCTGGCTGATCCACACTAAAAAGCAAAATCAGACAAACAAAAAAATAAAAAAAGTCCAACTTGACAACCGGTCATGTGAACTGAGTCCCCATCCCCGATAAGTATCTGTGTGTCATTTGTGGCAGAGATATGTGTGTGGATCAGGTTGATCAGATACATTCATTACAGCCTGAAAAAAAATCGTGGCATCTGAAATGCTAGCTTTGAAAGCTACAAGTGCAGAGTCAAACCATGAGACAATAAGAGCTTCCTGTTGAGTGGACCCCAGGTATCATCCAGACACTTGCAAATATCATGATCTGATGCTTCTGTGCCTTGAACAGGAGAAAACCAACAGATGTAGTACTTTTCATTAGTTATAATTAATATACATCCCAGCTTTTCTTCTATGACTGCTGGTGATTCTTATCCTCTTCATTTTATTCGGATAAAAACTTTGTGCGATAAGTCAGGCTGAAACAGAGAATAACTCAATGAAGGCCACCCGCTGAGTTTCAAAGCTGAGCAGAAACTAGAACGAGCATTTCCCCAAAACCTCAGTCCAGCGTTCTAATGGGTATTACCATGCTGGTGTTCTTCTATCAGCCACAAAATAAAACTTGAAAAAGAGTCCCGTATGACTTAAAAGCTTGCATTTACTATTTGGAATGTCTGTTTGCATTGATGTAATCTTACCTCGAGGCTGGGTAGATAGCTCAGTGGTTTAGGTATCTGGCTATGGAACCAGAGGCTGGGAATTTGATTCTCCACTGTGCCTCCTTGCAGTAGAGCCAGCCTGGGTGGCCTTGGGCAAGCTGCACAGTCCCAAGACTCCCCCAGAAGAAGGGAATAGTCAACCACTGCTGGGTATTCCCTACCTGGAAAACCTTGCAAAGAGTTGCAATAAGTCAGAATTGACTTGATGACACAGGCTTATTATTATTATTACTATTACCTCGATTGGCAAACTCTTCATTCCTGGCAGAAAAGCAATCCCATACTGGATGGATGGATGGATGGATGGATGGATGGATGGATGGATGGATGGATGGATGGATGGATGGATGGATGGATGGATGGATGGATGGATGGATGGATGGATGGATGGATGCACAGACGGACGGACGGACAGACGAATGGATGGATGGGCGGGTGGATGGATGGATGGATAGATGGGTGGATGGATGGATGGGTGGGTGGGTGGATGGGTAGGTGGATGGATGGATGGATGGATGGATGGATGGATGGATGGATGGATGGATGGATGGATGGATGGATGGGTGGGTGGATGGATGGGTGGATGGGTGGGTGGATGGATGGATGGATGGATGGATGGATGGATGGATGCACAGACGGACGGACGGACAGACGAATGGATGGATGGGCGGGTGGATGGATGGATGGATAGATGGGTGGATGGATGGATGGGTGGGTGGGTGGATGGGTAGGTGGATGGATGGGTAGGTGGATGGATGGATGGATGGATGGATGGATGGATGGATGGATGGATGGATGGATGGATGGGTGGGTGGGTGGATGGATGGGTGGATGGGTGGGTGGATGGATGGATGCACAGACAGACGGACGGACGGACGGACGGACGAACGGACGGATGGATGGATGGATGGATGGATGGATGGATGGATGGATGGATGGATGGATGGATGGATGGATGGACGGACGCTTGGCACTTTGTTTCATCTGCTGCAAGAAGGACTAAAATTCCTTCCCTGAAATACCTGTTGCTGTGCTACCTTTTTGCCCAACTTGTCATTAACTTTTGTGATGGATATTTCATCATTAATCCCACTTTGGCATCTTGGCCATGAGTCAATACTTATCGCACTACTTTTTTGCAAGTTTGGCAGGAGCCACACAGGGTGGTCAAAACTGACGGTTTGGGCATCTCTCTTTTATGTGTAAACAACCGTGAGGAAGGAATTTCTGAAGGGTGTTTTAATGGAAAAGCTTTGTTCTGTCTGAAATGTCCATCTATAATATGCCTGTTTTTTTTTCCCTAAAAGAGAAAAGTTTGTTAGTTTTCATGTCTTCCTAGGATACAACAGTGCTGACATGGAGTTGTATGGATGCTATACAATAAAAGCAGCATCACACTGAAGTAACTGCCAGTTCGTTCTAATTCTATAACACTTTGGGCCGGTGGTGTTCCCTGATGGTTTATTCACTGGGCCAAGGCTGTGGCTGAAGCTAATGATTGATAGATTAATTGATTGAATTTGTCACCATTTCCCTCATAAGAGAGAGGCTCACAAGAATTAAAACTAAACATACAACATGTTCAAAACATTATAAAAACTATTTTAAAAACAATTACTCATTAATAAAAACTGAAGCCAAGATTGAAAACAATTTAATTTTTTTTAAAAAAACTATATTCCCTGGACCCCGCATTCCTTAACATTGTGCCTGAACAAGATCTTTGCCCGATGACAGAAGAACAAGAGAGAGGAGGCCAATGTGGCTTCTTAAGGCAGTAAATGTCTGGACAAGAGACACCTAGGAATAGTGCTTTGAGCAGTATTTAAGAATGGAAGAATATAGAATCATAGAATCATGGAGTTGGAAGGGGTCTATAATGACATTGTGTCACTACCTCCCAAAGTTAATGGTCCCATCGCTGTACTGCTTTAGCAGTTAGGACGTTTTCCTGATATTCAACTGAAATCTGGCTTCCTGGAACTTGGACCCATTCTTATATGTTCTGCACTTTGGGATGACTTGACAACAGATCCTTCCCCTCCTCTCTATGAAAACTAGCATGTTGCAAGTTGGGATGGAGATGCTTTGGGTCGCCAGATGTTGTAGGCTTTCAGTCACTCAAAGAAATGTGACCATTTGGGAGGGCCTGTGGAAGTTGTAGTCCAAAACCTCTGGAGGGCATGTATGCCCTCTCTTTGGTAAATGACTCCAGATGTTACAGTGTACTGTTTTGGTAAAGAAAATGTCCTGGCATCAGATATCAGACTAGGTTCCTGACTCCAGAGACATTATTCATCACTCTCCTTTACTCAAGATGTTCCATAGCCATTCCTTGCTTTTCTAAAAGTTAGCTTTTAAGTGGAAGTATCTGGATTATAAGAATTCCTGTTGAGGTCCATTTCCTAAGGCCTTCAGATCCTGCTTGCAGATCTCCTTGTATGGCAGCTGTGGTCTCCCTCTGGGACGCTTTCCCTGCACTAATTCTCCATACAGGAGATCTTTCAGAATCCGACCCTCAGCCATTCTCACAACATGCCCAAGCCAACGTAGACGTCGCTGTTTCAGTAATGTACACATGCTAAAAATTCGAGCTTCCTAGATATATGGTCCTTATTACCTATTGTGAAGTATGGAATGCTTTTAATTACTCTTAGTGGGTCTTCCATCACTAGTGGACAGGTGTGAAATCTGCTTGTTCAGGAGGATCCTTGTACCAGGGTCTTCTTAATCAAGTTTGCTCTACTTCCTCAATTTGTAGCAGATGGTTTTTGTCAACTTACTGAAAGCATAGTTCAAAAAAGTTCACAGTTCAAGAGTTGAATTTCTCACAATGAGGGCTTATAGCCAGAAATACAAAGTCCCATAGTTCCTCTGGTTCTGTTGGTCTACATCTTTGTGTCCTTGCTCTCTCTCTGGTTCTTCACCTTTTTCAGGCCAAACATGCACACCTCTTACACCAATAAAACTTTATTAATGTGCAACATCAGGTGCTGACTTGCAGAGGATAGCCCAGGGTGTACAGAAATGGACATAGCTGTGGGAGTGAAACTACATAGGGCAGAAATCAATCTTGATGGACTGAAAGAATCCGGGGAATATATTTCGCCCAGTGGACGAAGTCCTCTTTCTCCCCAGGTGATGGAGACTTGAAAGCCACAACATTCATGAACACTCAGATTTCTTCACTACTTTCTCAAAGTTCTTCCTTTCATGCACCACATTGCAGATGTATGTCTATTATAAATAATTATATCTGGATCCAACCCATAGGGTAAATATATATACCCAACTAGTGTTGACTCATTGATTACATGGAATTTACAATGGTGTTGACCTATCATGTTAAATTCTCTAGTTGGGACTTGCAGTTGGACCCATCCCATGATATTTAACATTCAAATAAAAATTAGAAGTCTTCTTTGATTTTTAGCACAATTTTTAATCAAATTGTTGATCTGGATTGCAAAGTTTTTATAAACCAAGAGGGCTCTTCATTGTACATATATATTTTTAAATAAAAAAAAACTGGCTTAGAAATCAATGGAAAGAACCAGAGAATTAGAGCTTCCAGTTTTTACCAATTGAAGTCAAGTCCAGTTATCCTGCATAAGTTCAGCATGTATTCTCCCAAACTCATGTTGGTTTAATATCCGAATTAAATGTATTTTTCCAATTTACTGGTACATTTTCCTGTCTCACAGTAAAGGTCATTCCAGAATCTGAGTCTTGTTCTAGCCTGATTTCCATATATTATCTCATGGACCCAAATCAAAAGAGGTTTCCAACTTGGGTTTGGGCAGAGAGAAGGGATGCAATTAAATGTAAACATTCTGACTGCCTTTGCATAGAACGTCAGTTCTTATTAAAGAATCAGCAGAGGCAGTGGATGGAAAGCTCCAAAGAAAGAGAAAACAAGAGGAAAATTAAGTTATTGTCAAAGAGACAGCAATGTTGAGAATAGGTTTAGTGACTTACCAGTGACCATCAAATGGGTTCATCCTCCAAAGATACCCCACAGTGATGCACTGCTGTTCAAAAACCTGATACCTTTGATGAAAACTGGTGCACACCAATCCTGCAATAAAATAAAATAAAATAAAATAAATAAAAAATAAAGAGAGTGTGCATATGGACAAAAACAACAATTCCTTCAATAAACAGTGTATTGCAGTCAATGGAAAACAACACATAGTCTAAACAGAAAACAACAACATTTACCTTCTTTGCCTTGATTGACGCATGTTGTGGCTCTTGATAGGAATTCACAACAATGGCAAGGTCCATTTTGAAGGTTTTATGAGGTTCTTCCGTGTCTATGGAGTCCATTTATATATGGAGAGGATATGAATGAAGAGTCAAGCTCCATTATCCATTACTCTGTGGCAGATCTGGAACAGCCATAAATCGCTGCTCATTACTCATCCAGGGGACTTAGATTTCTTAGAAGTCACATAAGAAGTGCAGCTTTGTATGTGTTACAAATGTGAGCCCAATGCATTTGAAAGGAGATATATATTTCTAATTATGTATGGATGCTAAAGGGCAGAAGAAAGATCAGCTTTGTTCCTGTGGATCTGGCTTCTCTCTTTTTCTTGCTAGCATTCACCATGTCCTGCTTTTAACCTGGATGCCCCATGGATGGACCAGCAGATCATTCTTTGGACCACAGCCACATTACATCTTGGATTTTGTATTCCCTGTGGATACACATAGACAACTAAGTTGTGATGAGAGTTCAGGTTCCTCTCCTATTTTAATTAATACAGTGGACAAATAGGGTGATGCCTCCCAAGACAGGTGGATTGGGTTGCTCATAAGAACGCCATTGGATTATTTCAAGTAGTGGCTCAGGACCAGTTTTGTTTGCCCTTTGGATTCAGACCAAAGAGATGAAAAGACATTGCAGGTTGGAGATATTCAGAACTGATCTCTGTCTGGAAGTGACCTATGGGCAATGGCTCTTCATGGTATGGTTGTAAGATGGCCATCATATTATTCTTCTGCTTCCTACAAAGGATTTCTATATAACAGAAGTTTCCCAGAATTACAAAAATTGGAAGCATTATTTTTATATATATATTACAACATCAAGAATATACCAGCCAGGATGACCACTGGCATGAATTAGTAAATCTATCATGGAAATTATCTCTTGTTAGACTCCTAAATGGTGCGATGGCCTGGACTGCATCTTGGGGTTCTGCCTCCCTCTAGGGCCGGTTTGCCCCTGCATGTTTGCGTAACTCTACCCCCCCCCCCCCGTGTCCCGTGTGCAGGATTCTGTCATTGCATGGAGAGGAAAGACAACTGTGTGCATGTTCATGCACCCAGCTTAGAGGGAACCTTATTGGGAAGACCTTATCAGATTCCCATCCTGTATTTAAGAAGGCGGTCCTATTAATTGATGGCTACCATTAGCATTTCCCCAAATATAACAAGCAGCAAGTATTTATCCTTGTGACACAGGTAAAATGCATGGTTATAATTGTAAAGATATGTAGAGTAATTGTAGAGTCCACTCCATAAAGAGAATGAAGGTGTAGGGCTGCTTGTTGTCAACCAGCAAGGTAGAATTCCAAGATCTTACTCTTGATGTTCTGCTTGTAAACCTCTTGGATGCATATTGGTCTTGGAAGTATGTATGGTGGGGAGAAGGAAGCGAGATGAGTGGGGCATTTGTTCTGATCTAAGAAGCCTCTTATGTTTGAGGAGAGACAGATGCCGAAACCTTTGGGCAGTTGGTGGGCACACCAGGGCATTATGTGAGTCACTTATGAAAAATCCTGTTGCTCAGTGTCAGAAATCCCACTAGAATTGGCCCATCGAATCAATGAGGTATTGATGAGTCAACTTGTGTAAGTTCAGATCGGTCTACTCTAAATGTTACTTTCTTTGCATAGTAAATTGCATTTAGAATAGGACCGATAAATGAAATTCCCATTGATTCAATGAGCTCACTCTGGTGTGAATCAATATACCAAGCAACAGGATTTTGCCCTATGTTGCTGCCACTTCCTTCCCCATCCAGACATTCCAAAGGAGGAGCTCTCATAAATATGGGGAACCATGACTCCCCTCCACCCTCAGATGTCCATCAACTAGTGATGTATGTGACAGAAAACCTAACCCTTTGAATCAAAAGCTGAAGGACAGCTAGGAGTCAGATATTAAAGTTCATGAGAAGCTGGACTGTTGTGTTGTGTCTGTTGGCTGCCAACCAGTGGTACAGAGTACAAAATGAAGGCAGGATTATAGCACTGATGGAAATGGGGTTGTATCCAATATCAAAACCTATGTTGTAGTAGCTGTTGCTGTTTCAGAAATATTGTTTAAAGAAAAGGAAACTCTATATGTGCATGTGAAAAAGGCATTTTTATGACAAGTTCCCGGTCAATACACACCTTACTCTCTACCCCATCTCTGGGGCTGCTTTGTTACATTATGGGTGCCAATTCGCTTCTGATTAATGTTGACTCTAACGTGGTTTTCCATGTTCATGAGATGTTCAAGCAGTGGTTTACCATTGGTGATACCTAAGATGCTTCTGAGGTTGAGTTGAGTATTGAACTCAAGTAACCTGAAGCTTTAGCAATGAACAATCCTGCCTCCCCCATTGCTCATTCCTTTTTAGGAAATGTTTTAATTTAACACTTTGGAGCCCAGAGAAGCTTCCCAAATAATTCACAACCCGAATGCTTTGCTATGACCAGTAACATAAAGGATCTGAACCCCCCAACTGCTGGGAAATATTTCAAGGACCCATTGAACGGAATCCTGGATGCATCCTGATCTCAAATCCATCTTCTCATTATTAAGGGGAATGGTCAGAAACATGGAGTAATGATCTCCAAAGCAGATGGCTCTTCTCTGAAAAAAGAGAAGGACATTCCTTGTCTCTGTAGAAGTGTATGTGCAGGCTTTGGGGTCACTTCAAACATCCTTGGCTCTGGGAAGGCAACCAGTCTTCTTCAAATAGAATTAAGAAAGTTGAGCAGTAATTGAGCAGCAGAACGTCTGGTATGGCATTAGGTTCTGTGCATCTGAGTCCCTAGAACATGTCACTGCTCATATTAAAGCAAAACAGAAATGTAATTAAGAAGAAAGAGATGGGTAGTAATCAAATGACGTCTTAGGAACAACCTCTAGAACTATTGAAAGGCAATAGACCTCCAGTTGACTTGTTCTTGACCAATAAACAGCCCCAATGAAATGGATCAACATTTTATTAACGTGCTAACATTAGAAGCCAATACGGAAAGAAAGTTGAAGTGAGAACAGAGGAGAAGGGAAAAGGAACTACATAGGATGGAAATGTGCCTTTATGAATGAACCCGCATTCGGGTTTGGCCCATGAAGGAAGCATGATTCCTCCCTAGAGCCAGGCACGGGAGAGCCAAATCCAAGCTCTCCAAAATTTATTGACACGCAGATGTCTTCACCACCTCCTCGAAGGTCTTCCCGTCGTGCGTCACTATGCAGCTGTATCTCTGATGGTTTTCCCAGTCTGAGGGAGTGACGGTCAGGTAACTGGTGGCCATATACTTGTCACCCTGTTTGGCGGGCTCGCTGGTTTGCACTCCTGAGGAGATGGCTTTCCCATCAGCCTGCCAGTTGACTTGGACGGTCTTTGGGTGAAAGCCGTCTACGAGACAGACCAGGGTGCCTTTGCCCTTGATCTTGATCTCTTCCTGAGACGGAGGGAAGAGATGCACTTTAGGCGGGACAGGTGGCTGACCTGAAAGAGAAGAAGCATTTTCTTTAATATTTCGACGAAGTTAAGGTTAGCTCATGGAAGCATAGTTGAATCTCCCCAACTTTTCAAGGCTGTGGAATGTAGTCATGACCTGCCTATTGGTAAAAGAATGAAGAACCCCCATAGAAGATTAATATCTCATGAAGTTCTAAGATTCAGAAAATGGCCGTTGTACCTCCGTCTGGAGCATAAAACCTATTATATCTTTAGGTGTTCAGTTCCAAATCATATCCAGTCATGTACAAATTATTCAGAGTCAACGCAAGAAATGTTAATGCTAAATGTTATATCAAATCCAGAGATATAAGCGATAAGACAGGAATCTGCGTGAGGGCTGAAAGCTGAGGTGTGTTGTGTGAAGGTGGAGACACATTCTCTGTATAACAGAATGATCACAACCTCCTCTATGCCATAGAAATCCCCTATAAATTCAGCCTATTCTCCTCACAAATTTTTTTTTGCTTCTGCCATCATGGAAGCTTGAATTCTTTCCATGATGTATCCAAAAGGATCGCCCCCCCCTCACCCAGAAAAATCTTTCCTTCATTTAGTTCCTATGTCATAAAACGAGAGCATTAGAGCTCTTTTTAGAACAGCACTTTCAAAAGCAAGCTCCACTAATGATCAGAGATCCATCCTTTTCTCTCCATGGTGAAAGAGAAGTTGGGAATTTGATTCCCTTCTGTGCCTCCTGGGAGGTCAACCTATGTAGCCTCCAGCAAGCTGCATAGTCTCAGGGCACCTTCAGAAGCAGGGAATAGCCAACCACTACCTGGAAAATCCTCGGAAAGGCTCAGCATAAGTGAAAATTGACTTGACCACACTCCATTATTAAATTAGTTACACCTAAAAGTGGATAAACTGTGTTCCCAAGTAGACCGAGATATGTATTGGCTGTCAATTCCAGTGGAGAATTCGGAATTGGTTACAGAGATGGATCTCAAGATTCTCGAAAGGAAATGGCTTCTTGGGTGGACAAGCATGACAAGGAGTGATTTTACCCAACCCCTTATTATTGTGAAGAAATACTCTGAAGCTCTTAATTCAATTTTAGATTATCTTTGTAGCTAAAATGATCTCCATTTTGATTTGGGCCATGTCTTCTCTACCAAAGAAACGGAGTTCATTGCCAAGCATGGAAGCCACCATGAAATAACTCCTCCAAGAATGAGGACCACTGACCTTCTGTAGCCAAACCTACCAAGACTCTTTGACATCCAGAACTTGGGAAAGTTACTTCTTTGAAGTGTAGCTTCTACCCAAGCCAGTAAAATTCCTCTGTTTACTGATGTGTAGCGTTTCTGGAACGTCCAGTTCAAAAAAGAAACTTCCCCAAGCTCTAGCGACATCTTGAAGACTGTTTACCTAGCCTCTGGACACTGATGGATAATAATTTTTTTCCATTGAGTCTTCCCATGCATGGATCTGCCTACAAATTCCCATCAATAAGAAAAAGAGCAGCTCCAGAGAAGTAGCTTCAGATACTCAGAGGTTTCTTCCATCTGGGAATGGCTCTACAGAGCTTCAGAGAGTCCCACCAAAAGAAACACTGGACAAATGGGATTTGTAAGTTCCTGGATGGCTTAAAGCAGAGGTCCCCAACCTTGGGCCTCCAGATGTTCTTGGACTTCAACTCCCAGAAATCCTGGCCAGCAGAGGTGGTGGCGAAGACATCTGGGAGTTGTAGTCCAAGAACATCTGGAGGCCCAAGGTTGGGGACCACTGGCTTAAAGGGTCCATTCTAGCTAGGATGAACCATTGGATTTAACCCATCAAAGGGACGGCTCCATTTCCATGTAAACCATCATGCTGTTTTGTCTTTATACATACGTGTAAGGACATGGATAACACCTGACATGCACACCGGAGGAGATGTAATTAATTAATGCATAGCCCTCACTCTGAATACTGAAAGTTACGTATCAATTGATGCCGTTTTTATAAAAAGTGCAAAATGCAGGCTAAAGCTTTTTATTTCAGGCTTGCATGAATTTCCTGGGAATAAATCTCACTGACTCTGGGCCTTTCTTCCAGAATCATTATCCTGAGTCATGGCTTGGTAAGGAAATTTGCCTCAGTCTTGGGAGCAAATTGCTAGAGGGCGCTTATTGTGTACCTTGTTTGGGTGTGTCCCTTCAGAATGAAACCATTAATGAGCAACAATTTGGCACCAAGACTTATGGGATTTCTCTAATGTAAGTGTAAATCGACAGTAGGATTCTAGCCTGATTTGCTAAGTTACTAAACATTAAAGCAGAGGCAGTCCCATTTTTCCTTCTACTTCATGCTAGTGGACAGCGAATTGGGTCTATACCGAGATTCTTAGAACAGAAAAATGGAGATCAGCAAAAAGTATTTTCGTAAGAAAATAAGACACTAAAATGCCCTTGATTTCTGTCTGACTGTTATCAAGAATTATATCTGGAACCACCTCTGAGGAGGAATCACATTATATATGACTCATTGAATACCTGGAACTTCCAATGGTCTTGACCTCTCATGCAAAATCCGTTTAACAGGTCTACTCTAATGGAGAGTTACAGTTGGACCTCTCCCATTGTCATTAACATTCAAAAACAATATAGAAGTTCTCTTTAATTTGGAGCACATTGTTTGGCTGTAGGTGATCTGGATTGCGAAGTTATAAAGCTAGAGAGTTCTTCATTGTATAAACATTTTGATGAAATCCCAGAGGAGAAACCAGACCAAAACCTCATAGGAGTAGAGTTTCTAGTCTCTCCCAGTTGTAGTCAAGTCTAGTTCTCCAGCATGAGGGCAGGGTGTAGATCCACAACCCATGTTGTTTTAACATATATTACAATAAAATTTACTGAAATTCTGATCCCTTGATATGTTTCTCCATCCCACAGTAAAAGGTCCTGCGAGAATCTGAGTCTGGTTCTGGACAGATTTTCATCCCTTATCTCATGGACCCAAGTCAAAAGACATTTCCAACATGGGGATGGGAAGAGAGAAGGGAAATTTAAACATCCTGGCTGACTATGCTTAGAAATCCGCTTCTTATTAAAGATCCTATGCAGATAGTAGAAGAAAGAGAAAACCGGGGGGGGGAAATTAAGTTATTTTCAAAGAAACAGAAAAGTAGGTGATAAGTTTAGTGACTTACCAGTGACAGTCAAACGGGTTCCTCCTCCAAAGACAATCCACAGTGATGCACTGCAATACAAAAACCTCCTACCTTTGATAGCAGAGGAAACTGGTCCACACCAATCCTACGAAGAGGCGAGTGTGCATGTGGATCATTCTTTTGATAGACAGTGTCCATTAGCAAAAAGGTTGGAACTGAATGCAGAATCTAAACAGAAAACAATATTTACCCTCTTTGCCTTAGTTGACAAATGTTGTGGGTCTTGATAGCAATTCACAACAATGGCATGGTCCATTTTTACACAACTGACTCTTACTCCTTGCAAGCGTATGAGCTTCACCTATGTCTTTGGTATCCATTTCTAAATGGAGAGTCAAGGTGAATTATCCATAATTGTTTGACAGATCCGGGACGGGCATCAATGGCTGCTCATGGTCCGTCCAGGTGACTGAAAGTTCTTAGAAAAGGCCCCAGAGTCACAAAAGAAGCGCAGCTTCGTATGTGTTATAATTGTGAACCCGAAGCCCTGGTCCCTTCTTTTCAAGAGATATATACACAGTAAATAGATGTGTGTGTGTAATGAAGTGTCAGCTCTCCTCTTAACCCTTTGAGAAGTCAGTTGTTTAACAGTGACTGCGTGGAGAGCTTTGGAGGGGTAATATTCCAATAAACTTGAAATTCAGAGTATATGGATGCTTAAGGGCAGAAGAAAGATCTGCTTTGTTCCTGTGGATCTGTCTTCTCCCTGTTTACTGCTAGCATTCACCATTTCCTGCCCGTAACCTGTCTACCCCTTGGATGGACGAGCAGATCGCTCTTTGGATCCTAACTGCTTTGCATCATGGATTTTGTAGTTCCTAGAGATGCAGGCTCCCCAATGGTGCAATGGCCTGGACTGCATCTCAAGGACAAAATGGGGAATGAGGGTCGTCCTTAGCAGATTCCCTTCCTCTCTTGGAGAAGGGAGTTTTATTGACGGCTTGACTTGGGGCTACCTTTGGCCTTTCTCCAAACAGAAGAGGTAGGAAGCCTTTATCCTTGAGACACAGGTAAAATGCATGGTAGGCCTAAACACATGGTGGCCATCATACCATTCATTGCAACTCCATGGCTTGGCTTAAAGTGGAAGGCTGTTTGTTGTGAACAAAGAAGGTAGAACGCCAGGATCTGACGTTTCATACTCTGCTTGGAAATTCCTTGGAACCATATTTGTCTTGCAGCTCTATAGGGCAGGAAATAGGATGCTGGTTGCGAGGGGTGTTTGTTCTGATCCGAGAGGACTCTTATATTTGGGGACAGGCAGAAAGCAAAGGTTGGGGTGTGTGTGTCAGTTGGCAAGCCAGGACAATCTGCAAGTCACTTGTTATAATGCAGAGTTTCAAGAAGGACTTTGGCCCAAATCCACAGCAAATCCCACTAGAGTTGGCCCCTGGAATCAAAGAGGATTTTTTGAGTCAACTCCTCTGTAAATTCCGTGGATTCAAATCAGTCTTCTCTAGCTGTTGATTTCCTTACTGAGTGCCCCCCCCCCGGTAGGGTTTGGCAGAAGAGATCAAGAGCCCTCCTGATTCTTTGGCAAGTTGTACTTGTTTTATGGTGGCTTCCCTGGTTGCCAATGAAGTGTGTTTAACCTCTTGGGAGTACATGTCAAAAATCTAAACAAAGACTGGCTTCTTGCCCACTTAATGGAGCTGTGATTGGGGCCATATCCCAAATGACAACTTCTGAGGCAGTAAATGCTATAGCAGAAAGGCTGTAAGAAGCTCTGTTCATCAACGTTAATTGTATTTGTGAATGTGAGAATGTGAGGTTTATAATGGTAGGTTCTGAGTCAAGATGCAGTTTAGACTCTTCCCCATTTCTTGTAGTTTTCTGTTATCTTCTGGGTGGTCACATTAGTTCTGATGAAGGGTGACTCTAATATGGTTTTCCAGGTATGCAAGATGATGGAGGAGTGGTGTACCATTGCTGGCACACCATGAGTTTATGAGTGAAGATGTGGACCCATGTAACCCGAGTCCTTGTGTGACACCCTTTGCGATGCATTATCTTGTCCTTCTAGATTGCTCTTTCTTTAAAAATGGCTCTACTTTAAGCCTTTGGAGTCAAGGGAATCTTCATGAAGCATCTAGAATGGAGATATACTGAATGCCTTATTTTTGCCAGTTTGGGCAGGAATTGCTATATTAGATTTGGTAGTAAAACAGATCCAAGAGTAATGTTTTGGTCTTATTACTGTCCGTATCATTTAGGATCTGCCCCCCAACTCCCACCCTAAAACTGTCGAGGAAACAGTTAAAAAGCATCATGGATTCAGCCTGATCCCAAATCCACTTTCCATTTTTTCAGGGGAATAATAGGACTATCATTGGTCTGTGTGTGAATGTGCGTGCAGGCTGTGGAATCACTTCAAATATCTGTGGCCCTGGGGTGGGAACCAGCCTTCTTTAAAGGGCATTAAGAAAGTCAACTGGGAATTGAACAGTAGAACGTCTGGTATGGGATTAAGTTCTGTGCATCTGAGTCCCTAGATCATGTCACTGCTATTAAAGCAAAATAGAAATGTAATCAAGAAGAAAGAGATGGGTAGTAATCAAATGACGTCTTAGGAACAACCTCTAGAACTATTGAAAGGCAATAGACCTACAGTTGACTTGTTCTTGACCAATAAACAGCCCCAATGAAATGGATCAACATTTTATTAATGTGCTAACAATAGAAGCCAATATGGACAGAAAATTGAAGAGAGAACAGAGGAGAAGGGAAAAGGAACTACATAGGAGAGAAATGTGCCTTTATGGATGAACCCGCATTAGGATTTGGTCCATGAAGGAGGCGTTATTCCTCCCTAGAGCCAGGCACAGGAGAGCCAAATCCAAGCTCTCCAACATTTATGGACACGCGGATGGCTTCACCACCTCCTCGAAGGTCTTCCCGTCGTGCGTCACTATGCAGCTGTATCTCTGATGGTTTTCCCAGTCTGAGGGAGTGACGGTCAGGTAACTGGTGGCCATATACTTGTCACCCTGTTTGGCGGGCTCGCTGGTTTGCACTCCCGAGGAGATGGCTTTCCCATCAGCCTGCCAGTTGACTTGGACGGTCTTTGGGTGAAAGCCATCTACGAGACACACCAAGGTGCCTTTGCCCTTACTCTTGAGCTCTTCCTGAGACGGAGGGAAAAGGTGCACTTTAGGCGGTACAGGTGGCTGACCTGCAACACATGGGGAAAGTTTGTTAGCTGGTTGTGCAAGAGATTAAACAGTTGATGAAATTGCACTTGGTGCTCGTGGACAGAAAGCCTTCTGAGTTAGCAAAATATTGTGAGACAGGATTTTAAGTAAGCAAGAAATGACCTTAGAGAGTTTTTGTGGACGTCTGTGGTCTGTGTGTCTGTAGAGAACTGTGGGACTGAAGTGCTAAATAAAAGTGAGACATCCTCATCCTTCAACTTTTAATCCCATAAAAGGGCTCAATAGAAAGTTCATTGGAATGGGAATTTCTTCTACGATCATTTGGAAGTTCTAGACCCAGTCCACCAACAAGTCCTGTGGAGCTGCCTCTGTACATTGAAGCCAGATTTGTATGATTCATCATCCTAAATTCAGAGTTCTGTGCCAGATTCCTGCTAGAATATAACCAATGAGAAGAACTAGAACTTTGGCTCTGCTACCCAAGTAGTTCCACCCTTTTACAAGGACTTTACAAAGGAGTCAGTCCATGTGGAAACCAGTTTTACTGTTGACTCATCTTAGAATGTCACAACTAATATCCTTCCATTGCAGGCCTCTTTGTCACAAGGGAATGTTCAGAATTTGCTTCCTCACCCTTACAAGTTCTAATGGCATAATTCATTAAAACTTAAAAACTTAAAAAGAAATCCAAAAGTTTGAGGTTAATTTATCTGAATTTTAACATAGTCAGAACTTCAGTGGCTAGAATCTTGTTGCTGAAACTTATCGCACTAGAGTAGGCCCATTGAATCTACAGTGAGTCAGTTCCTCTGTATGTTCTATTGATTTAAATGGACCCCCTCTCCTGTGACATTTGAAGCTGAAGTCAGTCACAACTACGAATAGAATCAACAGAGCATATGGAGGAAGAGCTTCAACAGTCCCTTATTGATTCAATGGGCCTACTGTAGGGCAATTCCTGTGCTGAGGAACAGGATTGTAGCCATCACATAAACACTGAATTCTAAATTTCTTACAAGAAACAAATTCTAAATCTACTGGACAAGATAAATCATGGGAGCCATGCATTCATATTTGACTAGAGCAGGGCTTTTGATTAGCTGTCTAAGGAAGGTTAAGCAACCTTCTTTAGACCCAAATGCCAAGAACATGAGCTTTTAAGGGAGGAATAGGATTCTCACCAGCACATGACTGGATAATGAATTTGGGAGCTGAGACTGCTTTGTGTCTTTTCAGATCACATGCATACATATGCAAGAATTCCCACGCTCTTCATGGAGGAACTACATGTCTGGAGCTTGGCAAAAAAAATCCTTTTGAATTACAAATCCCAGCATCCCCCAGCCAGCATAATAAATTCAATAGACATATTGATGGAGCAATTGGTCATGTGACTTCCATTATGTAGTCTAAAGCAGCACAATATGTAGGCAGTTTGAATCCCATGGTGGAAAACCTGTCCTTCAGGAGATCAAGGAGCTTCTAAGATTCTAAGGTGGAGAAAAACTGGCTCCTTTAAGTTAGAGTTTTGACTTTGACGTAGTTTGGAACTCCACCTGACACATATACAACATGAGCCCTCCCCAACTGGAATTATTCCATGTTTTCTAAAAGTAGTTGAGAATTTATAATGGGGAAGAAGTAGCACACTAGCAGATGAAGACGGTTCTGTTCACCCACGTGTCCTGAGCATTGTCCCTGGGATTCCATATTCTCCTTGTGTTACTGGAGAAAGGCACCAAGGTGTGAGATACGAATAGGCATAAATCTTAAATAGAAGTTGTGCAGTCTCTCTTTAGCTCAGGATATTATGACAGTGTGGAAAAATTCCTTTTTTAGATTACATGTCAGGGGAATCTGGGGAAAGACGGGTGCCCAGTGGCAAGGCTGGTAAAGGTCTCTGGAGCTCCATTCCAAAGAAGTAAAATTTCTACGCTCTGCCTTTACCTGGAAGCAACCCCTCCCAAGAGAAGAGCTTCCTTTTGCACTGTGTTGTTAATGGGCATGTATGGCTGCAACCCTGTGCAAGAGACTCTCGTAAGATTGACCAGAAGAGACAAAATGCAGTACACAGTTTGCAGGATAAGGAGGTCAGCTGGAGGACACATCCACTGATTTTTCCTTGACATTTGAAAAGATGGGAGCTAGCGTTTGCAGTTCCTTGCTTTTATATTTAAAAAACTCATCTATTGCCTGTCATGGTTGGGGGGTATAAAAATCAATACTTGTCCTTGTTTTATCAAAACTGGAGCCTGTTGCTGTCGATTTTCAGCAGGAGGAGGTGGAGAAAGCATCAATTCATGAGATGTAGCTGCAGGCATTCTCCAGCAGCTCTATTCTGGCCATCTAAGACCGACCTAAGCAGAAGGCAACATTCACTCCAAAATGGAATTGTAACTCCATTCATGGTTAGTTGCATTTCATTCAGAAAGTCGACTTCCCTCTCTCTCTCTCCTTCTCTCTCTTCCTGTGTAAACATACCTTTCCAATAAACAGATGTAGATTGCCTGTTTGATAAATAGGCAATTCTCCTGCAATGTTTTTGATGGATTGATTAAAAGCTCATTGCTTTGGATTGCCAAACTACCCATCAATGTATCTCTTTAAAAGAGTAACTTATTGGTTGTTGTGGGTTTTTCTGGCTCTTTGGCCATGTTCTGAAGGTTGTTCTTCCTAATGTTTCGCCAGTCTCTTTAGAGGTCCTCTGAAGATGCCGGCCACAGAGACTGGCGAAACATTAGGAAGAACAACCTTCAGAACACGGCCAAAGAGCCTGAAAAACCCACAACAACCATTAGATCCTGGCCGTGAAAGCCTTCGCAAATACAGAGTAATTTATGTTAGATAGGTGGCAATCGAATCATAGGAATCCCATGAAAAGTTCTCATTGTCTTGGGAGCTAAAGGGACTTCAGCTGCAATTCCATTTTCTTGCTCTATTTTGCATTAACTGGTAAAGTTGTTTTGGAATCTGGGCTTAGCCACAAAAAGACACTTCCAAAACCTTGTCCCATTTCCCCAGTGTAAGAAAAGGAGCAAGGGGATATGGGTCCACCTTGCCATGAGGAAAGGCGTATCTAACCATTTGGGCACCTGAGGCAAGAAGATCCCTGTTCCCTCCATTCCACCCTGGGGTGTGAGTGTTGGCCCCCCTCAAGAACGAGGAGGAGAAGAAAGGCTGGCCCTCTCCAAAAAGAAAGGGGACACTTCAAAAAAGAAAGGGAAAATGGATCTATTCTGGAGGTGTGGCTACATACCATATTTTCCGTGTATAAGACTATACTTTTGTCTAAAATCTTTAGACTAAAAATTGAGGATCGTCTTATGCACGGAAGTAAGCTGAGGAGAGAACAAAAACAAATGAATAGGAAAGCAGGGATCAAAGCGATCCTGCAGCACTTTGATCCCTTTCCCCCTACACTTGCTAAGTCCCACTTAGATTTCTTAATTTTGGATTAGAAAATTGAGGGCATCTTATACATGGAAAAATACGGCATATCCTTAATAGCAGTAGATTTGGTTCAAGAGTTTGCTGCTCTCAGATTCTCTTACCCTGGGGGCAAAGCTCAAGTTCCCCTTCTCTGTTTGCAGTGCTTGGCATCAGGATTGTGGACAGTGACCCCCTTTCTCAGATGCCTTTGAGTGTCTGAAGTCCAGAGAAGATGATGCCAAAGGAAGCCTGCTAGCCTTTAAGGTGCCTCCAGACTCTTGGCTGCTTTGCAACACATTAACATGTCTACTAGTTGCACAGCTCATTGCAGAAAGACGGAGAAAAGGTCTCGTACATGGCCCCACATCCTCAGAGAGGATAGAAGAGGCAAGTCAAAAGGGACCTGAAATCCTTTGCTCCATGGATTATGAAAAGCTTACTACTTATTAACGGCTACTCCTACATGAAATAATTCAAAAGTCAAGAGCAACATGATGTCATGAGAGAATAAAGAGGGGAGAAAGGGTGAAAAAAGTAAAATATTTCAACAGGGAAGGGGAGACTGTGACAAATACATGACTTACCAGTGATGGTGAGATAGGTTCCTCCTCCAAAGACATACCACAGTGACACAGAGCTGTACAAAATCCTGCTCAAGGCTCTGAAGGGCCCTTGTCACCTATCAGAGAAAAGCCATGTCTATTCCCTATGGCAATAGAGGGGACTTCTAGAAGGCCAGCCATTGGTCGTGCTAGGATGAAGCAATTCCCTCTTCCAAAGATGATCTAGTGGAAGGTGCCTTTTAGATGACAGGTGATCAACCTACCTGTTCAATGTTTGGGCAAAGAAGATCCTCTTGGCCCTCCGCAAGGATCCGGAGTCTTTCCAGCAGTTGCATGACGGACTGATCACAGGATGAGTTCCTTTCTCCATTAATCCTTGAGTGATTGAGGAGATTCATGTGATCTGTGGAAATGCCTTGTCTTGTGTGGTTGATGGCGAATCTTGGAAAAGGTCTCACCGATGGCTTTGTCCTCAACAAAGGTTCCCCTATGCTCAGGTTCTTTTTAATTAAACTCAGTGGTCTGTTTTTCTACATGTAAATATGGACTTCCTTAATAAAGGGATGCTTATATCTTAACTCTTAGATAACTTTATCACCTTGTGTGTTTTGATCACAGTTGCAGTGCATCAAGAACTGAGTGACTCCAGCAATAGTCAAAACTCAATCCATGAAATTCTTATGTGGGCTTCCGTCTCCCACGGCCCAGACTAGCCTGGTTATACTCAGAGTGCATTGAGTTCTGGAGCCCATGGAATAATGATTATGAAGGTTCTAATTCAAGGTTCTGATTGGATCTTTCCTATGAGGACCAACACCCCATTTCCTAACACTTTGGATATGGCATGTGCTGCTTGCCCAACATGTTCTTGTGGAGATAGGTGATGTCCCCCAGAAATGCTCATGATGGCATCATGGACACTCCAGAATGCTTTGATGACCTCTGTCATATTTTACAATCCCAGCAGAGACGTCATCACATGAATTATTTTTTTGCGAACGTTATAAGCTTGTCCTCTGCTTAACAAAGACATACCTTCAAATTCTTCCTTGGGGTCCAGATCCATCAAACATGTGTAGGAAGCTGGCTTTGTCATTTTGCCCCAGAGAAATATGCTTACCCCATGTGCAAGAACAAGCTCCGTTCTAGTCACATGCTGATATTTGCTGTACCTTATTGTATCAATAAACCAAAGCTTTATTTAAAAGAACTTGGAGTGGACCTGAATCTTTCTGAGGTAAAGGTGATTTAGGGATCACCTGGTGGCAGCAGTGAAAAGAGGAGATTTAGGGATCACCTGGTGGCAGCAGTGAAAAGAGGAGAGTGCTCTGAGGCTTGAAGGTCAAGGAAAAGAGGCACGAGGGTGGACGTCACACTTATTTTTTCTCATGAATCCCATCCCTGCTCAGCCATGGAAACCTGGTTAGGTGGCTGGCAGTAAGAAAAGTCAATATCTCATCTAGCTTGGACACCTTACAAGAGACCTAAATGGGAGATGACTCAATGGGACATAGGGACAGCATGGAAGCACACAATGTGCATTCCCAGATATGTGGTGTCATAATGGAGTGAGGCATGTACTTGGCGTGTTGTTGGATTTCCATTTTTTTTCTGGAAGAGAAGTGAGAAGGGGGAGAGGAAGGGAACAGGACATATGAATCTCCCTGAGACTAACATTTATTGATCTGTTTTTTTTACCATCATTATTTACATCAACCCTCTGAGCAAAGCTGATAAAACTCCATACCCTCAACCCTCCTTGTTTTTTCCCATTCAAAGTCCCTGTTGCTGGAAAAGAGAGTTAAACAGCTCCTAGTAAAAGCTGTTCATTTCCCTAAATAAATACTATAAAAAAGAGAATAAATTGTGTTGAAATGGGTTGTGGTTTCTTACAGATGCTGCCTGACTGTCTGAAGGAGGAATGTCCTTCTGATTAGGCTGACAGCTGTCTGAGGAAGTAGATTTAAGGCACATGAAAAGGGCAACAAATAGCTAATTAGTTCCTTTGGCTAGTGTGGATCATTAGGTCCTTTAAACAAGAAGGAGTAGACGCTGCTTCTGGGCTCAGGCAGAAAAATGCTTTGGGTCTGCTCAGTCAGAAGGTCCACTGAACGTTGTTCTGGCCCCAGCGTTCTTCTCATACACAGGCTATGTCAAGTGCGCCCTAAGTAGAGGATAGACCACAACTGCGTACCCTCGTGTATAAGTCCCTACAGTGTGGTGAATTGTGGAACCTCTATCTGAATCTTGTGGGGAATTTTGAAGGTCCTGGTCTCTCTCGTTTAGAATGCAAGATTCACTTGAAAGTTTGAATCCCTCCCCTTTGTGTCGTTCGGCTGTCGTTGAGGGTAGTTTTTGCTTGTAATTCTACTATGTGGCCAACACAAGAGGTCCTCCGGCTTGACCCCACAGGATTCCAGGTCTAATCTTAGGTTCTTCATCCCTTGAGAAAGAAGTCACACCAATGAAGTGTATCAAATTTTATTAAGGTATTCATAACCTCAGGGACTCACCTACAGAGGATCTTCAGGGGAGGGAGTACAGAGATGGAGGTGGAGGTGGGGATGGAACCACATAGGGCAGAAATCAGCCTTGATGGGCTGAAGTAGCATTTGGAAAGGATCGGAGGATATATATGGCTGAGGGGAGGAAGCCCTCTTTCTGTCCAGGTGAGAGAGACTTGAGGGCCACCTCTGAGCTCTCCAGCATTTATGGACACTCGGATTTCTTCACCACTTTCTCGAAGGTCTTCCCCTCGTGTGTCACTTTGCAAGCGTACGTCTCATGGCTGGCCCATTCTGGCTCACTCAGAGTGAGGTAACTGGTGGCCACATACTTGTCACCCTGTTTGGTGGACGGAGATGTTTGCACTCCCGAGGAGATGGCTTTCCCATCAGCCTGCCAGTTGACTTGGATGGAACTTGGGTGAAAGCCATCTACGAGACAGGCCAGGGTGCCTTTGCCCTTACTCTTGATCTCTTCCTGAGATGGAGGGAAGAGATGCACTTTAGGCGGTACGGATGGCTGACCTGAAAGAGAAGAAGCGTTTTCTTTAATATTTCTATGAAATTAAGGCATGTAGTCAATGAACTGCCTATTGGTGAATGAACGAAGTGCCTCTATGGAAGATTAATATCTGAGGTGGTTCTAGATTTCAGAAAATGGCTCTTGTGCCTATATCTGGCACAGAAAACCTATTATATCTTTAGGTGTTCTGCTCCAGAACATCTTTTCACATGTACACGTTATTCAGAGATAAAGAAAGAAATGTTAATGCTCAACATTATATCAAATCCAGAGGCATAAGAGATCAGAGAGGAAGCCTCATGAGGGCTGAAAGCTGAGGTGTGTTGAGTGAAGTTGGAGACACATTCTCTGTAAAACAGAATGATCATGACCTCCTCTATGCCATGGAAACCCTCTATAAATTCAGACTATTCACAAATTTCTTTTCTTACAGGTTTGTACGATGTATCCAAAAGGATCACCCTTCAGAAAACTCTTTCCTCCATTTAGGTCCTATCTCAGAAAATTAGAGCATTAGAGCTCTTTTTAGAACAGTACTTTCAAAAGTAAGTTCCACTAATAATCAGAGATCCATCACAATTAGGAGAAATGTCTGGTCCTCAAAAAGATGGGTTAGAGTCAAGCATTGCAAGACGCCTTTCTTGCATACTTTTTTCTTTGTGCAAGCAGATGGATTTGTTGAGTTCTTCTTTTACCTTCATACCGAAGAAAAGAGAAGAAAAAGCAGAGCTGGTTAGACAAATTCAAATACATGTCTCTGAAAGGAAATCAGATGGCGGTAGGCCCACCTTATAGAATGAGTGAGAAGTAGGAGTAGTTATTGAGGGGAAAAGATATACTGTACCAAAAACAAAAGTACTCTGTAAAGAGATGAGCAGATTCTTGAGAACCCAAAGCTGGAATCCATTTCAGAAACATCTGCAATGAGCAAGGGAGGAAGAGCATAGGTGGACCAAGGTCAGGAGAATGAGAGAAGAAAGCTGTTTGCCACATGGATCGTTTTTACTCTACAGCGAAGCCAAAGTTGGGAGTTTGGCGTTCCTGAGTGTCTCCTAGGAGTGAGAGCCAGCCTGTGTAACCTTGGTTAAGCTGCAAAGTCCCAGGGCACCCCCAGAAGAAGAGATTGGTCAACCCCTTCTGAGTATTCTTTACCTGGAGAACCCTACGAAAGGTCACCATAAATGAGAATTGACTAGACAGCACTCCATTATTAAATTAGTTACACCTAAAAGTAGAGAAAGTGTGTCTGATCCTCTCCATTTCAGATGGCAGCAATATGTAGGTTTCCATGACAACATTTGGATCTTATTTTTCTGTCCTTTGGAGATGTATTTTTTAGGTTTATGTACTGCCTTGAATCCCTTCTTTGCAGGAATGGTAGCACATACTATCATCAGCAGCATCCTCATCTTAGAACTTCAGATCTGGAAGGGGCCATAAGGCATGTCTAGTCCAACCCCTGAGGAGAAGAGCCAGCGGGGAATCGAACTCCCATTCTGTGGCTCCTCAGCCAGATGCTTCAGTCCCTGAGCTATCTAGCAGTTCTTGCAAATAATGAAAATTGAAATGAAAAATAACAATACATAATACGGGAAGCTTCCCTTCCAGTCTTTAACATATCAGATCCTAGCAGAGAATTATTCCAGGAAGAAAAAGTTAATTCAAAGCATGTGTCTATCGTTGCTCCTCCACTCTCTCCCCCAACTCCAGTCCCCCAAATTCGGTCAAAGTGGTGTGGATCAGCTGCGGTTGACAATGTTCCTTCAATTCTTGCTTTGATCAGAAGGCAGCCAGACTGACAGGTGCAAGGAAATGGGCAGAAGAGATCTTCCCCTCTCTAGCACAAGGAAGTGTCCATCCTGGGAGTGCTGCCTGGTCTGTATTCCCAGGTAGGACGAGACATGTACTGGCTCTCAGCTCCAGTGGAGAATTCAGACTTGATTTCCAAGGTGAACCTCAAAACTCATTGCCAGCCATGGAAGCCACCATGAAATAACTCCTGCTTGACCAACACTTAGGACTGCTGACCTTCTGTAGCCAAACCTGCCAAGAGTCTTAGGACATCCAGAACTTGGGAAAGTTACTTCTTTGAAGTGTAGCTTCTACCCAAGCCTGTTGGGCTCCTCTGTTTGCTGACAGGTGGTGTTTCTGGACGTTCTACTTCAAAAAAAGAAACTTTCCCCAGCTCTAGTGACAGCTTGAAGACTGTTTATCTAGTCTGTAGACACTGATGGGCATTGAATTCTTTCAGTTGAGTCTCCTGATTGATCTGACTACAAATTGCCATCAACAAGAAAAGGAGCAGCTCCTAAGAAGTAGCTTCACATAGTTAGAGCTTTTGTTGATCTGGAAATGGCTCTACACTACAGAACTTCCTACAGGGGTCTTTTGCAGTCTCTACCTGGAGAAGTACTGGATGAATGGGATTTGCAAGTTCCTGGTTGGCTTAATGGGTTAGCTCTAGCTAGGATGAACCATTGGATTTAGTCCATGGAAGGGACAGCCCCCTGCAAACCATCATTCTATTTGGTGTTCATACATCTATGTAAGGACGTGGACAGAACCTGACGTGCATGCTGGAGGAGATGTATTCCAAAAATGTACAGCCCGCACTCTGTCAGTCCCTGAATTACTGATTGTTACGCATCAAATGATAGCCAATCGGGCCAGTGCTTTCTATTTCAGTCTTACATGCAAGACCTGGGAATAAATCCCACTGACTCAGGACATTTCTTCCAGAATAATTTTGCTGATTCATGGTTTGGTAATGAAATTCACATCAGTCTTGGGAGCAAATTGCTAGAAGGCTCCAATTGCATACCCCATTTGAGTTTGTCCTTTCGGAATGGAACGAGTACCCTTTAATAAACAACAATTTGCCACCAAGACTTACAGGATTTCTCTTACACAAGTGTAAATTGACATCAAGTTTCTAGCCTGATTTATTAAGTTACTAAACATTAAAGCAGGGGCCGTCCCATTGTCCCTTCTTCTTCTTCATGCTAGTGGACCCTCTGTCATGCTTCTTACTTAAAAGGATATGACATCTGACATTTAGTTTTACTGATGTCTCCTTACACAATGGTACACTGGATCTGGTCTATACTAAGAGATTCTTAGAGGAAATAAATGGAGATCAGCAAAAACTATTTTAATAAGGGAATATGCCACTGAATTTCCCTTGATTTCTGTCTGACTGTTATCAAGAATTATATCTGGAATCAATGCTGAGCGGGAATCACATTATATAAGACTCAATGAATACCTGGAACGTCCAGTGGTGTTGACCTATCATGCTAAATCTATTTAACAGGTCTACTCTAATTGAGAGTTACAGTTGGACCTCTTCCATCCTCTTTAACGTTCAAAAACAATTTCAAAGTTCTTTTTAATTTGAACCCATCCCATAACCTTTAACATTCAAATAAAATATAGAGGTTCTCCTTGATTTTAAGCATATTGAGAAATTAGAAACCTTAGAGGATCCTTCATTGTATATCCAGTTTTATAAAATCCTAGCTCAGAAATCAGAACAAAGAATCATACAACTAGAGTTTCCATACTCTACCAGTTGCGGTCAAGTTTAGTTCTCCTGCATAAGGGCAGGATGTAGATTCCCAACCCATGTTGCTTGAATAGATATTACAACTACATTTATTTTCCCGTTAACTGATACATTAGTTGACCTCCCAGTAAAAGTTCATGCAAGGATCTGAGTCTTGGTCTAGAGAGATTTTCATAGATTATCTGATGGACCCAAATCAAAGGAGGTTTCCAACTTGGGCTTGGGAAGAGAGAAGGGATACAATGAAATTAGAACAACCTGCCTGAATATGGTTTAGAAATCCAGTTCTATTGAAAGAAATAGCATAGACAATAGACTGAAAAGCCCGAACGAAAGAGAAAACAAAGAAAAAATGGAGTCATTGTCAAAGAGACAGAAAAGTAGGTGATAGGTTTAGTGACTTACCAGTGACAGTCAAGCGGGTTCCTCCTGCAAAGACGCCCCACAGTGATGCGCTGCTATACAAAAACCTACTACAGTTGATGACAGAGAAAGGTGGTCCACACCAATCCCACAAAGAGGCGAGTTGACAAAAATGACCGTTCTTCCGATAAATGGTGATCATTTCCCAAAAAGGTTGGCATTCAATAAATCAGTCTAAGGAGAAAACATTTTAGCCCATTATGCCTTGGTTGAGATATGGCTCTTGATAGCAACTCACAACAATGGCAAATTCTGTTTTTAAACATCTGACTCTTACTCCTTGCAAGCGCATGAGGTTCATCCATGCCTTAGGAGTCCTTTTCTAGATGGAAAGAAGAGAAACAAAGAGTCAAGGTGAATTATCCTTAATTGTTTGCCGGATCTGCGACCGGCATCGATGGTTGCTCACGATCCGTCCAGGAGACTGAGATTTCCTAGAAAAGGCCCCAGAGTCACAAAAGAAGTGCAGCTTCGTATGTGTTACAAATGTGAGCCCTTCTTTTGAAAAGATATATACACAGTAAATATAAATGTTAGCTCTTCCCTTAACCCTTTGAGAAGTCAGTTGTTTAACAGTGACTGTGTGGAGAGTTTTGGAGGGGTTATATTTCGAGTAACATGGAATCCAGAGTGAAGTATGTTTAACATTCTGTATAGAAGCTAAAGGTCAGAGGAAAGATTTGCTTTGTTCCTGTGGATCTGTCTTCTCCCTTTTTTCCTTCTGGCAGTCACCACTTCCTGCCCGTAACCTGTCCACCCCGTGGATGGACCAGCAGATTGCTCTTTGGATCCCAACTGCTTTGCATCATGGATATTGTAGTTCCTACAGATGCCTGTTAACAACTAGGTTGTGAGGAGAGTTAAGGCTCATCTTTTATTTTAATTTATACAGGAGACAAGAATGGCAGTGCTTTCCAAAAGAGGTGGATTTGGGTTGCTCCTCAGAATGCCCATGGATAATTTCAGGCAGAGGTTCTGGACTAGTTTGGTTTGCCCTTTGGATTTAGATATTTAGAGCTGATCTCTAGGCAGATACTGTATGACCTATGGCCAATGGCTCCTAATGTTATGGTTGAAAGATGGCTGCTCTCCAGAAATACAAAAATTGGAAAAGTTACTTTTATAGACTACAACTGCCAGCATGGCCCCTCGCAGATAAAATGCATGGTAGGCCAAAACACATGGTGGTCATCATACAGTTCTTCCCCATTCCATTGGGGACTATAAGTATAGATATAGGGCCATTCGTTGTGAACAAACAAGGTCGAATTCTTGGCAGAGCGGGTAAACTGCTGTAGGGCAGCTAAAACTGTGCTCACGACCTACAGTTCTATCCTGGGTAGTCGGCCCAAGGTTGACTCAGCCTTCTATCCCTCCAATGTTGGTAAAAACTATATTTGAGAAGGGGCAGAAGCTAAAGGCTGGGGTGTGTGTGTCGGTGGGCACACCAGGAAAATATGCAGGTCAGTTGTTCTAATGCGGAGCTTCAAGAAAGACATTGGCGTAAATCCATAGCAAACCCTACTAGAGTTGACCCCTGGAATCAATGAGGACTTGCTGAGTCAACTTCTCTGCAAATTCCATTGATTCAAATTGGTTTTCTCTAACTGTGGCTTTCTTTGCCTAGTAATTTGCCATTAGAGCAGGCCCCATTTCATTAAATGAAATCCCCACTGATTCAGTGGGCCCCCTTGGTAGGTTTTGCTAGAGGAGAGACAGAGCCTTTCTTATTCTTTGGCAAGTAGCACTTATTTCATGGTGGCTTCCCTGGTCGCCAACAAATGTTGTTTTACTGCAGCGGAATACATGTCAAAAACCAAAACAAAGACTGGCTTCCTGCCCACTAAATGGAGCTTTGGATGGGGCCATATCCCAAATGTCAACTTCTAAAGCAGTAACCGCTATAGTCAGATAGGTTGGAAGAAGCTCTATTCACCAACTTTAATTGTATGTTTGAATGAGAGAAAGTGAGCTTTATCACAAGCTCTGAGTCAAGGTACAGTTTAGACTTTCCCCCCATCTCTCATTGTCTTCCGTTACTTTCTGGGAGGTCAAGTCAGTTCTGATGAAGGATGACTCTAGTATGGTTTTCTCGGTATGTGAGATGCTCACGGAGTGGTGTACCATTGTTGGCACACAGTGAGCATCTGTGTATGAGTGAAGATGTGAACCCAAGGTAACCTGGGTCCTTGTGTGACATCCTTAGCAACGCACTATCCTATCCCCCCCCAACATTTCTCCCTCTTTAAAACATTGTTGAAGGGCTTGGAGCCTAGAGAAACTTTATGAAGCATCTAGAATGGACATATCCCAAATGCCTTATTCTTGCCAGTTTGGGAAGAAGTAGCTATGTTAGAATCTCCTAGCATATCAGAGCAAGGAGAGAAGGAAAATAAAATATGCTTTGGATTTGGTCTTATCATTGTCTATATCATAAAGGATCTGCCCCACTCCCCAGCCCCAAAACTATTGAGGAATTGCTGAAGAGCCCATTGAAACGCATCCTTCCTGGATGCAGCCTGATAACAAATCCATCTTCTGATTTTTCAGGGGAATGTTCAGTAATAGGACTATCGTTGGTCTGTGTGTGAATGTGCGTGCAGGCTGTGGAATCTCTTTAAATATCTTTGCCTCCTGGGAGGCAAATAGTCTTCTTTAAATGGCATTAAGAAAGTCAACGGGAATTGGACAGTAGACCTTCTGGTATGGGATTAATTTCTGTGCACCGGATTCCCTTGATTTTGTCTCTTCTATTAAAGCAAAACAGAAATGAAAACAAGAAGAAAGAGGTGGATACTAATCCCATGTGGTCTGAGGAACCACCTCTAGAAGTATGAGGGTGCAAGAGACCTATAGGTGACATGTTCACAGAGAAGTATCTTGACCAATAAACAGCACCAATGAAATGGATCAACATTTTATTAACGTGCTAACGATAGAAGCCAATATGGATAGGAAATTGAAGAGAGAAGATGGGGAAAAGGAACTACATAGGAAGGAAATGTGCCTTTATGAATTAATCCGCATTAGGATTTGGTCCATGAAGGAGGCGTTATTCCTCCCTAGAGCCAGGCACGGGAGAGCCAAATCCAGACTCTCCAACATTTATGGACACGCTGATGGCTTCACCACCTCCTCGAAGGTCTTCCCGTCGTGCGTCACTATGCAGCTGTATCTCTGATGGTTTTCCCAGTCTGAGGGAGTGACGGTCAGGTAACTGGTGGCCATATACTTGTCACCTTGTTTGGTGGGCTCGCTGGTTTGCACTCCCGAGGAAATGGCTTTCCCATCAGCCTGCCAGTTGACTTGGACGGTCTTTGGGTGAAAACCATCTACGAGACAGACCAAGGTGCCTTTGCCCTTGCTCTTGATCTCTTCCTGAGATGGAGGGAAGAGGTGCACTTTAGGTGATACAGATGGCTGACCTGAAAGAGAAGAAAACATTTTCGGTAATGTTTAGCCAAAAACACTGACAGCTGATGGATTAGGAAAAGATCATTGAGTCTCCCCAAAATTTCAAGGCTGGGTATTATTCTCCTTTCTAATAAGAAAACCTAATAAGAAAGAAGTTCAGTTAACATGACTCATTATTCTTATTCTTATTATGAAATGAATTAAAACTTCTATTGGCATATAAAATAAACGTAGGCAAGCTAGTTTGTTAAATTTCTGGATTCACAAGGAGCGTTTAACAAATACATTTGTTCAAGGTTAGGGCTTCGCCTCCTAACAATTGACCCAAGGAAAACATCTACTGGTTCCATATTGTTATTCATCATCATCATCATCATCATCATTGGTCACCTTTCTCCAAAGAACCATCATATATATTTGGGTCCTAGCTCAGAATATTTGGGTCCTACTTCAGAATATTAGAACTGCTTTTTAGAAGAATGCTTTGGAAATCAAATTCTCGTCATTATCAGAAATATGATGGAATTATGGAAGTTTCTGACCAGGCAGATTACAGTGAAGCTTTGCAATCCCTTTTTTTGGGGGGGGGGGGGTATACTTCTATTTTTCCAGATGAATGAACTTCCTGGGAGCCTCTTTTAGATTCATGCCCAAGGAAGGAGAAGAAAACAGTTAGATGATTAGTCTAGATTCAAACCCAGCCACCGGAAAATGAGTCAGACATGTATAAGTCCACTTCGGAAGAGTTACTTTCTCAGACGACAACTCCGAGAATAATGCAAGCACCGTGGACCATGAAGAAGATATCCCAACAGAGAAAAAACTCAGTTTACACCTCTGCACATCCCGGATGCTGAAGAGATATCTATCTCCTTGGTCCTGTGATACTTTTAAGAGTACATTCATTGTTCTTTTGGGGTGTCACTTAATCTAACCCATTCATTGGACAGATGAAATATTCTGAAACTCTCCATTGAATCCTAGAATGTCCACATACGTAGCTATTCCAGCCTCCCATTTGGTTTTCTATTCTGAAAGAGTTAAGCCACCATGAAACAACCCCTTCTTGGCCAAGTCTCAGGGCTCTTGATCGTCTCTAGCAAAACATACCAAGCGTCTGACGGCATCCAGAACTTGGGGAAGTTCCTTTTTTGGAGTGTTGCTTCTGCCCAAGCCAAGAACGTTCCTTACATAGCTGGCTAAGGGATTCTGGGAGTTGTAGTTCAACAAAAGGAAGTATTCCAAGCGGTAGCCAGAGCTTCAAGGCTAAGAGGATTAGTTAGCCTCTATTCACGGGTGGCACCAGAATGGATTCATTCTTGTGGGTTTCCTGACAGATCTGCCTAGGGAATCCCATCAAGACAACAAACAGCTGCTCCGAAGCAGTGGCTTCCCATTGTTGGGCTGTTTGATGTGAAATAATAATGGTGGGTCAATCCAGAACCTACCTTTTCATCTGCAAGGACCTGCAGTGGGAAGCAAGAGCTTGCATTCCCACCGTCCTCTTAGGAGGTGCACTTAAAGCAACAACCCCCAATCTGTTTCCACCAATGCAACCCCATTAACCACAGTAAGACAACTCAAAAGGATTGTGAATTGCTGCTTTTGTGTGACCTGAGAATATGGCGACCTAGGTTTCCCATGCTAGATGGGAAATGTCTGGGACGTCTACACGGAGCAACACTGATCTTATCTCTGCAGGATGAAGTCCCATTTCCATGAGTTTGGATCCACGATCTCCCAAGCGATCCCTGGAGAGCCACTCGATCCCTTGAGGTGGGCAAAAAAAGTCCATGGAAGAGGTCCCGCCAGAGGAGATCATGGCTACAAACCGGCTGCTTAGGGCCGCGCGTCCCAACGAGAGTCGTCCCACGGAATCACCTGAACTTAGGGAGGAATGGGACTCACCCAGTTCCCCACTGATTCAATGGGCCTCTTCAAATCAAGACTTACTATGTGAAGTCACAGTACTTCAGCCAATGCAGAATGTACATTGGATTTCATTAATTAAATGAAGATGTTAACGTGCACTATCTGCAATTTCATCATGCCTCTGTCACCAAACGTACTTTGCCAGGACAAGCTGTGTCCAAAACGCTGAGGATGAAGGAGTCCTTTGATTCATTGTTCTAACATTTAGCAAAAACAGATATATAAATCAGGGCCCAATTCTGATTCAGGGAGCAGGGCTGAGGGAGAATTCCTCCTCATGGCTTTTCTCCCCTCTATTTCCACCTCCATTTTGTTCCTGCTAAGGGCACTGGGGAGAAAGTAGAGGCAAACGTTTTCTGAAATGTCCCTCACAGGAGTTCAGGGCAGATATAAAACCTGGTTAGGAAAGACTTGCTTCATACGTGTCTCATTTTTTGTTACCATACTTGGAGAATGCAAAATCTTTCTTCCAGTGAAATGAAACACAAATATTACAGGCAATTACAGATGGATCTCATCAAGGTCAGTTCTCAAAGTGTAATGGACTACAGATTACAGCTTTCTGGTGTAAAGTGCAAAATGCACACCTTCTCCCTACGTTATCCCATGAAATCTTGGTAAAACAGAAGCTCTGTGTTCAGAAAGTGACTCCAAATTGCAAAGGGCCTTCAACTGTTTTTTCCAAATACAACCTGGATCTTCATGTTTTAGTTTTTTTTAACAAAGTAGTTTGAGAGCCTTTCTTCCTTAGATTATCCAATGAAAAGTAAAAGGATCACATTATGGATTTCCTTACATTATTCCCATTAGAAGCCCAATTACAAAAAAAGTAGGCTTAGAATATTCAATACAAAGAAGTACAATTTAAAGTCATTTTCTGTCATATTTTTTTTCTTTAGCAGAAACGTTTTGCCCCAGTGTGAATTTGGCCGCCAAAGGGATAAGCAGAGAAAGCAAAGTTTTTGAAAAGAGAAAGAGGTAAATGTGCAAGTCTTTGAAAACCTTTATTTCATATTTTGGGGAAGAAGAGACATGTCAAATGGCAACAGAACATGTTCTGCTCAGGATTAAAAAGGGAAGTTCTTATTGTCCTAAATTCCAACAGTGACCCTAAGTCAGCCTGAAGTCAGAGAAAGTAAAGAGAACCAAAAAGAGGGAAAGATTGGTATATTCTTGCAGAGAATGAAAAGAATGTGATAAATTCAGTGACTTACCTGTGACAGTCAGAGCGGTTCCACCTCCGAACACCCTCCACAGTGACACAGACCTGGACAAAAACCTGCCCCATGTTCACAGCAGGGGATGATCACTGATGTCGATTCCACATAGGATGATGGTGGGCTGTGGGGTGGCAACTGTTGCTCTCCCGAGGATGAGACGTTTTCCCTCTCCAAGCCACCTGTAGTCCATGATGATTTTTGTGGGGGTGAAAATGGTGTGTTTATCTGGTTTAACTCTGGATGTAGAAGTAGGTCCAGTTGGCATTCCATCAACATCTCAGTTCCTTGAAACGGGTCCACTCGGTCATGGTCCACCTTTAGATGGAGGACATGTGGAAAACCAGATTGTTTATTGATTATAGCTTGAGTCAAAGAGGAGACTTTGAGGAGTGCAAAGGGCTCACCCGATCTATCAAGATATTGAATGCAGGTGATGCTTCTATAGAAGAGTTGTGACAGGTGACATTGCAGGCACAAGAGCTTTGCTTATGCTCAGATTGTTTCTGAGAAATCAAAAGAAATGCACTGGGCCATTCCTTGTTTTGTACAAACATGGACTCCCTTATTAGCTGATGGCCTCATGTCCCAACTCTTAGAGAAATCCTCTAAAACAGTGGTCCCCAACCTTGGGCCTCCATATATTCTTGGACTTCAACTGCCAGATATCTTGGCCAGTGGATGTGATGGTGAAGGCTTCTGGGAGTTGTAGTCCAAGAACATCTGGAGGCCCAAGGTTGGGGACCACTGCTCTAAATACATTGAAATGGACACCTTGATCTGTGTTTAGATAGCCATTTTGGAATTCCGATGAAAATATTCCATTGGGTGAAATGTGTGCTTCCACTACAGCATCATTTCATATTTTGGAGTTTAGAGAGAAATGAACTTTTGTATGGTGTGGACCATGCATTCTTTTTTCTCCTGTGCCCTTTTTCGGAAACCCTGGATATTTCTGTGCTGCATTAATTCTGATCACGATGGGACTGTTTGAGGGATCTCGTTTCCTATCTTGTCGTTCTGTGTTGCCCACCTGGTTCTGACTTAGGGCCGCCCGAATAAGATTTCTAAAGGTATGTGAGATATTCAAGGACTGGCATGCTATTCTCAGCTCCAAATGAGTTCCCATGGGCTACTCAGACTTGAACCCAGATCTCTTGAGTTTGTGTTGAGCACTTTATCCATCGTTCTATGTAGACAGCAAAACTAGGAAGATGTTTGATTTAACTTATGAGAAGACTGTCAAGAACTCCAGTTCTAGTTTGGCCACTCCATTGGAGGACCCATCTTTTCCCAGTTCAATAGATTTCACCTGCTCTCATGAGACTCAGATGAGTGATGTTTTTCTATGCAGATTGTAGGGCGGCCTATACATCGTTTATATTCTGATCTAGTGCCCAATGGAACAAGGCAAGAGAAAATTCTGCTAGACCTTCCTGTGATAACAGAGTAGCCATCTCGGCTGTAAAACATCACACAGTGGCCACCAGGTCACTCTGCAGTTTAATGTGGAGAGGTTCCCAAGGGCCTGCAGAGCTGAGGGACCAGCTAAGACTCTGTCCAGTGTTGTGTGAGGTTGATTTAGCTTTCTTTAAGAATGAATCCATTCAGGGAGGATAAATAAGTCAATGCTTCTTAGTCATTATAGTACCACATGTCTGTCATATGATATGATACGGAGCCTCCATATGAAGAGTATTATATGTAACATGATGCATGCTCTATGGCGGACTGATCACATCAGCACATCATCACAAATGATTCCCTTTCTCCATTAATCCTTAAGGGATGGAGGAGATTTATGGGATTAGAGCAAATGATTTATCTTGTCTGGTAGATGTAGAATCTTGAGAACGTTTTCTCATTGCAGAACCTCTATCCGAATCCTGTTGGGGAATTTTGAATGGCCTGTTTCTTTCTTTAACATGCAAGAGATCACTTGAACACTTGAATCCCTCCCCTTTGTGTAGTTTGGTAACCGTTCAGGGTAATTTTTCCTTGTAACTCTACTATGTGGCAAACACAAGAGGTCCTCCGACTTGACCCCACAGGATTCCATCTCTAATCTTAGGTTCTTCATCCCTTGAGAAAGAAGTCACACCAATGAAATGTATCAAATTTTATTAATCTGCTCACAACCTCAGGGAGTCACGTACAGAGGATCTTCCCGGGGAGAGGGGATACAGAGATGGAGGTGGAGGTGGGGATGGAACCACAAGGGGCAGAAATCAGCCTTGATGGGCTGAAGCAGCATTTGGAAGAGATAGGGGGATATATATGGCTGAGGGGAGGAAGCCCTCTTTCTGTCCAGGTGAGGGAGACTTGAGGGCCACCTCTGAGCTCCCCAACATTTATGGACACTCGGATTTCTTCACCACTTGCTCGAAGGTCTTCCCATCGTGCGTCACTTTGCAAGCGTACGTCTCATGGCTGTCCCATTCTGACTTACTCAGAGTCAGGTAACTGGTGGCCACGTACTTGTCACCCTGTTTGGTGGATGGAGATGTTTGCACTCCCGAGGAGATGGCTTTCCCATCAGCCTGCCAGTTGACTTCGATGGTCTGTGGGTAAAACTCATCTACGAGACAGGCCAGGGTGGCTTTGTTCCTGCTCTCGATCTCTTGCTGAGACGGAGGGAAGAGATGCATTTTAGGCGGTACAGGTGGCTGACCTGGAACACCTGAAAGAGAAGAAGCGTTTTCTTTAATGTTTTGATGACATCATGGTCAGCTCATGGATGAGGGAGGCATAGTTGAATCTCCCCAACCTTTCAAGGCTGTGGCATGTAGTCATGAGCTGCCTGTTAGTGAAAGAATGAAGTATCTCTATGGAAGACTCGTATGCCATGCAGTTCTAGGTTTCAGAAAATGGCGGTTATACCTCTATCTGGAGCAGAAAACCTATTGTACATGTACAAATTATTTCATCAACGCAAGAAATGTTGATGCTGAACGTCATATGAAATCTAGGGACAGAAGAGATTAGACAAGAATATGAGTGTTGAAAGCTGAGGTGTGTTGAATGAAGGTGGAGACATGTTCTGTGTAAAACAGAATGATCACGACTTCCTAGTTTATGTCATAGAAAACTCTTATTCTCCTTGTTTTTCTCACAGCTTTTTCTTTCTGCGATCTAGGAAGTTAGAATCCTTTACGTGAAGTATCAAAAGCGATTGCCCTAAGAAAACTCTTTTCTCCATTTGGATCTTCCTTCAGAAGAGTAGAACATTAGAGCTCTTTTTAGAAGAATGCTTTTGAAAGCAAATTCTCTTAATGAAGGGAGAGCCATCAGAATTAAGGTAAATTTCTGAACCTTAAAAAGGCGGGTTAGAGTGAAACTTTGCTAGGCACTTTTCAACTCATAGCATTCATATCTTCATTTTTGTTCTGCTTTGGAAATGTGTTTTTTTGTATGTGCTGCCTTGAATCCCTTCTTTGAGGGAATGGCTGCATGTCCCATCATCGCCACCGTCATCATCTTAGAACTGTAGTTCTGGAAGGGACCATATGGCAGATGAAGTCCAATCCCTTTGGAGGAAGCCCTGAGGGGAATCAAACTCCCATCTTGTGGTTCCTCAACCAGATACTTCAATTCCTGAGCTATCTGGCAGTTCTTATAAATAACAAAAAAATTTAAAACACACCCATAATAAAGAACACTGGGCATTTCCCTTCCTGCCTTTATCATATCAGACCCTAGGCAGAGAGTTATTCTGGGAAGAAGTCATTAATTCCAAGTATGTGTCAATGGCTGCTCCTCCACTCCCTCCCCCAACTCCAGTCCCCCAAATTTGGTTTCGATCGGCTGCGGTTGACAATGTTCCTCCAGCTCCTGTTTTGATCAGAAGGCAGCCACACTGACAGGTTCAAGGAAATGGGCGGAAGAGATCTTCCCCTCTCTAGGACGGAGGAAGTGTCCATCCTGGGAGCCTTGCCTCGCCTGTGTTCCCAGGTAGGAGGAGACATGAACTGGCTCACAGTTCCAGTGGAGAATTCAGACTGGGTTCCTGAGGCAAATCTCGAGATTCTAGACAGGAAATGGCCCCTAGGGTGGACATGTGTGACAGGGAGTGATTTTATCCAACCCCTTATTATTGTGAAGAAATACTCTGAAACTCTTAATTCAAGTTTAGATGATCTTTGTAGCTACCCTGATCTCTATTTTGATTTGGGGCATGTCTTCTCAACGAAAGAAATGGAGCTCATTGCCAACCATGGAAGCCACCATGAAATAACTCCTCCAAGAATGAGGACCACTGACCTTCTGTAGCCAATCCTGCCAAGAGTCTTAGGACATCCAGAACTTGGGAAAGTTACTCCTTTGAAGTGTAGCTTCAGCCCAACCCCTAGGGCTCCTCTGTTTGCGGATGGGTGGTGTCACTAGAAGTTCTAGTTCACAAAAGTAACTTTCCCAAGCTGTAGTGATAGCTAGAAGACTTTTTATTTAGCCTCTAGACACTGATGGGAGAATAAATTGTTTCTAGAAGGTCTCCTGATTGATCTGGCTATAAATTCCCATAATAAAGAAAAAAAGAGCAGCTTGCAAGAAGTATTTAGGCATTGTCAGAGGTGTTGTCCATCTGGGAATGGCTCTACAGAGCTTGAGAAAGAGGTCTTTTGCAGTCCCACCTGGAGAAGTGCTAGACGAATGGAATCTGCAAGTTCCTGTTTGGCTTAATGGGTCCAGCCTAGTTAGGATAACCCATTGGATTTGGCCCATGGAAAGGACAGCTCCATTTCTACATAAAATATCATGCCATTTGGTCTTCATTCGTCTATGTAAGGACATGAGCATCTGCCCTGCATGCTGGAGGAGATGTATCTCAAAAATGTACAGTCTCCGGTCTGTCAGACCCTGAATAGCTGATTGTTACATATGCACTGATATCTTTTTAAGAAAAAGCCCCAATGCAGGCTAAAGCTTTCTGTTTCAGGCTTGCATGCACAATAAACCCCGCTGCCTTAGGACATTTTTTCTAGAATTATATTGCTGATTCATGGCTTCGTAAGGAAATGTGCATTAGTTTTGCGAGCAAATTTCTAGACGGTGCTCAGAGCGTACCCCGTCTGGATGTGTCCCTTCAGAATGGAACCACTACTCATTAATGAGCAAAGATTTGCCACCAAGACTTACAGGATTTCTTACATAAGTGTAAATGGACACTAAGATTCTAGCCTGATTTATTAAGTTACTAAACATTAAAGCAGGGGCAGTACCATTATCCCTTCTACTTCATGCTAGTGAACTCTCTATCATGGTTCTTACTCCTAAGGACATGACATCTGACACTTAGTTTAGTGATGTCTCCTTACACAGTGGTATAATGGATCAGGTCCATATTGATTTATTTTTAGAGGGGTAAAATGCAGATCAGCGAAAAGTATATTAATAAAGGAATAAGCCATCAAATTTCCCTTGATTTCTGTCTGACTGTTATCAAGAATTATATCTGGAACCACTTCTGAGGAGGATTCATATTGTATATGACTCATTGAGTATCTGGAACTTC
This sequence comes from Pogona vitticeps, assembly GCF_051106095.1. Lineage (NCBI taxonomy): Eukaryota > Metazoa > Chordata > Lepidosauria > Squamata > Agamidae > Pogona > Pogona vitticeps. The sequence continues at coordinate 10,111,663 of NC_135796.1, read as the reverse complement.
TAATCGTGTTACCCTCTCATGCTAAATCCATTTAACAGGTCTACTCTAATTGAGAGTTACAGTTGGACCTCTTCCATCCTCTTTAATGTTCAAAAACAATTTCAAAGTTCTTTTTAATTTGAACCACATTGTTTGGCTGTAGTTGATCTGGATTGCGAAGTTATAAAGCTAGAGAGTTCTTCGTTGTATATACATTTAGATGACATCCCGGAGGAGACATCAGACCAAAACCTCATAGGACTAGAGTTTCCAGTCTCTCCCAGTTGTAATCAAGTCTAGTCCTCCAGCAAGAGGATCCCGAACATTGGTTGCTTCCATAGATATTACAATGAAATTTACTTTTCTAATCCCTATATATGTTTCCCCGTCTCACAGTAAAGGTCCTGCAAGAATCTAAGTCTGGTTCTATTTTCATATATTATCTCATGGAGCCAAATCAAAAGAGCTTTCCAACATGGAGAGCGGAAGGGAGAAAGGAAATTTAAACATCCTGGCTGACTATGCTTAGAAATCCACTTCTTATTTAACGATCCTATGGAGATAGTAGATGGAAGACATCAAAGAAAGGGAAAACTGGGGGGAAATTAAGTTATTTTCAAAGAAACAGAAAAGTAGGTGATAAGTTTAGTGACTTACCAATGACAGTCAAACGGGTTCCTCGTCCAAACACGAACCACAGTGATGCACTACAGTACAAAAACCTGCTACCTTTCATAGCAGAGAAAACATGACCACACCGATCTTACAGAGAAGAGGGTGTGTATGTGGACTATTCTTTTGATAAATAATTTTCATTAGCCAAAAAAGGTTGGAACTGAATGCAGAGTCTAATCAGAGATATTCTGAACTGATGTAAATGTCCTACGAGCAATGATTCCTCCTGTTATGGCTGTACTTTCATCTTTGCTCCCCAGAAAAACAAAAATTGGAAGTTTTATAGACTGCAACTGCCCTGATATGCAATCTATCATGGGCCTTAGCAGGAGTTGGAAAGTCCAGTGTAGAAATTCACCTTTGCTAGCCTCCCAAATGGTGCAACAGCCTGGACTGCATCTCAAGGCCAAAATGGGGGCTGGTGCTGGTCCTTAGCAGATTCCCCTCCTTTCCTGGAGTAGGGAGTCCTCTTGACTGCTGGACCCGGGACTACCTTTGGTCTTTCTCCAAACAGAAGAGGTAGGAAGCATTTATCCTTGAGACACAGGTGTGCCTATCACAACAGGTGAGACGCAAGGTAGGCCTAAAGACATGGCGGTCTTCATTCTTCTCCACCCCATAACTTGGCTTAAGGTGTAGTGCCGTTTGTTGTGAGCACAGAAGCTAGAACTCTAAGATCTGACTTTTCGTACTCTGCTTGTAAACTCCTTGGAACCATATTTGTCTTGCAGCTCTATAGGGCAGGAAAAAGGATGCTGGAGGAGAGGGGCGTTTGTTCTACTCTGAGAGGACACATATTTGGGGAGAGGCAGAAGGTAAATGTGTCCGTGTCCCTATAGTGTGGTGCATTGTGGAACCTCTCTCTGAATCTTGTGGGGAATTTTGAAGGGCCCGGTTTCTCTCTTTTAGAAAGCAAAGTTCACATTAAAGTTTGAATCCCTCCCCTTTGTGTCGTTCGGCAAACGTTCAGGGTAGTTTTCGCTTGTACCTCCACTGTGTGGCAAACATTAAAGGTCCTCTGGCTTGATCCCACAAGATTCCAGGTCTAATCTTAGGTTCTTCATCCCTTGAGAAAGAAGTCACACCGATGAAATGCATTAAATTTTATTAATGTGCTCACAAGTTCAGGGACTCACCTCCAGAGAATCTTCCCAGGAGGTGGGGGGCTACAGAGATGGAGGTGGAGGTGGGGATGGAACTACACGGGGCAGAAATCAGCCTTGATGGGCTGTAGCAGCATTTGGAAAGGACCGGGGGTTATATATGGCTGAGGGGAGGAAGCCCTCTTTCTGCCCAGGAGAGGGAGACTCGAGGGCCACCTCTGAGCTATCCAACGTTTATGGAGACTCGGATTTCGTCAGCAATTCCTCGAAGGTCTTCCCCTCGTGCGTCACTATGCAAGCGTACATCTCATGGCTGTCCCATTCTGACTTACTCAGAATCATGTAACTGTTGGCCCAAAACGTGTCACCCTGTTTCCTGGGCTGAGTTGTTGTCACTCCTGAGGAGATGGTTTTCCCATCAACCTGCCAGTAGACTTCGATGGAACCTGGGTGAAAGTCTTTTATGAGACATACGAGGGTGGCTTTGTCCTTTATTTCAAGCTGGTCCTGAGACGGAGGGATGAGCTGCAGTTTAGGTTCTACAGGTGGCTGACCTGAAAGAGAAGAAGCATCTTCTTTAATGTTTTGATGAAATCAAGGTCAGATCATGAATGAGGGAAGTATAGCTGAATATCCCCAACATTTCAAGGCTGTGGCATGAGGTGCTTATTGGTGACGCTGCATGTTATATGAAATCCAGAGAGAGGAGAGACCAGAAAGAAAGCTGAGATGTGTTGAGTGAAGGTGGAGGCATGTTCTGTGTAAAACAGAATGGTCACGATCTCCTCTATGCCATGGAAACCCTCCGGAAATTCAGCCTGTTGTCCTCACAGAATTTTTCGCGTAGCTTTTTGTTGTGCTCTCAAGGAAGCTAGAATTCTTTCTGTGAAGTATCAAAAACTATCACCCTTACTTTCAAACGGTTGAATGTTAGAGCTCTTTTTAGAAGAATGCATTTGAAAGCAAATTCTTTTAATGAAGGGAATTAGGACATATTTCTGATCCTTAAAATGGTGGGTTAGAGTGAAGCTTTGCTAGGCCCTTTTCATATCATAGCATTGATATCTTCATTTTTTTGTGCTTTGGAAATGTATTTTTTTTTTGTGCTGCCTTGAAGGCCTTCTTTGGGGGAATGGCAGCATATGCCGTCATCAGCATCATCCCCATCTTAGAACTTCAGATCTGGAAGAGACCACATGGAACGTGGAGTCCAAACCCTGTGGAGAAAGGCCCGTGGGGAATCGAACTCCCCTCCTTTGGCTCCTCTACCAGACACTTCAATCTCTGACCTATCTAGCATTTCTTATTAACAACAAAAATTGAAACAAACAAACAAATAACCCAAAACACAATATGTAACACTGGACATTTCCCTTCCTGCCTTTAGCATATCAGACCATAGGCAGAGAGAGATTCTGGGAAGAAGACCACGTTAATTCCAAGCATGTCTCTATGGCTGCTCCTCCACTCCCTCCCCCAACTCCAGTCCACCAAATTTGGTCTGGATCGGCTGCGGTTGACAATGTTCCTCCAGCTCCTGTTTTTATGAGAAGGCAGCCACACTGACAGGTTCAAGGAAATGGGCGGAAGAGATCTTCCCCTCTCTAGGACGGAGGAAGTGTCCATCCTGGGAGCCTTGCCTCGCCTGTGTTCCCAGGTAGGAGGAGAAGACATGCACTGGTTCACAGTTCCAGTGGAGAATTCAGACTGGGTTCCTGAGGTGAATCTCGAGATTCTAGACAGGAAATGGCCCCTAGGGTGGACATGTGTGACAGGGAGTGATTTTGTCCATCCCCTTATTATTGTGAAGAAATACTCTGAAACTCTTAATTCAAGTTTAGATGATCTTTGTAGCTACCCTGATCTCTATTTTGATTTGGGTCAGGTCTTCTCAACCAATGAAATGGATTTCATTGTCAAGCATGGAAGCCACCATGAAATAACTCCTCCTTGCCCAAGACTGAGAACCGCTGACCTTCTGTAGCCAAACCTGCCAAGAGTCTTAGGACATCCAGAACTTGGGAAAGTTACTTCTTTGAAGTGTAGCTTCTGCCCAAACCTGTTGGGCTCCTCTGTTTGCTGACAGGTGGTGTTTCTGGATGTTCTACTTCAAAAAAAGTAACTTTCCGAAGCTCTAGTGACAGCTTGAAGACTGTTTATCTAGTCTGTAGACACTGATGGGCATTGAAATCTTTCAAGTGAGTCTCCTGATTGATCTGGCTACAAATTCCCATCAAAAAGAGAAACTCCTAGGAAGTAACTTGACATTGTCAGAAGAGTTGCTATTTGGTCTTCATACATATGTGTAAGGATATGGACAATACCTGACCTGCATGCTGGTGGAGATGTATCTCAAAAATATATAGCTTCCATTCTGTCAGTCCCTGAATAGCTGAATGTTATATACGTATCAATTGATACCTTTTTTAAAAAAATGTCCCAATGCAGGTCAAAGCTTTCTGTGAAGGGCTTGCATGCACAATAAATCCCCAGGACATTTTGTCTAGAATTATATTGCTGATCCATGGCTTGGTAGGGAAATTTGCATCATCCTTCTGAGCAAATTGCTAGAGGGCTCTCATTGTATAACCCATCTGGGTTTGTCCCTTTGGAATTGAACTAGTACCCATTAAGGAGCAAGAATTGGCCACCAAGACTAGAATTCTCTTGATTTCTGTCTGACTGTTATCAACAATTCTATCTGGAACCACCTCTGAGGAGGAATTACATTATATATGACTTATTGAATACCTGGAACTTCCAATGGTGTTGACCTATTGTGCTACATCCATTTAACAGGTGTACTCTAATGGAGAGTTACAGCTGGACCTCTCCCATGGTCTTTAACATTCAAATAAAATTCAAATAAAATATAGAGGTTCTCTTGACTTGTAGTCAAGTCTAGTTCTCCAGCAAGTGGGCAGGGTGTAGATCCACAACCCATGTTACTTTAACATGTAGATATTACAATGACATTTACTGAAATTCTGATCTCTTGATATATTTCCCCGTCTCACAGTAAAGGTCCTGCAAGAATCTGAGTTTGGTTCTGGACAGATTTTTACACGTTATCTCATGGGCCCAAATCAAAAGAGCCGCCCAGAGTGGATGTTTGACCAGATAGGTGAGATATAAATAAATATATAAACAAACAAACAAACAAACAAACGGACGGACAGGTAGGTTAGGTTAGGTTAGGTTAGGTTAGGTTAGGTTAGGTTAGGTAGGTAGGTAGGTAGGTAGGTAGGTAGGTAGGTAGGTAGGTAGGTAGGTAGGTAGGTAGGTAGGTAGGTAGGTAGGTAGGTAGATAGATAGATAGATAGATAGATAGATAGATAGATAGATAGATAGATAGATAGATAGATAGATAGATAGATAGATAGATAGATAGATAGATAGATAGATAGATAGATAAGGTTTCCAACATGGGGATGGGAAGGGAGAAGGGAAATTTCAACATCCAGGCGGACTGTGCTTAGAAATCTGCTTTTTATTAAATATCCCATGCAGATAACAGATGGAAGGGGGAAATTAAGTTATTTTCAAAGAAACCGAAAAGGAGGCGATAAGTTTAGTGACTTACCAGTGACAGTCAAAAGGGTTCCTTCTCCATAGACGAACCACCGTGATACGCTGCAGTACAAAAACCTCCTACCTTTGATAGCAGAGAAAAAACTGGTCCACACCAATCCTGCGAAGAGGCGAGTGTGCATGTGGATCATTCTTTTGATAGACAGTGTCCATTAGCAAAAAGGTTGGAAATGAATGCAGAGTCTCATCAGAGAACAACATTATTTATTCACTCTGTGTGGGCTGACTAATCTTATGGCTTCTGACAGCAATTCGTATCAATGTCAAGTTCCATTTTTAAACAACTGACTCTTACTCCTTGCAAGCGCATGAGGTTCATCCATGCCTTTGGAGTCCTTTTGTAGAGGGAAAGAAGAGAAATGGAGGGTCAATTTGCGTTATCCTTAATTGTTTGCCAGATCTGCGACCAGCATCAATAGGTGCTCACGACCCATCCAGGAGACTGAGATTTCCTAGAAAAGGCCCCAGAGTCACAAAAGAAGTGCAGCTTCGTATGTGTTACAAATGTGAACCTAAAGCCCTGGGTCCTTCTTTTGAAGAGATATATACAAAGTAAATAGATTTGTGTGTGTGTGTGTGTGTGTGTGTGTGTGTGTGTGTGTGTGTGTGTGTGCGCGTGCGTGCGCGCGTGCGTGCGTGTGCGTGCATGCATGCGTGTGTGCATGTGTGCGTGCGTATGTCTGTAATGAAGTGTTAGCTCTTCTAACCCTTTGAGAATTCACTTGTTTAACAGTGATGTGTGGAGAGCTTTGGGGGGGATTTTCAGTATATTTCATGTAACATGGAATCCAGAGTGAAGTACGTTTAAAGTTTTGTATGGAAGCTAAAGGGCAGAAGAAAGATCCGCTTCGTTCCCATGGATCTGTCTTCTCCCTTTTTCCCATCTGGCAGTCACAATTTCCTGCCCGTAACCTGTCCACCCCGTGGATGGACCAGCACATCGCTCTTTGGATCCCAACTGCTTTGCATCATGGATTTTGGAGTTCCTATATATGCGTGTTGACAACTAGGTTGTGAGATGAGCTAAGACGCCTCTATTATTTTAATTTATCTAGGAGACAAGTATGGCAATGACTTCCAAGAGAGGTCTATTTTGGTTGCTCATCAGAATACCCATGGATAAATTCAGGAAGAGATTTTAGACCAGTTTGGGTTGCCCTTTGGATCCAGGTATTCTGAACTGACCTCAGTGACTCCTCCTGTTATGGTTGTGCTTTCATGTCTTGTCCAGAAGTACAAAAATTGGAAAAGATGTTTTATAGACTGCAACTGCCCTGGTATGCAATCTATCATGGGCCTTAGCAGGAGTTGGAAAGTCCATTGTAGAAATTCACCTTTGCTAGCCTCCCAAATGGTGCAACGGCCTGGACTGCATCTCAAAATGGGGGATGAGGTTGGTCCTTAGCAGATTCCCCTCCTTTCTTGGAGTAGGGAGTCCTCTTGACTGCTCAACTCTGGGCTACCTTTGGCCTTTCTCCAAACAGAAGAGGTAGGAAGCATTTATCCTTGAGACACAGGTGTGCCTATCACAACAGGTGAGACGCATGGTGGGCCTAAAGACATGGCTTTCTTCATTCTTCTCCACCCCATAGCTTAGCTTAAGGTGTAGGGCTGTTTGTTGTGAACACAGAAGCTAGAACTCTAAGATCTGACTTTTCATTCTCTGCTTGTAAACTCCTTGGAACCATATTTGTCTTGCAGCTCTATAGGGCAGGAAAAAAGGATGCTGGAGGAGAGGGGCGTTTGTTCTACTCTGAGAGGACACATATTTGGGGAGAGGCAGAAGGTAAATGTGTCCATGTCCCTTAAAGTGTAGTGCATTGCGCAACCTCTCTCTGAATCTTGTGGGGAATTTTGAAGGGCCCGGTCTCTTTCTTTTAGAATGCAAAGTTCACATTAAAGTTTGAATCCCTCCCCTTTGTGTCATTCGGCAAACGTTCAGGGTAGTTTTTGCTTGTACCTCCACTATGTGGCAAACATTAAAGTTCCTCTGGCTTGATCCCACAAGATTCCAGGTCTAATCTTAGGTTCTTCATCCCTTGAGAAAGAAGTCACACCGATGAAATGCATCAAATTTTATTAATGTGCTCACAAGTTCAGGGACTCACCTCCAGAGAATCTTCCCAGGAGGTGGGGGGCTACAGAGATGGAGGTGGGAGGTGGGGATGGAACTACACGGGGCAGAAATCAGCCTTGATGGGCTGTAGCAGCATTTGGAAAGGACCGGGGGTTATATATGGCTGAGGGGAGGAAGCCCTCTTTCTGCCCAGGCGAGGGAGACTCGAGGGCCACCTCTGAGCTATCCAACGTTTATGGAGACTCGGATTTCTTCACCACTTGCTCGAAGGTCTTCCCCTCGTGCGTCACTATGCAAGCGTACGTCTCATGGCTGTCCCATTCTGACTTACTCAGAGTTAGGTAACTGCTGGCTCCAAACATGTCACCTTGTTTATTGGGCTGAGTTGTTGTCACTCCTGAGGAGATGGTTTTCCCATCAGCCTGCCAGTTGACTTCGATGGAACTTGGGTAATAGTCGTTTATGAGACATACGAGGGTGGCTTTGTTCCCTGTTTCAACCTCTACCTGTCTTGGAGTGATGAGCAGCACTTTAGGCTCTACAGGTGGCTGACCTGAAAGAGAAGAAGCATTTTCTTTAATGTTTTGATGAAATCAAGGTCAGATCATGAATGAGGGAAGTATAGTTGTATCTCCCCAACATTTCAAGGCTGTGGCATGTAGTCATGAGGTGCTTATTGGTGAAAGAATGAAGTGCCTCTATTGAAGATTAGTATCTCATGAGTTTTCAGAAAATGGCCGTTGTACCGCCATCTGGAGCAGAAAACCTATTATATCTTTAGGTGTTCTGCTCCACATCATACCCACTAATGGACAAATTATCCAGAGTCAAGGCAAGAAAGGTTGACACTGAATGTTATACAAAATCCAGAGAGAGGAGAGACCAGACAAGAAGCCTCATGAAGGCTGAAAGCTGAGGTGTGTTGAGTGAAGGTGGAGACACGTTCTGTGTAAAACAGAATTATTACAACCTCCTCTATGCCATGGAAACCCTCCAGAAATTCAGCCTGTTGTCCTCACAGAATTTTTCGCGCAGCTTTTTGTTCTGCACTCAAGGAAGCTAGAATTCATTCTGTGAAGTATCAAAAACCATCTCCCTCAGAAAACTCTTTCCTCCATTTGGGTCTCACTTTGGAACGGTTTAACATTAGAGCTCTTTTTAGAAGAACGCTTTTGAGAGCAAATTCTTTTAATGAAGTGAGATCCATCAGAATTAGGGCAAACTTCTGATCCTTAAAAAGGGGGGTTAGAGTGAAGCTTTGCTAGGCCCTTTTCATAATCATAGCATTGATATCTTCATTTTTTTTTGTGCTTTGGAAATGTATTTTTTTTGTGCTGCCTTGAAGGCCTTCTTTGGGGGAATGGCAGCATATGCCATCATCAGCATCGTCCTCATCTTAGAACTTCAGATCTGGAAGAGACCACATGGAACGTGGAGTCCAAACCCTGCGGAGAAAGGCCCATGGGGAATCGGAGTCCCCTCCTTTGGCTCCTCTACCAGACACTTCAATCTCTGACCTATCTAGCATTTCTTATTAATAACAAGAATTGAAACAAACAAACAAATAACCCAAAACACAATATGTAACACTGGACATTTCCCTTCCTGCCTTTAGCATATCAGACCGTAGGCAGAGAGTTATTCTGGGAAGAAGACCACGTTAATTCCAAGCACGTGTCTATGACTGCTCCTCCACTCCCTCACCCAACTCCAGTCCACCAAATTTGGTCTGGATCGGCTGCGGTAGACAATGTTCCTCCAGCTCCTGTTTTGATCAGAAGGCAGCCACACTGACAGGTTCAAGGAAATGGGCGGAAGAGATCTTCCCCTCTCTAGGACGGAGGAAGTGTCCATCCTGGGAGCCTTGCCTCGCCTGTGTTCCCAGGTAGGAGGAGACATGCACTGGCTGTCACTTCCAGTGGAGAATTCAGACTGGGTTCGTGAGGCAAATCTCGAGATTCTAGACAGGAAATGGCCCCTAGGGTGGACATGCGTGACAGGGAGTGATTTTATCCAACCCCTTATTATTGTGAAGAAATACTCTGAAACTCTTAATTCAAGTTTAGATGATCTTTGTAGCTACCCTGATCTCTATTTTGATTTGGGTCAGGTCTTCTCAACCAATGAAATGGATTTCATTGTCAAGCATGGAAGCCACTATGAAATAACTCCTCCTTGCCCAAGACTGAGAACCGCTGACCTTCTGTAACCAATCCTGCCAAGAGTCTTAGGACATCCAGAACTTGGGAAAGTTACTTCTTTGAAGTGTAGCTTCTGCCCAAACCTGTTGAGCTCCTCTGTTTGCTGACAGGTGGTGTTTCTGGATGTTCTACTTCAAAAAAAGTAACTTTCCCAAGCTCTAGTGACAGCTTGAAGACTGTTTATCTAGTCTGTAGACACTGATGGGCATTGAAATCTTTCAAGTGAGTCTCCTGATTGATCTGGCTACAAATTCCCATCAAAAAGAGAAACTCCTAGGAAGTAACTTGACATTGTCAGAAGTGTTGCTATTTGGTCTTCATGCATCTGTGTAAGGACATGGACAATGCCTGACCTGCATGCTGGTGGAGATGTATCTCAAAAATGTATAGCCTCCATTCTGTCAGTCCCTGAATAGCTGAATGTTATATATCAATTGATACCTTTTTTAAAAAAATGTCCCAGTGCAGGTCAAAGCTTTCTGTGAAGGGCTTGCATGCACAATAAATCCCCAGGACATTTTGTCTAGAATTATATTGCTGATCCAAGGCTTGGTAGGGAAATTTGCTCATCATCCTTCTGAGCAAATTGCTAGAGGGCTCTCATTGCATAACCCATCTGGGTTTGTCCCTTCGGAACTGAACTAGTACCCATTAGAAATCAAGAAGTCTTACAGGATTTCTCTTATGCAAGTGGAAGTTGGCAGTAAGATACTAGCCTGCTTTATTAAATTACTAAACATTAAAGCAGGGGCAGTCCCATTGTCCGTTCTACTTCTACTTTGAATTGGGTCTACAGTAAGTGAATTGGGTCTATACTAAGAGATTCTTAGAGGGGAAAAATGGAACTCAGCAAGAATTATTTTCATAAGAAAATCATCATCATCATCATCATCATCATTATCATAATCATAGGCATCCTTCAGTCTCAAGAGGCTATGGTAACGTGCTCTGTATGCAGGACTTTGACGCTGTATGTGAAGCTGGAGTGTCCTCTCCAGAGCACGAAGCCTCGGTAAAATAATATGGAAGATAGGCTGTTACCCAAGCAGCAAATCCCCTCTCTCCACATTGCTGAAATAGTCCAGTGGAAAGGCAAGAGCCAATACAAGTGGTTCCAGCGATGTTGCAGGAGTTCCCAGAGTGACACAAACTGCCTCCAGGACTCCAGTTCTGGATTTTGCCTCCAGGTTAACTCCTGAAGCCTTTTCCAGAAGCCACTAGAATGCCCTTGATTTCTGTCTGACTGTTATCAACAATTCTATCTGGAACCACCTCTGAGGAGGAATTACATTATATATGACTCATTGAATACCTGGAACTTCCAATGGTGTTGACCTATTGTGCTACATCCATTTAACAGGTCTACTCTAAAGGAGAGTTACAGCTGGACCTCTCCCATTATCTTTAACATTCAAATAAAATATAGAGGTTCTCTTTAATTTGAAGCACATTGTTTGGCTGTAGTTGATCTGGATTGCGAAGTTATAAAGCTAGAGAGTTCTTCATTGTATATACATTTGATTGACATCCCAGATGAGAAATCAGACCCAAACCTCATAGGACTAGAGTTTCCAGTCTCTCCCAGTTGAAGTCAAGTCTAGTTCTCCAGCAAGTGGGCAGGGTGTAGATCCACAACTGTGTTGCTTTAACATGCAGATATTACAATGACATTTACTGAAATTCTGATCCCTTGATATATTTCCCCGTCTCACAGTAAAGGTCCTGCAAGAATCTGAGTCTGTTTCTAGACAGATTTTCACACGTTATCTCATGGACCCAAATCAAAAGAGCCACCCAGAGTGGTTGATTGACCGGATGGGTGAAATATAATATAATATAAAATAAACAAACAAACAAACAGACAGACAGACAGACAGACAGACAGACAGACAGGTAGGTAGGTCGGTAGGTCGGTAGGTCGGTAGGTCGGTAGATGACAGACCGACCGACCGACCGACCGACCGACCGACCGACCGACCGACCGACCGACCGACCGACCGACCGACCGACCGACCGATCGATCGATCGATCGATTGATCGATCGATCGATCGATCGATCGATAGATAGATAGATAGATAAGGTTTCCAACATGGGGATGGGAAGTGAAAAGGCAAATTTAAACATCCAGGCTGACTATGCTTAGAAATCCATTTTTTTATTAAAGATCCCATGCAGATAGTAGATGGAAGGGGGAAAATTAAGTTATTTTCAAAGAAACAGAAAAGGAGGTGATATGTGTAGTGACTTACCAGTGACAGTCAAAAGGGTTCCTTCTCCATAGACGAACCACCGTGATACGCTGCAATACAAAAACCTCCTACCTTTGATAGCAGAGAAGACTGGTCCACACCAATCCTACGAAGAGGCGAGTGTGCATGTGGATCATTCTTTTGATAGACAGTGTCCATTAGCAAAAAGGTTGGAAATGAATGCAGAGTCTAATCAGAGAACAACACTATTTATTCACTGGGTGGGCTGACTAATCTTATGGCTTCTGACAGCAATTCGTATCAATGTCAAGTTCCATTTTTAAATAACTGACTCTTACAGATGCTGAACAGGCATCAATGGCTGGTCATGGTCCATCCAGAAGACTGAAAGTTCTTACAAAAGGCCCCAGAGTCACAAAAGAAGTTCAGCTTTGTATGTGTTACAATTGTGAACCCTGAAGCCTTGGGTCCTTCTTTTGAAGAGATATATACACAGTAAATAGATGTGTGTGTGTCTGTGTCTGTCTGTCTGTCTGTCTGTCTGTGTGTAATGAAGTGTGAGCTCTTCTCTTAACCCTTTGAGAAGTCAGTTGTTTAACAGTGACTGTGTGGAGAGCTTTGGAGGGGTTTTCAGTATATTTCATGTAACATGGAATCCAGAGTGAAATATGTTTAAAGTTTTGTATGGAAGCTAAAGGGCAGAAGAAAGATCGATTTTGTTCCCGTGGATCTGTCTTCTCCCTTTTTCCATCTGGCAGTGATCGTTTCCTGCCCTTAACCTCTCCACCCCGTGGATGGACCAGCAGATCGCTCTTTGGATCCCAACTGCTTTGCATCCTGGATTTTGTAGTTCCTATAGATCAGTGGTACCCCAACTTTGGGCCTCCAGATGTTCTTGGACTACAACTCCCAGAAGCATTCACCAGCACTTCTGCTGGCCAGGATTTCTGGGAGTTGAAGTCCAAGAACATCTGGAGGCCCAAGGTTGGGGGCCACTGCTATAGCTGCATGTTGACAACTAGGTTGTGAGATGAGCTAAGACTCCTCTATTATTTTAATTTATCTAGGAGACAAGTAGTGCAATGACTTCCAAGAGAGGTCTGTTTGGGTTGCTCATCGGAATACCCATGGATAATTTCAGGAAGAGATTTTAGACCAGTTTGGTTTGCCCTTTCGAGCCAGATATTCTGAACGGATCTCAATGACCTACGAGCAATGATTCCTCCTGTTATGGTTGTACTTTCATGTTTGTTCCCCAGAAAAACAAAAATTGGAAAAGATGTTTTATAGACTGCAACTGCCCTGATATACAATCTATCATGGGCCTTAGCAGGAGTTGGAAAGTCCATTGTAGAAATTCACCTTTGCTAGCTTCCCAAATGGTGCAATGGCCTGGACTGCATCTCAAGGCCAAATTGGGGGATGGGGTGGTCCTTAGCAGATTCCCTTCCTGTCTTGGAGTAGGGAGTCCTATGGACTGCTCAACTTGGGGCTACTTTTGGCCTTTCTCAAAACACAACAGGGAGGAAGTATTTATCCTTGTGACACGGGTATAATGCATGGTAGGCCTAAACACACGGTGGTCATCATACTGTTCATTGCAACTCCATGGCTTGGCTTAAGGTGTAGAGCTGTTTGTTGTGAGCAAAGAAGGTAGAACTCCAGGATCTGATTTTTCATACTCTGCTTGGAAACTCCTTGGAACCATATTTGACTTGTAGCTCTATAAGGCAGGAAAGAGGAAACAGAATGCTGGAGGAGAGGGGCGTTTGTTCTGATCCGAGAGTACTCTTATATTTGGGGAGAGGCAGAAGCGATAGGCTGGTGTCTGTGTGCGTGTTGGTGGGCAAGCCAGGACAATCTGCAAGTCACTTGTTATAATGCAGAGTTTCAAGAAGGACATTGGCCCAAATCCGTAGCAAATTCCACTAGAGTTGGCCGCTGGAATCCATGAGGATTTGTTGAGTCAATTCCTCTGTAAATTCCATTGGTTCAAGTTAGTGCTAACTGTGTTTTCTTTGTTTAGTAAGTTGCAGTTAGAGCATTGCCCCTTTCTTTAAATGAAATTCTGAGTGGGCCCCCTTGGTAGGTTTTGCTAGAGGAGAGGACGAGTCCTCCTGATTCTTTGGCAAGGAGTATTTGTGAGTCAAGTATTTTCTGAGTCAAGGCACAGGTTCCTCCCCATCTCTTGTGGTATTCTGTTACCTTCCGGCTGGTCAAGTCAGTTGTAATTAATTGTGATTCGAATGTGGTTCTCCATGTATGTGAGATGCTGTTGGAGTGGTGTACCATTGCTAGCACAAAGTTTTGCTAGCATTCAGACCAAAAAGAAAAGGAAAATTAAATTTGATTCGGTCTTATCATTGGCAGTATTCTAACGGATCAGGCCCCACTCCCCAGCCCCAAAACTATTGAGGAATTGCTGAAGAGCCCATTGAAAATCATCAGGGACACAGCCTGATCCCAAATCCATCTTCTCATTTTTTCAAGGGAATGTTCAGTAATAAGAACCTCACCGATCTCTGTGTGAATGTGCGTGCAGGCTGCGGAATCCCTTTAAATATCCTTGGCTCTGGAGAGGCAACCAGTCTTTTTCAAATGGCATTAAGAAAGTCAACCAGGAATTGAACAGTTAAACTCCTAGTATGGGATTAAGCCCTGTGCACCTGAGTCCCTTGGTTTTGTACCTTCTATTAAAGCAAAACAGAAATGAAAACAAGAAGAAAGAAGTGGATAGTAATCCCATATTGTCTGAGAAACCACCTCTAGAACTATGAGGGTGCAAGAGATGTACAAGTGTTCACAGAGAAGTATCTTGACCAACAAACAGCACCAATGAAATGGATCAACATTTTATTAACGTGCCAACGATGGAAGCCAATATGGACAGAAAATTGAAGAGACAACAGGGGAGAAGGGGAAAGGAACTACACAATAGAAGAGGAGATGGGGAAAAGGAACTACATAGGAGAGAAATGTGCCTTTATGGATGAACCCGCATTAGGGTTTGGCCCATGAAGGAAGCATTATTCCTCCCTAGAGCCAGGCACAGGAGAGCCAAATCCGAGCTCTCCAACATTTATGGACACGTGGATGGCTTCACCACCTCCTCGAAGGTCTTCCCGTCATGCGTCACTATGCAGCTGTATCTCTGATGGTTTTCCCAGTCTGAGGGAGTGACGGTCAGGTAACTGGTGGCCATATACTTGTCACCTTGTTTGGTGGGCTCGCTGGTTTGCACTCCGGAGGAGATGGCTTTCCCATCAGCCTGCCAGTTGACTTGGACGGTCTTTGGGTGAAAGCCATCTACGAGACAGACCAAGGTGCCTTTGCCCTTGATCTTGATCTCTTCCTGAGATGGAGGGAAGAGATGCACTTTAGGCGGTGCAGGTGGCTGACCTGAAAGAGAAGAAAACATTTTCGGTAATGTTTAGCCAAAAACACTGACAGCTGATGGATTAGGAAAAGATCATTGAGTCTCCCCAAAATTTCAAGTCTGAGTTTATTATAGGCCACCTTTCTCCCAATAACCGTCCTATAAATTTGGGCCTTAGCTCAGAACATTTGGCTCCTATTTCAGAATATTAGAAAGATTTTCAGAGGATTTTTTTTTGGAAATCCAATTCTCTTCATGATCAGAGATACGTCAGAATTATGGCAAATTTCTGACCAAGCAGAATACAGTAAAGCATTGCAATACGGTATACTTTTATTTGTCCAAATGAAGGAAGCAGAAGAGGATGATGTGGCCAGATTCAAACCCAGGCACCGGAAAATAAGTCACACAAGTATAGGTCCACTTGGGAAGAGTTACTTTCTTAGACTACAACCCTCAGAATATTGCAGGCAGCATGGACCATGAAGAAGATATCCCAGCAGGGAAAGAACTTGGTTTACACCTCGGCAGATCCCGGATGCTGAAGTGATCTCTATCCCCTTGGACCTGTGACACTTTTAAGACTACGTACATTGTTCACTTGGGCTGAGTTTATCTAGGGTGAAAATGCATGAGAGGGTGCCATTTAATCAACCCATTCATTGGAGAGATGAAATATCCTGAAACTCTTCATTGAACCCATGTACATATTCTGCCCTCCCATTTAATTTTGTATTTCGAAACAATTAAACAGCATTCATTTGCAACCATGGAAGCCACCATGAAACAACCCCTACTTGGCCAAGTCTCAGAGGGCTCTTGATCGTCTCTCGCAAAGTATACCAAGCATCTGACAGGATCCAGAAGTTTGGAAAGTTCCTTTTTTTTGGACTGTTGCTTCTGCCCAAGCCAAGAAGGCTCTTTACTTTGCTGGCCAAGGGATTTTGGGAGTTACAGTTCAAAAAAAGGGAAGTATTCCAAGCTTTAGCCAGAGCTTCAAGGCTAAGAGGTTTAGTTACCCTCTAGTCAGTTATGACACCACAATGGATTCATTCGAGTTGGTTTCCTCACAGATCTGCCTAGGGAATCCCATCAAGACAAAAGACAGCAGCTCCGAAGCAGCGGCTTCCCACTGTCAGGCTGTCAGTTCATCTGGAGAGCTTCAGAAAGGGGTCTTTTGCAAGCCGGCCTGGAGTCTGGGATGGAAGCTGGTTCAGCTTTGGGGCCACCTGGTTCAGCCTTGGCAATTCTGCTCAGGGGCTCGTGAAGGATTTGGCCAAGGGGGGTTTCCCCAGCGATGCAAAGCACTGAACCCCCAAATGTTTGTACTCAGAATAAGGGTGCTGCCTCTCCACTACCTCCCTCCCACAATGTTCACCCGAGTTCGTTACCTCAATCGTCATTTTGGAGGAGAGGCATGTTAAGAGTTGTCTTTCATTTTTATAATAATAAGGAAGCAATCTAGCAAACAGACACCATCCACGGTAAATGAAAAAAAAAATCTCATGCTCCGAATAATCAAATGTGACATAATTATTAACTTTAATGTGACATAAAAATGGAGGGTCATTCCTCACCCTCCACTTTCATCTCTAAGGACCCGCAGTGGGAAGCAAGAGCTTGCATTCCCACCGTCCTCTTAGGAGGTGCACTTAAAGCAACAACCCCCAATCCGTTTCCACCAATGCAACCCCATTAACCACAGTAAGACAACTCAAAAGGATTGTGAATTGCTGCTTTTGTGTGACCTGAGAATATGGTGACCTAGGTTTCCCGTGTCCGATGGGAAACTTATGGGATGTCTGTACGGGGCAACACTGATCTTATCTCTGCAGGAAGAAGTTCCTTTTCCATGGGTTTGGATCCATCACCTCCCAAGCGATCCCTGGAGAGCCACTCAGTTCCTTGAGGTGGGCAAAAAAAGCCCATGGAAGAGGTCCCGCCAGAGGAGATCATGGCTGCAAACCGGCTGCTTAGGGCCGCGCGTCCCAACGAGAGTCGTCCCACGGAATCATCTGAACTTAGGGAGGAATGGGACTCACCCAGTTCCCCACTGATTCAATGGGCCTCCTCAAATCAAGACTTACTATGTGAAGTCACAGTACTTCAGCCAATGCAGAATGTACATTTGATTTCATTAATTAAATGAAGATGTTAACGTGCACCATCTGCAATTTCGTCATGCCTCTGTCACCAAACGTACTTTGCCAGGACAAGCTGTGTCCAAAACGCTGAGGATGAAGGAGTCCTTTGATTCATTGTTCTAACATTTAGCAAAAACAGATATATAAATCAGGGCCCAATTCTGATTCAGGGAGCAGGGCTGAGGGAGAATTCCTCCTCACGGCTTTTCTCCCCTCTATTTCCACCTCCATTTTGTTCCTGCTAAGGGCACTGGGGGGAAAGTAGAGGCAAACGTTTTCTGAAATGTCCCTCACAGGAGTTCAGGGCACATAGAAAACCTGGTTAGGAAAGACTTGCTTCATACGTGTCTCATTTTTTGTTACCATACTTGGAGAATGCAAAATCTTTCTTCCAGTGAAATGAAACACAAATATTACAGGCAATTACAGATGGATCTCATCAAGGTCAGTTCTCGAAGTGTAATGGATTATAGATTACAGCTTTCTGGTGTAAAGTGCAAAATGCACACCTTCTCCCTACGTTATCCCATGAAATCTTGGTAAAACAGAAGCTCTGTGTTCAGAAAGTGACTCCAAATTGCAAAGGACCTTCAACTGTTTTTTCCAAATACAACCTGGATCTTCATGTTTTAGTTTTTTTTAAAAAGTAGTTTGAGAGCCTTTCTTCCTTAGATTATCCAATGAAAAGTAAAAGGATCACATTATGGATTTCCTTACATTATTCCCATTAGAAGCCCAATTACAAAAAAAGTAGGCTTAGAATATTCAATTCAGTACAATTTAAAGTCATTTTCTGTCATATTTTTTTTCTTTAGCAGAAACGTTTTGCCCCAGTGTGAATTTGGCCGCCAAAGAGATAAGCAGAGAAAGCAAAGTTTTTGAAAAGAGAAAGAGGTAAATGTGCAAGTCTTTGAAAACCTTTTTTTTCATATTTTGGGGAAGAAGAGACATGTCAAATGGCACCAGAACATGTTCTGCTCAGGATTAAAAAGGGAAGTTCTTATTGTCCTAAATTCCAATAATGACCCTAAGTCAGCCTGAAGTCAGAGAAAGTAAAGAGAACCAAAAAGAGGGAAAATTGGTATATTCTTGCAGAGAATGAAAAGAATGTGATAAATTCAGTGACTTACCTGTGACAGTCAGAGCGGTTCCACCTCCGAACACCCTCCACAGTGACACAGACCTGGACAAAAACCTGCCCCATGTTCAAAGCAGGGGATGATCACAGATGTTGATTCCACATAGGATGAGAGATTGGCTGTAGGATGGCAACTGGTGCTCTCCCCAGGATGAGACGTTTCCCTCTCCAAGCCAGCTGAAGTCCATGATGATTTTTGTGGGGGTGAAAATGGTGTGTTTCTCTGGTTTAACTCTGGATTTAGAAGTAGGTCCAGTTGACATTCAATCAACATCTCAGTTCCTTGGTCATAGTCCACCTTTTGATGGAGGACATGTGGAAAACCAGATTGTTTATTGATTATAACTTGAGTCAAAGAGGAGACTTTGAGGAGTGCAAAGGGCTCACCCGATCTAGCAAGATATTGAATGCAGGTGATGCTTCTATAGAAGAGTTGTGACAGGTGACATTGCAGGCACAAGAGCTTTGCTTATGCTCAGATTGTTTCTGAGAAATCAAAAGAAATGCACTGGGCCATTCCTTGTTTTGTACAAACATGGACTCCCTTATTAGCTGATGGCCTCATGTCCCAACTCTTAGAGAAATCCTCTAAAACAGTGGTCCCCAACCTTGGGCCTCCATATATTCTTGGACTTCAACTGCCAGATATCTTGGCCAGTGGATGTGATGGTGAAGGCTTCTGGGAGTTGTAGTCCAAGAACATCTGGAGGCCCAAGGTTGGGACCCACTGCTCTAAAATACATTAAAATGGACACCTTGACCTGTGTTTAGATAGCCATTTTGGAATTTCAATGAAAAGATTCCATTGGGAGAAATGTGTGCTTCCACTACAGCATCATTTCATATTTTGGAGTTTAGAGAGAAATGAACTTTTGTATGGTGTGGACCATGCATTCTTTTTTCTCCTGTGCCCTTTTTCGGAAACCCTGGATATTTCTGTGCTGCATTAATTCTGATCACGATGGGACTGTTTGAGGGATCTCGTTTCCTATCTTGTCGTTCTGTGTTGCCCACCTGGTTCTGACTTAGGGCCACCCGAATTTCTAAAGGTATGTGAGATATTCAAGAACTGGCATGCTATTCTCAGCTCCAAATGAGTTCCCACAGGCTACTCGGACTTGAATCCAGATCTCTTGAGTTCCTGTTGAGCACTTTATCCGTTGTTCTATACTGGCTCTACTTACTCTGTCGTAGACAGCAAAACTAGGAAGGTGTTTGGTTTAACGTATGAGAAGACTGTCAAGAACTCCAATCCTAGTTTGGCCTCTCCATTGGAGGACCCATCTTTTCATAGTTCAATAGATTTCACCTGATCTCATGAGACTCAGATGAGTGATGTTTTTCTATGCAGATTGTAGGGCAGCCTATACATCGTTTATATTCTGATCTAGTGCCCAATGGAACAAGGCAAGAGAAAATTCTGCTAGACCTTCCTGTCACAACAGAGTAGCCATCTCAGCTGTAAAACATCACACAGTGGCCACCAGGTCACTCTGCAGTTTAATGTGGAGAGGTTCCCAAGGGCCTGCAGAGCTGAGGGACCAGCTAAGACTCTGTCCAGTGTTGTGTGAGGTTGATTTAGCTTTCTTTAAGAATGAATCCATTCAGGGAGGATAAATAAGTCAATGCTTCTTAGTCATTATAGTACCACATGTCTGTCATATGATATGATACGGAGCCTCCATATGAAGAGTATTATATGTAACATGATGCATGCTCTATGGCGGACTGATCACATCAGCACATCATCACAAATGATTTCCTTTCTCCATTAATCCTCAAGGGATGGAGGAGATTTATGGGATTAGAGCAAATGATTTATCTTGTCTGGTAGATGTAGAATCTTGAGAACGTTTTCTCATTGCAGAACCTCTATCCGAATCCTGTTGGGGAATTTTGAATGGCCTGTTTCTTTCTTTAACGTGCAAGAGATCACTTGAACACTTGAATCCCTCCCCTTTGTGTAGTTTGGTAACCATTCAGGGTAATTTTTCCTTGTAACTCTACTATGTGGCAAACACAAGTGGTCCTCCGGCTTGACCCCACAGGATTCCATCTCTAATCTTAGGTTCTTCATCCCTTGAGAAAGAAGTCACACCAATGAAATGTATCAAATTTTATTAATCTGCTCACAACCTCAGGGAGTCACCTACAGAGGATCTTCCCGGGGAGAGGGGATACAGAGATGGAGGTGGAGGTGGGGATGGAACCACAAGGGGCAGAAATCAGCCTTGATGGGCTGAAGCAGCATTTGGAAGAGATAGGGGGATATATATGGCTGAGGGGAGGAAGCCCTCTTTCTGTCCAGGTGAGGGAGACTTGAGGGCCACCTCTGAGCTCCCCAACATTTATGGACACTCGGATTTCTTCACCACTTGCTCGAAGGTCTTCCCATCGTGCGTCACTTTGCAAGCGTACGTCTCATGGCTGTCCCATTCTGACTTACTCAGAGTCAGGTAACTGGTGGCCACGTACTTGTCACCCTGTTTGGTGGATGGAGATGTTTGCACTCCCGAGGAGATGGCTTTCCCATCAGCCTGCCAGTTGACTTCGATGGTCTGTGGGTAAAACTCATCTACGAGACAGGCCAGGGTGGCTTTGTTCCTGCTCTCGATCTCTTGCTGAGACGGAGGGAAGAGATGCATTTTAGGCGGTACAGGTGGCTGACCTGGAACACCTGAAAGAGAAGAAGCGTTTTCTTTAATGTTTTGATGACATCATGGTCAGCTCATGGATGAGGGAAGCATAGTTGGATCTCCCCAACCTTTCAAGGCTGTGGCATGTAGTCATGAGCTGCCTGTTAGTGAAAGAATGAAGTATCTCTATGGAAGACTCGTATGCCATGCAGTTCTAGGTTTCAGAAAATGGCGGTTATACCTCTATCTGGAGCAGAAAACCTATTGTACATGTACAAATTATTTCATCAACGCAAGAAATGTTGATGCTGAACGTCATATGAAATCTAGGGACAGAAGAGATTAGACAAGAATATGAGTGTTGAAAGCTGAGGTGTGTTGAGTGAAGGTGGAGACATGTTCTGTGTAAAACAGAATGATCACGACTTCCTAGTCTATGTCATAGAAAACTCTTATTCTCCTTGTTTTTCTCACAGCTTTTTCTTTCTGCGATCTAGGAAGTTAGAATCCTTTACGTGAAGTATCAAAAGCGATTGCCCTAAGAAAACTCTTTTCTCCATTTGGATCTTCCTTCAGAAGAGTAGAACATTAGAGCTCTTTTTAGAAGAATGCTTTTGAAAGCAAATTCTCTTAATGAAGGGAGAGCCATCAGAATTAAGGTAAATTTCTGAACCTTAAAAAGGCGGGTTAGAGCGAAACTTTGCTAGGCACTTTTCAACTCATAGCATACATATCTTCATTTTTGTTCTGCTTTGGAAATGTATTTTTTTGTATGTGCTGCCTTGAATCCCTTCTTTGCGGGAATGGCTGCATGTCCCATCATCGCCACCGTCATCATCTTAGAACTGTAGTTCTGCAAGGGACCATATGGCAGATGAAGTCCAATCCCTTCGGAGGAAGCCCTGTGGGGAATCGAACTCCCATCTTGTGGCTCCTCAACCAGATACTTCACTTCCTGAGCTATCTGGCAGTTCTTATAAAAAACCAAAAAAAAAAATAAAAATTAAACACACACATAATAAAGAGCACTGGGCATTTCCCTTCCTGCCTTTATCATATCAGACCCTAGCAGAGAGTTATTCTGGGAAGAAGACCACGTTAATTCCAAGCACGTGTCTATGGCTGCTCCTCCACTCCCTCCCCCAACTCCAGTCCCCCAAATTTGGTCTGGATCAGCTGCGGTTGTCAATGTTCCTCCAGCTCCTGTTTTTATGAGAAGGCAGCCACACTGACAGGTTCAAGGAAATGGGCGGAAGAGATCTTCCCTTCTCTAGGACGGAGGAAGTGCCCATCCTGGGAGCCTTGCCTCGCCTGTGTTCCCAGGTAGGAGGAGAAGACATGCATTGGCTCACAGTTCCAGTGGAGAATTCAGACTTGGTTCCCGAGGCAAATCTCGAGATTCTAGACAGGAAATGGCCCCTAGGGTGGACATGTGTGACAGGGAGTGATTTTATCCAACCCCTTATTATTGTGAAGAAATACTCTGAAACTCTTAATTCAAGTTTAGATGATCTTTGTAGCTAAAATGATCTCTATTTTGATTTGGGGCATGTCTTCTCAACCAAAGAAATGGAGCTCATTGCCAACCATGGAAGCCACCATGAAATAACTCCTCCAAGACTGAGGACCACTGACCTTCTGTAGCCAATCCTGCCAAGAGTCTTAGGACATCCAGAACTTGGGAAAGTTACTCCTTTGAAGTGTAGCTTCAGCCCAACCCCTAGGGCTCCTCTGTTTGCGGATGGGTGGTGTCACTAGAAGTTCTAGTTCACAAAAGTAACTTTCCCAAGCTGTAGTGATAGCTAGAAGACTTTTTATTTAGCCTCTAGACACTGATGGGAGAATAAATTGTTTCTAGAAGGTCTCCTGATTGATCTGGCTATAAATTCCCATAAGAAAGAAAAAAAGAGCAGCTTGCAAGAAGTATTTAGGCATTGTCAGAGGTCCATCTGGGAGCTTGAGAAAGAGGTCTTTTGCAGTCCCACCTGGAGAAGCGCTAGACGAATGGAATTTGCAAGTTCCTGTTTGGCTTAATGGGTCCAGCCTAGTTAGGATAACCCATTGGATTTGGCCCATGGAAAGGACAGCTCCATTTCTACATAAAATATCATGCCATTTGGTCTTCATTCGTCTATGTAAGGACATGAGCATCTGCCCTGCATGCTGGAGGAGATGTATCTCAAAAATGTACAGTCTCCGGTCTGTCAGACCCTGAATAGCTGATTGTTACATATGCACTGATATCTTTTTAAGAAAAAGCCCCAATGCAGGCTAAAGCTTTCTGTTTCAGGCTTGCATGCACAATAAACCCCACTGCCTTAGGACATTTTTTCTAGAATTATATTGCTGATTCATGGCTTCGTAAGGAAATGTGCATTAGTTTTGCGAGCAAATTTCTAGACGGTGCTCAGAGCGTACCCCGTCTGGATGTGTCCCTTCAGAATGGAACCACTACTCATTAATGAGCAAAGATTTGCCACCAAGACTTACAGGATTTCTTACATAAGTGTAAATGGACACTAAGATTCTAGCCTGATTTATTAAGTTACTAAACATTAAAGCAGGGGCAGTACCATTATCCCTTCTACTTCATGCTAGTGAACTCTCTATCATGGTTCTTACTCCTAAGGACATGACATCTGACACTTAGTTTAGTGATGTCTCCTTACACAGTGGTATAATGGATCAGGTCCATATTGATTTATTTTTAGAGGGGTAAAATGCAGATCAGCGAAAAGTATATTAATAAAGGAATAAGCCATCAAATTTCCCTTGATTTCTGTCTGACTGTTATCAAGAATTATATCTGGAACCACTTCTGAGGAGGATTCATATTGTATATGACTCATTGAGTATCTGGAACTTCTAATCGTGTTACCCTCTCATGCTAAATCCATTTAACAGGTCTACTCTAATTGAGAGTTACAGTTGGACCTCTTCCATCCTCTTTAACGTTCAAAAACAATTTCAAAGTTCTTTTTAATTTGAACCACATTGTTTGGCTGTAGTTGATCTGGATTGCGAAGTTATAAAGCTAGAGAGTTCTTCGTTGTATATACATTTAGATGACATCCCGGAGGAGACATCAGACCAAAACCTCATAGGACTAGAGTTTCCAGTCTCTCCCAGTTGTAATCAAGTCTAGTCCTCCAGCAAGAGGATCCCGAACATTGGTTGCTTCCATAGATATTACAATGAAATTTACTTTTCTAATCCCTATATATGTTTCCCCGTCTCACAGTAAAGGTCCTGCAAGAATCTAAGTCTGGTTCTATTTTCATATATTATCTCATGGAGCCAAATCAAAAGAGCTTTCCAACATGGAGAGCGGAAGGGAGAAAGGAAATTTAAACATCCTGGCTGACTATGCTTAGAAATCCACTTCTTATTTAACGATCCTATGGAGATAGTAGATGGAAGACATCAAAGAAAGGGAAAACTGGGGGGAAATTAAGTTATTTTCAAAGAAACAGAAAAGTAGGTGATAAGTTTAGTGACTTACCAATGACAGTCAAACGGGTTCCTCGTCCAAACACGAACCACAGTGATGCACTACAGTACAAAAACCTGCTACCTTTCATAGCAGAGAAAACATGACCACACCGATCTTACAGAGAAGAGGGTGTGTATGTGGACTATTCTTTTGATAAATAATTTTCATTAGCAAAAAAAGGTTGGAACTGAATGCAGAGTCTAATCAGAGATATTCTGAACTGATGTAAATGTCCTACGAGCAATGATTCCTCCTGTTATGGCTGTACTTTCATCTTTGCTCCCCAGAAAAACAAAAATTGGAAGTTTTATAGACTGCAACTGCCCTGATATGCAATCTATCATGGGCCTTAGCAGGAGTTGGAAAGTCCAGTGTAGAAATTCACCTTTGCTAGCCTCCCAAATGGTGCAACAGCCTGGACTGCATCTCAAGGCCAAAATGGGGGCTGGTGCTGGTCCTTAGCAGATTCCCCTCCTTTCCTGGAGTAGGGAGTCCTCTTGACTGCTGGACCCGGGACTACCTTTGGTCTTTCTCCAAACAGAAGAGGTAGGAAGCATTTATCCTTGAGACACAGGTGTGCCTATCACAACAGGTGAGACGCAAGGTAGGCCTAAAGACATGGCGGTCTTCATTCTTCTCCACCCCATAACTTGGCTTAAGGTGTAGTGCCGTTTGTTGTGAGCACAGAAGCTAGAACTCTAAGATCTGACTTTTCGTACTCTGCTTGTAAACTCCTTGGAACCATATTTGTCTTGCAGCTCTATAGGGCAGGAAAAAGGATGCTGGAGGAGAGGGGCGTTTGTTCTACTCTGAGAGGACACATATTTGGGGAGAGGCAGAAGGTAAATGTGTCCATGTCCCTATAGTGTGGTGCATTGTGGAACCTCTCTCTGAATCTTGTGGGGAATTTTGAAGGGCCCGGTTTCTCTCTTTTAGAAAGCAAAGTTCACATTAAAGTTTGAATCCCTCCCCTTTGTGTCGTTCGGCAAACGTTCAGGGTAGTTTTCGCTTGTACCTCCACTGTGTGGCAAACATTAAAGGTCCTCTGGCTTGATCCCACAAGATTCCAGGTCTAATCTTAGGTTCTTCATCCCTTGAGAAAGAAGTCACACCGATGAAATGCATCAAATTTTATTAATGTGCTCACAAGTTCAGGGACTCACCTCCAGAGAATCTTCCCAGGAGGTGGGGGGCTACAGAGATGGAGGTGGGAGGTGGGGATGGAACTACACGGGGCCGAAATCAGCCTTGATGGGCTGTAGCAGCATTTGGAAAGGACCGGGGGTTATATATGGCTGAGGGGAGGAAGCCCTCTTTCTGCCCAGGCGAGGGAGACTCGAGGGCCACCTCTGAGCTATCCAACGTTTATGGAGACTCGGATTTCGTCAGCAATTCCTCGAAGATCTTCCCCTCGTGCGTCACTATGCAAGCGTACATCTCATGGCTGTCCCATTCTGACTTACTCAGAATCATGTAACTGCTGGCCCAAAACGTGTCACCCTGTTTCCTGGGCTGAGTTGTTGTCACTCCTGAGGAGATGGTTTTCCCATCAACCTGCCAGTAGACTTCAATGGAACCTGGGTGAAAGTCTTTTATGAGACATACGAGGGCGGCTTTGTTCTTTATTTCAAGCTGTACCTGAGACGGAGGGATGAGCTGCAGTTTAGGCTCTACAGGTGGCTGACCTGAAAGAGAAGAAGCATCTTCTTTAATGTTTTGGTGAAATCAAGGTCAGATCATGAATGAGGGAAGTATAGCTGAATATCCCCAACATTTCAAGGCTGTGGCATGTAGTCGTGAGGTGCTTATTGGTGACGCTGCATGTTATATGAAATCCAGAGAGAGGAGAGACCAGAAAGAAAGCTGAGATGTGTTGAGTGAAGGTGGAGGCATGTTCTGTGTAAAACAGAATGGTCACGATCTCCTCTATGCCATGGAAACCCTCCGGAAATTCAGCCTGTTGTCCTCACAGAATTTTTCGCGCAGCTTTTTGTTCTGCACTCAAGGAAGCTAGAATTCTTTCTGTGAAGTATCAAAAACTATCACCCTTACTTTCAAACGGTTGAATGTTAGAGCTCTTTTTAGAAGAATGCATTTGAAAGCAAATTCTTTTAATGAAGGGAATTAGGACATATTTCTGATCCTTAAAATGGTGGGTTAGAGTGAAGCTTTGCTAGGCCCTTTTCATATCATAGCATTTTTTTTGTGCTTTGGAAATGTATTTTTTGTTTGTGCTGCCTTGAAGGCCTTCTTTGGGGGAATGGCAGCATATGCCGTCATCAGCATCATCCCCATCTTAGAACTTCAGATCTGGAAGAGACCACATGGAACGTGGAGTCCAAACCCTGTGGAGAAAGGCCCGTGGGGAATCGAACTCCCCTCCTTTGGCTCCTCTACCAGACACTTCAATCTCTGATCTATCTAGCATTTCTTATTAATAACGAAAATTGAAGCAATCAATCAAAGAACCCCAAACACAATAAGTAACACTGGACATTTCCCTTCCTGCTTTTATCATATCAGACCCTAGCAGAGAGTTATTCTGGGAAGACGACAACGTTAATTCCAAGCACGTGTCTATGGCTGCTCCTCCACTCCCTTCTCCAACTCCAGTCCACCAAATTTGGTCTGGATCGGCTGCGGGAGACAATGTTCTTCCAGCTCCTGTTTTGATCAGAAGGCAGCCACACTGACAGGTTCAAGGAAATGGGCGGAAGAGATCTTCCCTTCTCTAGGACGGAGGAAGTGTCCATCCTGGGAGCCTTGCCTCGCCTGTGTTCCCAGGTAGGAGGAGAAGACATACACTGGCTCTCAGTTCCAGTGGGTTCCTGAGGTGAATCTCGAGATTCTAGACAGGAAATGGCCCCTAGGGTGGACATGTGTGACAGGGAGTGATTTTGTCCATCCCCTTATTATTGTGAAGAAATACTCTGAAACTCTTAATTCAAGTTTAGATGATCTTTGTAGCTACCCTGATCTCTATTTTGATTTGGGTCAGGTCTTCTCAACCAATGAAATGGATTTCATTGTCAAGCATGGAAGCCACTATGAAATAACTCCTCCTTGCCCAAGACTGAGGACCACTGACCTTCTGTAGCCAATCCTGCCAAGAGTCTTAGGACATCCAGAACTTGGGAAAGTTACTTCTTCAAAATGTAGCTTCTACCCAAGCCCGTTGGGCTCCTCCGTTTGCTGATGGGTGGTGTTTCCGGATGTTGTACTTAAAAAAAAGAAACTTTCCCAGGCTCTAGTGACAGCTTGAAGACTGTTTATCTAGTCTGTAGACACTGATGGGCATTGAATTCGTTCAGCTGCATCTCCTGATTGATCTGGTTACAAATTGCCGTCAAGAAGAAAAAGAGAAACTCCTAAGAAGTAGCTTGACATTGTCAGAAGTGTTGCTATTAGGTCTTCATCCATCTGTGTAAGGACATGGACAATACCTGACCTGCATGCTGGTAGAGATGTATCTCAAAAATATATAGCTTCCATTCTGTCAGTCCTTGAATAGCTGAATGTTATATATCAATTGATACCATTTTTTTAAAAAACTGTCCCAGTGCAGGTCAAAGCTTTCTGTTAAGGGCTTGCATGCACAATAAATCCCCAGGACATTTTGTCTAGAATTATATTGCTGATCCATGGCTTGGTAGGGAAATTTGCATCATCCTTCTGAGCAAATTGCTAGAGGACTCTCATTGTATAACCCATCTGGGTTTGTCCCTTTGGAATTGAACTAGTACCCATTAAGGAGCAAGAATTGGCCACCAAGACTTAACAGGATTTCTCCTATGCAAGTGGAAATTGACAGTAAGAAACTAGCCTGCTTTATTAAGTTACTAAACATTAAAGCAGGGGCAGTCCCATTGTCCGTTCTGCTTCTACTTTGAATTGGGTCTACAGTAAGTGAATTGGGTCTATACTAAGAGATTCTCAGAGGGGAAAAATGGAACTCAGCAAAAAGTATTTTCATAAGAAAATCATCATCATCATCATCATCATCATCATCATCATCATCATAGGCATCCTTCAGTCTCAAGAGACTATGGTAACCTGCACTGTATGGAGGACTTCGACGCTGTGTGCGAAGCTGGAGTGTCCTCTCCAGAGCACAAAGCCTGGGTAAAATAATATGGAGGATAGGCTGTTACCCGAGCAGCAAGTCCCCCCTCTCCATGTCACTGAAATAGTCCAATGGAAAGGCAAGAGCCAATACAACTGGTTCCAGCCATGTTGCAGGAGTTCCCAGAATGACATGAACTGCCTCCGCGACTCCGGCTCCGGATTTTGCCTCGAGGTTAACTCCTGAAGCCTTTTCCATAAGCCACTAGAATTCTCTTGATTTCTGTCTGACTGTTATCAACAATTCTATCTGGAACCACCTCTGAGGAGGAATTACATTATATAAGACTCATTGAATACCTGGGACTTCCAATGGTATTGACCTATTGTGCTACATCCATTTAACAGGTCTACTCTAATGGAGAGTTACAGTTGGACCTCTCCCATGGTCTTTAACATTCACATAAAATATAGAGGTTCTCTTTAATTTGAAGCACATTGTTTGGCTGTAGTTGATCTGGATTGCGAAGTTATAAAGCTAGAGAGTTCTTCATTGTATATACATTTGATGAAATCCCAAATGAGAAATCTGACCCAAACCTCATAGGACTAGAGTTTCCGGTCTCTCCCAGTTGTAGTCAAGTCTAGTTCTCCAGCAAGTGGGCAGGGTGTAGATCCACAAGCCATGTTGCTTTAACATGTAAATATTACAATGACATTTACTGAAATTCTGATCTCTTGATATAGTTCCCCATCTCACAGTAAAGGTCCTGCAAGAATCTGAGTTTGGTTCTGGACAGATTTCTACACGTTATCTCATGGGCCCAAATCAAAAGAGCCGCCCAGAGTGGATGATTGACCAGATAGGTGAGATATAAATAAATATATAAACAAACAAACAAACAAACGGACGGACAGGTAGGTTAGGTTAGGTTAGGTTAGGTTAGGTTAGGTTAGGTTAGGTTAGGTTAGGTTAGGTTAGGTTAGGTTAGGTTAGGTTAGGTAGGTAGTTAGGTAGTTAGGTAGTTAGGCAGATAGATAGATAGATAGATAGATAGATAGATAGATAGATAGATAGATAGATAGATAGATAGATAGATAGATAGATAGATAGATAGATAGATAGATAGATAGATAGATAGATAGATAGATAGATAGATAGATAGATAGATAGATAGATAGATAAGGTTTCCAACATGGGGATGGGAAGGGAGAAGGGAAATTTCGACATCCAGGCGGACTATGCTTAGAAATCTGCTTTTTATTAAATATCCCATGCAGATAACAGATGGAAGGGGGAAATTAAGTTTTTTTCAAAGAAACTGAAAAGGAGGTGATAAGTTTAGTGACTTACCAGTGACAGTCAAAAGGGTTCCTTCTCCATAGACGAACCACCGTGATACGCTGCAGTACAAAAACCTGCTACCTTTGATAGCAGAGAAAAAACTGGTCCACACCAATCCTACGAAGAGGCGAGTGTGCATGTGGATCATTCTTTTGATAGACAGTGTCCATTAGCAAAAAGGTTGGAAATGAATGCAGAGTCTCATCAGAGAACAACATTATTTATTCACTCTGTGTGGGCTGACTAATGTTATGCCTTTTGACAGCAATTCGTATCAATGTCAAGTTCCATTTTTAAACAACTGACTCTTACTCCTTGCATCTATGCCTTTGGTATCCATTTCAAAATGGAAAAAAGAAACGGAGAGTCAAGGTGAATCATCCATAATTGTTTGACAGATGCTGAACAGGCATCAATGGCTGGTCATGGTCCATCCAGGTGGAGACTGAGACTTCTTAGTGAAGATCCCAGAGTCACAAAAGAAGTTCAGCTTTGTATATGTTACAATTGTGAACCCCGAAGCCCTGGGTCCTTCTTTTGAAGAGATATATACACAGTAAATAGGAGTGTGTGTGTCTGTGTCTGTCTGTCTGTCTGTCTGTGTGTAATGAAGTGTTAGCTCTTCTCTTAACCCTTTGAGAAGTCAGTTGTTTAACAGTGACTGTGTGGAGAGCTTTGGAGGGGTTTTCAGTATATTTCATGTAACATGGAATCCAGAGTGAAATATGTTGAAAGTTTTGTATGGAAGCTAAAGGGCAGAAGAAAGATCCACTTTGTTCCCGTGGATCTGTCTTCTCCCTTTTTCCATCTGCCAGTCATCGTTTCCTGCCCTTAACCTGTCCACCCTGTGGATGGACCAGCAGATCGCTCTTTGGATCCCAACTGCTTTGCATCATGGATTTTGTAGTTCCTATAGATCAGTGGTACCCCAACCTTGGGCCTTCAGATGTTCTTGGACTACAACTCCCAGAAGCATTCACCAGCACCTCTGCTGGCCAGGATTTCTGGGAGTTGAAGTCCAAGAACATCTGGAGGCCCAAGGTTGGAGACCACTGCTATAGATGCATGTTGACAACTAGGTTGTGAGATGAGCTAAGACTCCTCTATAATTTTAATTTATCTAGGAGACAAGTATGGCAATGACTTCCAAGAGAGGTCTGTTTGGGTTGCTCATCGGAATACCCATGGATCATTTCAGGAAGAGATTTTAGACCAGTTTGGTTTGCCCTTTGGAGCCAGATATTCTGAACTGATGTAAATGTCCTACGAGCAATGATTCCTCCTGTTATGGTTGTACTTTCATGTTTGTTCCCCAGAAAAACAAAATTGGAAAAGATGTTTTATAGACTGCAACTGCCCCGATATGCAATCTGTCATGGGCCTTAGCAGGAGTTGGAAAGTCCATTGTAGAAATTCACCTTTGCTAGCC
Organism: Pogona vitticeps; assembly: GCF_051106095.1. NCBI lineage: Eukaryota > Metazoa > Chordata > Lepidosauria > Squamata > Agamidae > Pogona > Pogona vitticeps. The sequence continues at coordinate 10,080,203 of NC_135796.1, read as the reverse complement.
TCCCCAATGATGCAATGGCCTGGACTGCATCTCAAGGCCAAATTGGGGGATGGGGTGGTCCTTAGCAGATTCCCCTCCTTTCTTGGAGAAGGGAGTCCTCTTGACTGCTCAACTTGGGGCTACATTTGGCCTTTCTCAAAACACAACAGGTAGGAATTATTTATCCCTGAGACACAGGTAAAATGCATGGTAGGCCTAAACACATGGTGGCCATCATGCTGTTCATTGCAACTCCATGGCTTGGCTTAAGGTGTAGGGCCATTTGTTGTGAGCAAAGAAGGTAGAACTCCAGGATCTGATTTTTCATACTCTGCTTGGAAACTCCTTGGAACCATATTTGACTTGTAGCTCTAAAAGGCAGGAAACAGGAAACAGAATGCTGGAGGAGAGGGGCGTTTGTTCTGATCCGAGAGGACTCTTATACAGTGGTGCCTCGCATAGCGAACACTTCGCTATGCGATGAAACCGCATAACGAACGGTCCCAGGCCATCGCTGGAGCGTTCGCTCAGCGATGGCCCCTATGGGCTTTTTTCGCTATGCGATGATCGCGCGGACGTGATCAAAGCATAGCGAACAGCTGATCGGCGGTTCCAAAATGGCCGCCGCTAAAACAAAATGGCGACCGCTGTTTTGCCTCACTAACGAGGCATCCAAAATGGCCACCGCAATGGAGGAAACTCGCACAACGGTGAGTTTTAAGTCCATAGGAACGTATTAAATCAGTTTAATACGTTCCTATGGGCTTTTTTGTTTCATTTAGCGATGGATTCGCTGAGCGAGGGTTAATCCGGAATGGATTAACCTCGCTAAGCGAGGCACCACTGTATTTGGGAGTGACAGAAGCTATTGGCTGGTGTCTGTGTGCGTGTTGGTGGGCAAGCCAGGAAAATCTGCAAGTCACTTGTTATAATGCAGAGTTTCAAGAAGGACATTGGCCCAAATCCGTAGCAAATCCCACTAGAGTTGCCTGCTGGAATCCATGAGGGTTTGTTGAGTCAATTCCTCTGTAAATTCCATTGGTTCAAATTCATCCTAACTGTGTTTTCTTTGTTTAGTAAGTTGCAGTTAGAGCATTGCCCCTTTCTTTAAATGAAATTCTGAGTGGGCCGCCTTGGTAGGTTTTGCTAGAGGAGAGGTCGAGTCCTCCTGAATCTTTGTCAAGGAGTATTTGTGAGTCAAGTATTTTCTGAGTCAAGGCACAGGTTCCTCCCCATCTCTTGTGGTATTCTGTTACCTTCTGGCTGGTCAAGTCAGTTGTAATTAATTGTGATTCGGATGTGGTTCTCCATGTATGTGAGATGCTGTTGGAGTGGTGTACCATTGCTAGCACAGAGTTTTGCTAGCATTCAGACCAAAAAGAAAAGGAAAATTAAATTTGATTCGGTCTTATCATTGGCAGTATTCTAACGGATCAGGCCCCACTCCCCAGCCCCAAAACTATTGAGGAATTGCTGAAGAGCCCATTGAAAATCATCAGGGACACAGCCTGATCCCAAATCCATCTTCTCATTTTTTCAAGGGAATGTTCAGTAATAAGAACCTCACCGATCTCTGTGTGAATGTGCGTGCAGGCTGCGGAATCCCTTTAAATATCCTTGGCTCTGGAGAGGCAACCAGTCTTTTTCAAATGGCATTAAGAAAGTCAACCAGGAATTGAACAGTAAAACTCCTAGTATGGGATTAAGCCCTGTGCACCTGAGTCCCTTGGTTTTGTACCTTCTATTAAAGCAAAACAGAAATGAAAACAAGAAGAAAGAAGTGGATAGTAATCCCATATTGTCTGAGAAACCACCTCTAGAACTATGAGGGTGCAAGAGATGTACAAGTGTTCACAGAGAAGTATCTTGACCAACAAACAGCCCCAATGAAATGGATCAACATTTTATTAACGTGCCAACGATGGAAGCCAATATGGACAGAAAATTGAAGAGACAACAGGGGAGAAGGGGAAAGGAACTACACAATAGAAGAGGAGATGGGGAAAAGGAACTACATAGGAGAGAAATGTGCCTTTATGGATGAACCCGCATTAGGGTTTGGCCCATGAAGGAGGCGTTATTCCTCCCTAGAGCCAGGCATAGGAGAGCCAAATCCGAGCTCTCCAACATTTATGGACACGCGGATGGCTTCACCACCTCCTCGTAGGTCTTCCCCTCGTGCGTCACTATGCAGCTGTATCTCTGATGGTTTTCCCAGTCTGAGGGAGTGACGGTCAGGTAACTGGTGGCCATATACTTGTCACCCTGTTTGGCGGGCTCGCTGGTTTGCACTCCCGAGGAGATGGCTTTCCCATCAGCCTGCCAGTTGACTTGGACGGTCTTTGGGTGAAATCCGTCTACGAGACAGACCAGGGTGCCTTTGCCCTTGATCTTGATCTCTTCCTGAGATGGAGGGAAGAGATGCACTTTAGGCGGTGCAGGTGGCTGACCTGAAAGAGAAGAAACATTTTCGGTAATGTTTAGCCAAAAACACTGACAGCTGATGGATTAGGAAAAGATCATTGAGTCTCCCCAAAATTTCAAGTCTGAGTTTATTATAGGCCACCTTTCTCCCAATAACCGTCCTATAAATTTGGGCCTTAGCTCAGAACATTTGGCTCCTATTTCAGAATATTAGAAATATTTTCAAGGGATTTTTTTTGGAAATCCAATTCTCTTCATGATCAGAGATACGTCAGAATTATGGCAAATTTCTGACCAAGCAGAATACAGTAAAGCATTGCAATACGGTATACTTTTATTCGTCCAAATGAAGGAAGCAGAAGAGGATGATGTGGCCAGATTCAAATCCAGGCAACGGAAAATAAGTCACACAAGTATAGGTCCACTTGGGAAGAGTTACTTTCTTAGACTACAACCCCCAGAATATTGCAGGCAGCATGGACCATGAAGAAGATATCCCAACAGGGAAAGAACTTGGTTTACACCTCGGCAGATCCCGGATGCTGAAGTGATCTCTATCCCCTTGGACCTGTGACACTTTTAAGACTACGTACATTGTTCTCTTGGGCTGAGTTTATCTAGGGTGAAAATGCATGAGAGGGTGCCATTTAATCAACCCATTCATTGGAGAGATGAAATATCCTGAAACTCTTCATTGAACCCATGTACATATTCTGCCCTCCCATTTAATTTTGTATTTCGAAACAATTAAACAGCATTCATTTGCAACCATGGAAGCCACCATGAAACAACCCCTACTTGGCCAAGTCTCAGAGGGCTCTTGATCGTCTCTCGCAAAGTATACCAAGCATCTGACAGGATCCAGAAGTTTGGAAAGTTCCTTTTTTTTGGACTGTTGCTTCTGCCCAAGCCATGAAGGCTCTTTACTTTGCTGGCCAAGGGATTTGGGGAGTTACAGTTCAAAAAAAGGGAAGTATTCCAAGCTTTAGCCAGAGCTTCAAGGCTAAGAGGATTAGTTACCCTCTAGTCACTTATGGCCCCACAATGGATTCCTTCTAGTTGGTTTCCTCACAGATCTGCCTAGGGAATCCCATCAAGACAAAAGACAGCAGCTCTGAAGCAACGGCTTCCCACTGTCAGGCTGTCAGTTCATCTGGAGAGCTTCAGAAAGGGGTCTTTTGCAAGCCGGCCTGGAGTCTGGGATGGAAGCTGGTTCAGCTTTGGGGCCACCTGGTTCAGTCTTGGTGATTCTGCTCAGGGGCTCGTGAAGGATTTGGCCAAGGGGGGTTCCCCAGCGATGCAAAACACTGAACCCCCAAATGTTGGTACTCAGAATCAGGGTGCTGCCTCTCCACTACCTCCCTCCCACAACGTTCACCCGAGTTCGTTACCTCAGTCGTCATTTTGGAGGAGAGGCATGTTAGAGTTGTCTTTCATTTTTATAATAATAAGGAAGTAAATGAATAAGTCAGCAATCTAGCAAACAGACACCATCCACGGTATATGAAAAAAAAATCTCATGCTCTGAATAATCAAATGTGACATAATTATTAACTTTAATGTGAAATAATAATGGTGGGTCAATCCAGAACCTACCTTTTCATCTGCAAGGACCCGCAGTGGGAAGCAAGAGCTTGCATTCTCACTGTCCTTTTAGGAGGTGCACTTAAAGCAACAACCCCCAATCCGTTTCCACCAATGCAACCCCATTAACCACAGTAAGACAACTCAAAAGGATTGTGAATTGCTGCTTTTGTGTGACCTGAGAATATGGCGACCTAGGCTTCCCGTGCTAGATGGGAAATGTCTGGGACGTCTACACGGAGCAACACTGATCTTATCACTGCAGGACGAAGTTCCTTTTCCATGGGTTTGGATCCATCACCTCCCAAGTGATCCCTGGAGAGGCACTCAGTTCCTTGAGGTGGGCAAAAAAAGCCCATGGAAGAGGTCTCGCCAGAGGAGATCATGGCTGCAAACCAGCTGCTTAGGGCCGTGCGTCCCAACGAGAGTCGTCCCACGGAATCATCTGAACTTAGGGGAGGAATGGGACTCACCCAGTTCCCCACTGATTCAATGGGCCTCCTCAAATCAAGACTTACTATGTGAAGGCACAGTACTTCAGCCAATGCAGAATGTACATTGGATTTCATTAATTAAATGAAGATGTTAACGTGCACCATCTGCAATTTCGTCATGCCTCTGTCACCAAATGTACTTTGCCAGGACAAGCTGTGTCCAAAATGCTGAGGATGAAGGAGTCCTTTGATTCATTGCTCTAACATTTAGCAAAAATATGTGTATAAATCAGGGCCCAATTCTGATTCAGGGAGCAGGGCTGAGGGAGAATTCCTCCTCACGGCTTTTCTCCCCTCTTTTTCCACCTCCATTTTGTTCCTTCTAAGGGCACTGGGGGGAAATTAGAGGCAAACGTTTTCTGAAATGTCCCTCACAGGAGTTCAGGGCAGATAGAAAACCTGGTTAGGAAAGACTTGCTTCACACAAGCCAAATTTTTTGTTATCAGACTCGGAAAATGCAAAGGCTTTCTTCCCATGAAATGAAACACAAATATTACAGGCAATTAGAGACGGATCTCATCAAGGTCAGTTCTTAAAGTGCGATGCACTGGTGTAAAGTGCAAAATGCACACCTTCTCCCTACGTTATCCCATGAAATCTTGGCAAAACAGAAGCTCTGTGTTCAGAAAGTGACTCCAAATTGCAAAGGACCTTCCCCTGTTTTTTCCAAATACAACCTGGATCTTCATGTTTTGTTTTTTAACAAAGTAGTTTGAGAGCCTTTCTTTCTTGGATCACCCAATGAACAGAAAAAGGATCAGGCTGCGGATTTCCTTACATTTTTCTCATTAAATGCCCAATTACAGAACAGCAAATTTAAGACACTTTCATACAAACCAATGCAATTTAAAGTCATTTTTTGTCATATGTTTTCTTTAGCAGAAAAGTTTTGCCCCAGTGTGAATTTAGCCACCAAAGAGACATGCAGAGAAATCAAAATCACCTTAAGCTCAAGAAAGAGAAATAGATAAATTTGCAGGTCTCTGAAAACATTTTTTCATACTTTTGGGAGGAAGAGACATGTCAAATGGCACCAGAACATGTTGTTCTGCTCAGGATTAAAAAGGAAAGTTCTTATTGTCCTAAATTCCAACAGTGACCCTAAGTCAGCCTGAAGTCAGAGAAAGTGAAGAGAACCAAAAGGAGGGAAAAATTGGTATATTTTTGCAGAGAATGAAAAGAATGTGATAAATTCAGTGACTTACCTATGACAGTCAGAATGGTTCCACCTCCAAACACCCACCACAGTGACACAGACCTGTACAAAAACCTGCCCCATGTTCACAGCAGGGGATGATCACAGATGTCGATTCCACATAGGATGAGGGTGGGCTGTGGGGTGGCAACTGTTGCTCTCCGGAGGATGAGACGTTTTCCCTCTCCAAGGAAGATGCAGTCCATGATGTTTTTTGTGGGGGTGAAAATGGTGTGTTTCTCTGGTTTAACTATAGATGTAGAAGGAGGTCCAGTTGGTATTCCATCAACATCTCAGTTCCTTGAAACGGTTCCACTCGGTCATGGTCCACCTTTAGATGGAGGACATGTGGAAAACCAGATTGTTTATTGATTACAGCTTGAGTCAAAGAGGAGACTTTGAGGAGTGCAAAGGACTCACCAGAACTAGCAAGATATTGAATGCAGGTGATGCTTCTTTAGAAGAGATGTGACAGGTGACGTTGCAGGCACAAGATCTTTGTTTATGCTCAGATTGTTTCTGAGAAGTTAAAAGAAATGCACTGGACCATTCCTTGTGTTGTGCACAATAATGGCCTCACGTCCCAACTCTTAGAGAAGCCCTCTAAAATATGTTGAAATGGACCCCTTGGCCTCAGCTTGGAAAGCCATCCTGGAATTTCAGTGAAAAGAGACCGTTGGGTGAAATGTGTGCTTCCACTGCAGCATCATTCCATACTTAGAAATGTGGAGGGAAATGAACTTTTATACGGTGTGGCCCATGCATTCTTTTTTTCTCCTGTGCCCTTTTTGGAAACCCTGGATATTTCTGTGCTGCATTAATTCTGGTCACGATGGGACTGTTTGAGGGATCACCTTTTCTATCTTGTCGTTCTATGTTGCCCACTTGGTTCTGGTTCCTCATTCCCTCGTTCTCGGGGCCTCCCGTTGACCGTGCACCCTGCCGAAGGCAACACAGCCTGGCTTATCTGGTATGCAGAGTGGGGAACTGAATTGACCACCTTTGGCTTCACAGCCAGATAACCAACTCACCGAGCTTTCCAAGCCAACAGGTTGACCTGTAATTTGAACATAAGTTGAACCTATCATTGGGCCAGGATGTGTGGAACCTTAACATATATTGGCAGCAAAGGCTATCATCATCCATTTGCCCTCTCTCCCCTGTTCCCAATCCTGTTGGGAAGACTGTGGCCACAGATTTCTCTGGCTAGCTCCATGACTGTACTGTGACCGCCATGCCAAGACTGGGAGCCTAACGTTATCATAGCCATCAACGGTTAGAGAGGAACTTGAGCACGGATGTCTCATGTCCAAAGCCAACATTCAGATCCATACGTTGGTACTCCTGCTATTTAACTCTTCCCCCAGATAGTCGATAGGAAGCAAGGAGTGGCAGTGAATGGTTGGTGGAAAGATCTGTGTGTGCCACCCATCCAGCTCTATGCCACCCAAGCTAGGGTGATGTCGACAGCTGTGGTGGAGGGTGGTTGACTTTCATACCCAGAATGGGAATACCACCATCTCATTCTTCACATCAGGCAACAAAATGTTTTTGTCTGACCTTGGTTTTCTTTCATGAACCCTACCAAGCACAACCTGGAACATAAATCCTTTCAGCTTTCACTTTCTCCTGTTGGTATGGGATCAAAACATCATTATGGAAATACTCTCAACTAAGACAAGTGTATTACTTCCAACCCTAGAGTAAAATCTTCCAGGCGGAAGGCATAAAGAGAACTAACTTAAGTGAGTATAAAAGGCAGTGAGGTGCCGTGAATGTACGGTTAGGTCATAATAATGGCCTAGGCCACAAAGCTAAGCTGAGGCATGAAGTTTTCTGTGTTGACATTGGCCCCCTCCCATTATGTTTTAGCCTAACCTACTCCATTTTTATTCTGAGAAGAAAATGAATAAAGTTCACTATTCTGAACATCTTGGAGGAAGCATCAGTTACAAACGAGGGGTTGAGATGGTGCTACTGATGATTAGGTACATCCATTTCTCTTTGGCTGCTCATGACATTGCGTCTCTTCTACCAGCTGTGAAGCCTTCTAGGACAGGAAGTCATCTCTAGGGCAGGAAGTTGCCAGAGAGGGAGAGCTCCAGAACATTCACATTCCTGCTCACCCAGGAAGCTGGGGCAGTCACAAATCCCCATACTCTCTTAAATGTAATAGGTTTCATAGGGTTGTTTTTAAAACAAAATGGAATGGGCTTAGGTTCCTTGGGAGAGGAGCAGAATTAGCATGACCACCAATTCCATACATAAAATCAAGTAAGGGAGAACAACCGTTGTTTGCTGCCATTGGTTACCTTTTAATACAAGACTGGGGAATGGATGACGCTACAAATGTTTTCAGCCTGCAGCACATCCAGTGGTGGGGAATGATGGGAACTGTTGTCTAATAGTATCCAAAGGACCACATATTCCACACGTGAGAGTTAAAGCATAGACTCGAATGCACAGCAGTGAGGATTCCATCTTCTCCAGTCCGTAGATATGACTGCCAATTTGGCTCTCCATAACTTTTACAGCCTGGAGGGCCCTTAAATTTTATTATCTGCTGTTGTGATGTAAAAGACTGCTACCTTTTTCTAGGTTTTTCTCTCCAAGCCTACAAACGGACCTGTGAGGTTTGCTTTGATGGCAGTCTGGTTTCACCGACCTTTATCCCAAATGTAATATATCTTTTCCTCATGAAGCCTTCTGGGCTACTTAAAAGTTCAACTTACTTGTAACTTTCTCATGATCGAATAAAGATATTATCCAACCTAGCACTGTACAAGCTGTGGATTGCGATTCTGAATATAGAACTGGAAGTGAAAATTGTTTGAAGCTAAGGAAAGTGGACCATAGACACATGAAGTATATCCGTGATGTGTAGTCCAGGTGTTTTTTCCCTTGCAACTCTACTATGTGACAAACACAACACATCCTCTGGCTTGACCCCACAGGATTCCAGGTCTAATCTTAGGTTCTTCATCCCTTGAGAAAGAAGTCACACCAATGAAATGTATCAAATTTTATTAATCTGCTCACAACCTCAGGGAGTCACCTACAGAGGATCTTCCCGGGGAGGGGGGACTACAGAGATGGAGTTGGAGGTGGGGACGGAACTACAAAGGGCAGAAATCAGCCGTGATGGGCTGAAGGAGCATTTGGAAATGAATCAGGGGTTATATAGGGCACAGGAGAGGAAGCCCTCTTTCCGCCCAGGTGAGGGAGACTTGAGGGCCACCTCTGAGCTCTCCAACATTTATGGACAGTCGGATTTCTTCACCACTTGCTCGAAGGTCTTCCCATTGTGCGTCACTTTGCAAGCGTACGTCTCATGGCTGTCCCATTCTGACTTACTCAGAGTCAGGTAACTAGTGGCCATGTACTTCTCACCCTGTTTGGTGGACGGAGATGTTTGCACTCCCGAGGAGATGGCTTTCCCATCAGCCTGCCAGTTGACTTCGATGGTCTTTGGGTAAAACTCATCTACAAGACAGGCCAGGGTGGCTTTGTTCTTGCTCTCAATCTCTTGCTGAGATGGAGGGAAGAGATGCACTTTAGGCGGTACAGGTGATTGACCTGAAAGAGAAGAAGCATTTTCTTTAATGATTTGATGAAATTAAGGTCAGATCATGAATGAGGGAAGCATAGTTGAATCTCCCCAACCTTTCAAGGCTGTGGCATGTAGTCATGAGTTGCCTATTGGTGAAAGAATGAAGAACCTCTATGAATGTGATATCATAAGATATAAGAGGTCAAACAAGGAAGATAAATGAGGGCTGGAAGCTCAGGTGTTGAGTGAAGAATGGTAGTATCCTGTGCTATTCCATACAAGCTCTCTGGAAATTTAGCCTATTCTCCCTACAGAGCTTGTCTCACATCTTTTTGGCTGTGGGGTCAATTCTTTCCATGAATTATACATAAGAGTCACACTTAGAAAACTCTTTCATCCATTTGTTGAACTGAATTCAGGTGTGACCCTCTAGCCACTCTGCCATGGTGGGTCTCAAATTAAATGTCAGTGATGGGAAAGGGCTTTGTAGAATCACTATACAAACGTCCCCTTCTCCTATGAATTAGACTGGCAGACCATTTTCTTTAAGAACAATTCCTTTTGCCAAGCTATAGGCAGAACCAAGGGTGTAGACTCAGTGTAAAGCATTGGTTTTCAACCTTGATTCCCCGGGATGTTCTTGGATTGCAACTCCCCAAAATCCTGACCAGCAGAGCTAGTGGTGGAGGCTTCTTGGAGTTTTAGTCCAAGAGCTTTGGTGGACCCAAGATTGGGAACTAATCCTTTACTGCTTTCCACTGTGTCAGATTCCAAATTGTAACCATGTTGGACAACAATCAGTCCTTCTGTATGCTTTCAAGCATTGTGCACTCCAACGAATAACACTATATAGATACTAAATCAACACCATCCTTTAAAAAGAAGAAGCATAGATTCCCTTCCAGCTCCGCAGTTCAAAGAGGATGATGATGATTTAAGGTTTCCTGAAGAATGAAAGGGAACTGAAATCTTTGCATCTGCCGAGATGTATACATGTGCCCATTATGTATCCACTTCGAAGGGTTACGAAACAGGACACTAGGTTATCTCTTGAAATCTGAATTATTTTCTCTGTTACAAATGTCTGACTGACTTTCCAATACGGTACAACCGCCCCCCCAAAAAACTGCTGTTTTTAAGAGAAAAGCAAGAAAGAAGATGAACTTCAAACAGGAGGTGAAAGAACATCTAAGAATATGATTAAGAGCCGAATCCTACATGTCCTTACTCATGAGGTCCACCTGAGTGGGAAGTATTTTCCCTATTAATTGACAAGGCAGGGGAAACCGTGACCCTCTAGACCAGTGGTGTCCAACCTTGGGCCTCCAGATGTTCTTAGACTACAGCTCCCAGAAGCCTTCACCAGCACCTTTGCTGGCTAGGATTTCTGGGAGTTGAAGTCCAAGAACATCTGGAGGGCCAAGGTTGGACACCGCTGCTCTAGACGTTGTTGATCGGTGACTCCTGTTATCCCTCGCTATTGCCCATGCTCATGGAGGCTGATGGGAGTCGGAGCCCAGCAGCATTGGAAGACAAATTGTTTCTTAGCTGCGCCTTAGGATCTTAGCATCAGATACTCAATGCATTTCAGTATAACCCAGCACTCATGCTGAGCCCTACTGGATTGTCTGAAAGACTGATTTAATTCTCCATTTCTACTCGAGATACCAAAGAATTTGCATGGGGCAGTATTTCCCAATCTTATGAACTCAGAAATGGCTTGCCCACAACTCCCATGCTTCCTGGACTATGGCCTTATTAGAACGGATGATATGGAACTTGTAGTCCAACAATACTTGGAAGCCCATATTTTGGAAGGGTTGGTAAAGTAGAAACACTTTGGAAGCACCTTTTTTTAACTGCCTTGCTGCTTATTTTTAATGTCTCACTCCCCATTTTATCCTCAGAATAATCTTTCACGGTTGTTTCAGTGAGGAAAGTTAATCTGAAATATAGTTATCTGTTCAAGGTGAACTTCATGGGTGAGTGGCATATTGAACTGATATCTCCCTGGTGCAAGGCCTAAATCCAGTTGTTAGTCCCAAGTAGAGTAGACTGATTTAATCAATGAGAACTTGTTAAGTCAACACATATGTAAGCTTAATTGATTCAATGGGTCTACTTTAACCACTACACTTTACTGGCTGTTACATTTCAAATACATTTTATAGGAGAAAGAAAACCAAGTTCAGCTATAACTCGTTGGAACCAAAACATGTTCTACGTATCTATGAGGAAAAAAGTGGTTATCTTGATTAATCTTCGGAAAAAAAACACCTACATGAGGAAAAGGGATATAGCATGGACTAAATGTGATACATAGTTTAGAAACAGAATAAGTTGCCCAAAAGGTGCCATCTTGAGCCCTAATTACACTGACCCCATAAATTCTTGTCTCCTGCACGTTCACTCACTTGAACGTAATTCCACATACTCACCCGTGTGGAGTTTCAGGTCGCCTATGGCGACCATGCCAATTTTTAAATACAAGACTGTATTACGGTATACAGGTAGTCTATATCACTTTTCTGACCTATCTGAGTGCTCCTGGCTGCTAAAAAACAAGGCGTAAGATCGCCATTTCACAAAACAAACTCATATCAGATTGTTACTTATCCAGAGAACATGGGGAAAACAGCAATGATCAGAAAATACAAATAATAGATCTTTTAAATGTAAGAGAAAATAGGCCGTCGATTTGAACAACATCACTTGACTGTACCGCACAGAAAATTTCATGAAATGAAATCAGGTTTCGCCAATTAATTTTCAGGAAAAGCGATGTTATAAGTCAGGGGCTCGTCAAAGCTTTGTCCACAAGACTTCAGACCAACAGCAGGATAATGACTCCGGAAAACTGATCTATGTGTAGCTGTTGTTTTTGGGTGGGGAGAGTCTGAACCAGGCTAGTATGAAGCTCTTACTTCAGTTAAGAGTGTTCTGATGAAAAAAAAGCCACGAGCCAATGACTAGTTCCAATTAGAACAGACCAGATGCATTAATTGCTAAATAGTACACATCAATCCTTCTGCAAATCCTGTTGATCGAATGGATCTACTGTAATTGGAACTGGCTATCGGATTAAGGTTAAAGGTGAGCATCATATATTCACAGAACAAATAGGAAATTTAGACTCCTAGCCTGTACAAACTTTACCTAGGAAAAAGCCCCATTGAAAATAGCACGACAGGGGTCCCCGGGACTGTTCAGTGGCGCGCCCTAATATGGAAAGGCGTCCAAGACAAATGGGTCTCACTTTAAATAAAAATCTAGAATGGATATAGATAAAATACAATTCTTTTTGGAGATTAGGTTAGGGCAGGTTGTTTTTTTGGAGTATGTGCGGAAAAAAAAATCTTTTCACCCTGGATGAAAGCGAGTACACCATGACTTATCACAACACCCAAATTCCAAAGACTTTTCTTGAACAACCTCCGGTCAAGATGAAGAGAACCTCTCAAATCAGTCCTTTGGGTTTTGGTAATATATTCAAGAGAAGTGCTCCATGATTTATTGTCCATATGGACGACAAATTCATGTCTGTGGCATGAATTCGTTCTCCAGAAATGCAACACATACAAAGGCATTTCCCCTGAATGTATTAGCTGGAATAAAGTTTTGCGCCTCTCTTTCCTAACAGACTTAAAAACAAAGAAGGACAGAGTAGAGGGAGGGCAATTTTGAGATATTTCTTTTCAAGCTGGAGAAAGCAGAGAGCCCTCCAAAGAGTGGAGAAAATAAAAGCTCTCATCAGCTTTTGGTCATGGATTCCTCTGCCTCTCTTAGGCTAATAGTGGACAACATTTCCTTCATGTGGGATCTTCAGGCGGCCAAAACGGCACCAGCCACATACTGGATGGCACAACCTGAACGGCAGCAGAAGTTTTTAAAAGTTTGCTTCAAAAATCCCTAAGGTGCAGATGACCCACCAAAGGATAAAGAGGAGAGAGAGTATGTTTAGTAGGCGGTGAAAACAAAGTACTAACTGATGGCCAAAATTGGAAAACTATAGACAGTGGAATTGCACAAACTGGGAGGGGACATATCCGGCTCTTGTCCTCAGCAATTATTTTTACTGCAACGTTTGCTGAAAGAGAATTACAAATTGGAGGATTTCCAACAAACGTCTCTCCCTGCTTGCTTTTTTCCCCTCTTCTTTTCTCTTTTATCTAGTGCTACCTTTCCTACACAACAATTTTGATGAAATCAAAAGTTCTATTTAGACAGTTCTGATTCTCTATAGTTTTTCATCTCATGGACCAAAAGGAGTCCCAGAAATATTTTAAGTTGAGAGGGATCCGTCATGTACCCAAGACATACATCCCAGACCCAATGTTATGACTAGGACATTTAAAACCATTGCCCTCGTTGAGATCTAGCGTCAAGAAAAACTATGAAAGAATCACAATCCACCAACCTATCTTTTCTATTTTTCTAATTTCATTGACCATTACGTTATGATTAGCTTCTTTGCGTTTAGGCATGCAGACGGGCAAAGATGAACATTTCGGCAAGTAAGGCTATAAAATTATTTCAGAGGAAAATATATTGCAGTGTACTTTTTAAATGCGACCAGGTTCATCTGCCTATCTCTAAAATCTGCTACTACAAGAAGGTCCAGTTTCATTCAACTCTCAGTCTAGAAGGTAAGACTAAGAATTTTTCTACAGTGCATTCCTATAATATCTACTCAAACATAAGCTACATTGCATTCAGTGGGCCAGATTTTCATTTAAGTCTGTATAGCACTACAGCTTATCCTATCCCCCTATTTAAGAATTTGTTTGCCAATACTTTTCAAGTCTGTCAAAATTGTAAGATGGAGAAAGCCAGATGGAACAATACAAAACCTTTTTCTAATCCAGCGTTTAAATGTATGTTAAATGTTCCATTAGTATTTTTTAGAAATTGGATTGATTTTGAGATGAGGTGATTTCCCTTTGCTGAGAAAATATATGAACGTCTTAGGAAACAAAAGAAATACAGGGCATCAAATGACCACTTAATTATTACTTTGCAGTTTTCCCAGAATGTTTACTTTGATAAGTTTTCTTTCATTGGAAAAAGGGGAACCTACTCGTTTGATGGTTCATAGGCAGAGGATGATGAATTCAGTGTAACAGGGCTGGTTTGGAATTTTTTTAAGGAACAGTGTTCTATACTGAAACATAAACATTTCAGGAAAATAAAAGGTTTATGAACAGGATTACTTCAATATTTTGCACATTTGCTCCAAAGAAAGTCCCATTTCGTCAACAGGACTGACTCTTACTGAATTGTGCACTACATTTTAGCCCAAATCATCTCAGAAAGGAAAGAAATTTCACATAGCGTTAATCAATTCAAATCTGGTGCCTATAAGAACAAAGATCAGTTGAATATTATCTAAGGCAGGTCCATGTACAACATGCAACAGATTTCACACTTGGAACAAAGACGGAATTCAGGAGAGAAAAACAGCAAAAAATTGAAACAAAAAACATTCGGAAAGAATTGTACGGTTTTTTAGAAGCGACTTACCTAGGACATTGAGGTAGGTCCCGCCGCCGAAGACATACACACAGTGACTGATGGCCATACAAAAAATATCTCCATGGGGAGTTTGCTTCTGCTTTCTGGCCCAGGTGCCCGCTTGGTGGCAAAGTCGATGTTGTGGAGGTTATCCAGTCAAAGCCTGAGCAGGTGTCAATTCTCTGTTGCGTCACTACAGAAATCCTTGGTGTCTTTTGATGGAGAATGGATGGATTGGGGCCAACTTTCTTCTGAGCAGTCTAAGTTGCTCTTCCATGTACACACATGGAAGGATCCAGCAGCATGAAGATGCCATTGCTAGAAATTCACCTCCTTTAGTTACTAATTAATTATGCTAGCTCGACCCAATAACGTTTGTTTGTTTGTTTGTTTGTTTGTTTATACCCCGAGGTATAAAATGACCCAAGGAGGCTTACATCATTAAAAAGGCAATCTTTAAAATATAAAACCAGTAAGCATGCAAATATTTTTTTAAAAAAGAATTAAACAAGCATTATATTAAAGCCAGTAAATAAAATCAATGCCAAAAACACATTTAAAAGCAGCATTTATTCAGAACAGGCTACACATTTGACCAAACTCCAGGAGGCAGTGGAAGACAGAAGGGCCTGAAGTGCTCTGGTCTATGGGGTCACGAAGAATCGGACACGACTAAACAACAACAACAACAACAACAACAACAACAACAACAACAACAACAACAACACACATCTGAAGGAATTGCATATTTACAGGGATGCAGGATCAGCAAACATGATCTCCATTATTTAAGAGTGCCATAAGTGTACCAAGTCACTTACTCTGCCATTTCTTGATGTGGGTTGATTTGCTATTTGGGACAACTTTTCTCTCTTTTAAAATTTTTTGTTAAAACTTTTCTCTCTTTAAAAAAAATCTAGCCCACCTAGAGTGGTCGTAATTGACCAGATAGGCAGGGTATAAATGGAATAAATAAATAAATAAATAAATAAATAAATAAATAAATAAATAAATAAATAAATAAATAAATAAATAAATAAATAGGCACAATAGGATGGGTCCTGATCTACATATTTTACCGAGCTATAATTGGATTTCTTAACTGTTCCATGTAAAGTAACATCTGAGAGCAAATTAAATCAGTTCAAACAAGCAAAGGCATATTATATCTCTAAAATTAACACAGCCGTATCAATAAAACCTTGGTTATAGATGATTGTCCAGGATATGTTTGTCCAAAAGGAAAGACTTCATGAACGTCCAAAGCAAGGATAGCATTACGAGCATGCGATAATCACCATTTCAACGACATTCCATGAACCATATCTAGACTACGCCCATTAAAAATGGGATTCCAATGAAACATGGCTCACTACATTGGACTACATCTCCAAACCTGGTTTAATGCTTTGGTGAGCATGATGCCTGCTGGATCATAACCACAGGGAGCCAGAACTAATACACCTTGCTCTTTGCCTCTATTCCTGGAGTGAGGAATTGAATCACTAAAGATAGTCATTCTACCAAATTTTAATTCATCTTCCACAGTGAAGTCCTTTCTTATAGGTTATTCTACCACTCCAGGTCTTCCTCTTGTGGATCAACTTAACTTCAAACTCTTCCACTCAAGTTCCTATAATGTGCAAAAATGTGTGTACCGTATTTTTCCATGTATAAGACACCCCCATGTATAAGACACCCTCCACTTTTCTAACCCAAATTAAGAAATCTGAGTGGGACTTAGCAAGTGTAGGGGGAAAAGGATCAAAGTCCTGCAGGATCTCTTTGATCCCTGCTTTCCCCTCCACTTGTTTTTATTCTCTCCTCAGCTTACTTCCATGTATAAGATGACCCTCAATTTTTAGTCTAAAGATTTTAGACAAAAGTATAATACATGAGAAAATACGGTATATATTTATGAAGTGAATCAAGATAGGAGCTAGCATCTTTGTGCCCAACATCTTTCTCTAACCTGCCATCAGATTGTTAAGTGGTCATCTTTAGAAGTCCACTTCATCTTTAATCATTCTAACGGTAGGTTTGACCAGGTTTTATTCAGAATCTCCTCCTTTCCCTCCCATCTCTTCTTCTCCAAGTTAGATCTCCTTAGACAGTCAGGAAAGAGACTCATGGGCTTCAGTCTGTAGATCTTTATTCCACAGAATACATTTTCATGAACACATGCTTTCCCTCAAACACTTTCTGTGACCATTCCTTGATTCTGACAAATCGTACACAACACATTTTGTAGAAACATCTCTCCTTTCCATGTCTTTGTTTAAGAGCAAACATGATCAGATGGGTTTTCTCTATTTGTAAGACACACTTTTTTTAAAAAAAGCAAAACTACAGAGGACTCTTCGTCTGATTCCACTAGATGTAGCGAATTACACATTTCCATTGTATTTTTTCAACAAAGTTCTGAAAGACAATGATGCTATCAAGAAATCTTACTTTCTGGTTTTAACAGGCTCTCCATTTAAATGCTATTTCATTTCAAGCCACATTAAATCATACATCCTGGGACCTTCCTGATAAAGCTCTGGACCATTGTCCTCATATTTTACTCTGATCCCACCATTAATATGACATTTCTAAGTCCTCTCTCAAAAATAGTTTCTTTGGGACATAATCACATTGTCCTCTGAAATTTTTTGGTTCACCACACTATCACAGACCAAAAGTTTAAAAAAAAGGTAATTCCCATAACAAAGCTATTTTCATGCTCATATGAATCTCTATTGTTTAAGGCTGACTGATTTTGTGTACAATCTGACTTACCCAGATGATTCCAAGCAGCTCATTTCCAAGTAAGAATGGATACGATTGCAGCATGTTCCATTACTCAGAGGAAGAACAGCAAAGGAAGAAATTTCAAACTCTGTAGAGCTGGGTCATCACGTCTTCATAAAATCCGTTCTGCGTTTCAAGGCTCATGGAAGGTGAAAGTGATTCTGGAACAATTCCTTGATGTTGAGTTAAAAAATGGAACACTTTTTTTCCTTTGAGGTTGAATTCTGGTGTTTCCAAAGGAGATGATTGCTTTTTGCTAGCAAATGGTCAATCCAGTTGAAATAATGTAGAAAAGTAAGATCTCCAGGAGCTGAGCTGTATGTAGTCAACATGGTACCACCAACGGTCAAGAGTGAGAATTCCACAGGCTTGGGAGGAAATCATGGTTTGCAGAAATATTTAACTTGTGGGGAGCTCAAAAGGAAGAGAAATCTTCAAAGCAACCCAGTGAAAATTGAAGGTATTCAGGGGCCCCATAATGCTGGCTGTTCTGGGAGCAGCCACCAGCAACAAGAGTGGGTGGGAAATGAAACGGAGCATATTGATCATGAGTATTCCATATTGGGCCACCTTCTCAAGAACCTGCTCTTACCATTTCTATTAACATTTCCAGAGCATTGGCCAAGGGCTTACCTGGAGAGTATGGTCTGATATATCCATAGACCCCTGTCAAAGATATATATTAGATGATATCCCATTGCCTTTATATGAAATTCCAATTCATATAAATCCACTGGAAATCCGTTGGTCAAAATGGCTTCCAATTGTCAATCGATTTGTCCCATTTCCAGAAGGTCCAGAAGTAATCCACTAGAAGGTCCACAAGGGAAAAGTGTTCATGTTCTCCGCAACACAGAACAGTGTATGTAAAAGACTCACAGTCCACAGCCCTAAATTCACTGAGCACTTCCTTCTGTATTTCCGGTGAGAGAGAACTGGTAATGCTTTAGCAGTGATCCATGCCTTACGCTCAACTGATATTTTCTCGAATCTCAGAGTACTGTTTTTTTGGTCATCTGACTTTACATTCTCTAAATTGCAACTAAATTGGAAAACCCAAGAGCATTTCTCTTGCCCGCGCACTGAATTGCTGAAACATCTGTCAATGCACACAGTTAACGATAAAAAAAAGGTTGAGTAGGTGAGCTTGGAGAGTTACTAGAAAAAATGGTCACTGTACATCTAGACCTCCATGGATTCTAAGTTCCCAGTTAAGAGAAATACTTCTAAACTGACCTGCTCTTCCTGGATAGCTCAGTGGTTTAGGTCTCTGGCTGCAGAGCCAAAGGTTGGGAGTTCAATCCCCCCACTGTGCTCTTTCTTGACAGGGGCTGGAATCGATGACCCATAGGGTTCCTTCCAGCTCTAAGATGATGATGATGAAATTCACAAATGATGTCAACAGATTAAATCTGACAGTTAACCCCAACCAGAAGAGCTCAAGCGAGCGAATACAGCTTATTAAATTATTCTTTTTATAACTGCCGCTATGAGTGAAGTCAGACAAACTGGATTATCCTGGAAAGGGTGGTTTCATGGGGTACAACCTCCTTTAAAGTGAGCCTTCCATGCACCAGCAATCTGCTCCCTATTGCTTCGTTGTTGCTTAGTTGTTTAGTCGTGTCCGACCCTTCGTGACCCCATGGACCAGAGCACACCAGACCCCCGTCTTCCACTGCCTCCCGGAGTTGGGTCAAATTCATGATGGTTGCTTCGCAGACACTGTCCAGCCATCTCGTCCTCTGTCATCCCCTTCTCCTCTCGCTTTCACACTTTCCCAACATCAGAGTCTTTTCCAAGGAGTCTTCTCTTCTCATGAGATGGCCAAAGTATTCGAGCCTCAGCTTCAGGATCTGTCCTTCCAGTGAGCACTCAGGTTTGAATTCCTTCAGAATGGATAAGTTTGTTCTCCTTGCAGTCCAGGGGACTCTCAAGAGTCTCCTCCAGCACCACAGTTCAAAAGCATCAATTCTTCGGCGGTCAGTCTTCTTTATGATCCAGCTCTCACTTCCATACATCACTACTGGAAAAACCATAGCTTTGACTATGCGGACTTTTGTCGGCAAGGTGATGTCTCTGCTTTTTAAGATGCTGTCAAGGTTTGTCATCGCTTTCCTCCCAAGAAGCAGGCGCCTTTTAATTTCGTGGCTGCTGTCACCACCTGCAGTGATCATGGAGCCCAAGAAAGTAAAATCTGTCACTGCCTCCGTCTCTTCCCCTTCTGTTTCCCAGGCTTGCTTCAGCTCTACCCTAAAAGCAAGAGTAACCATGCTGCTCGACCAAAAAGGTCTGGAGTGGGCACAGAGCCCATTTAGCCTGGTTTATGATTCAAGGCTTAGGGTTCAAGATGAAAAGGCCAAGACTTTATCTTTTCTCCCTTCCTTTCTTTGTCAAGAAACGAAGAAAGAAACAGACAGTATCTAAGCAGCCTCACAGTATCCTCTTCTAATTTGGGTGAGAATGCAATAAGGGAAACTCTGCTGCAGCATTTCAAACTGTGGCTGTGTTCTTTCCAAATGGAAAAGAAAAGAAAAAGAAAAAAAGATTGTGTTTTTGGGTTGGGGTAGTCAATCACACCTTAAGCATCTTACGTGCTTCAAAAACCCCCATAGGAGATCAGGCTTGATGGCACAGAACAAGACAATTTCCAGGTGGGTAAGTAAAGCTGTTGTCACTTTGTCTTCAATGGTAGACCCACTTGTCCAGCCCTAGAATTCCTTCCCCTTTGTCAACTGTCAATACATTTTCCATATCTTTGTGGGGATCAAAAGGTTCCATGAAAGAGAGAAAGTGAGATTTAAATCAATTCTTCCTTGCCAAAATCGGCTTTGTAAAAATGCTGCTTCGTCAGGCATTCCTCAGTATTTACTGACAAATATTAGATAGGAAGGTTTGAAAGTACACATCGCTAGTCTCTATATCTATATTCCACAGATTTAGTCTCCAGCTGCGTAAGAATTTTTGCAGTGCAAAGTTATGCCACTGCTGCCATCTTCTGGAAAGCCCGAGTGATGTAGTGGAGAGAGTGTCATAATAGGACTCCGGAGACCCGGATTCAAATCTCTGCTTAGCTGTGGAAACTTACGGAGGACAGCAATGCTAAAACCATGCCTTAAATGTCTCACATGCCTTGAAAACCCAATTAGGATCACTATAAATCAGATGCAACATGAGAACATCCTGGAAGACAGAAACAAAATTCAATATGACCTTGATAGAATGGAGCACTGGGCTGAAAACAACAGAATGAAACTCAACAGGGATAAATGCAAAGTACTGCACCTCAGAAAAAGAAACCAAACACACAATAACAAAATGGGGGATACCTGGCTCAGTAAAACTACAAGCGAGAAGGATCTTGGAGTTGTTGCACAGGTCTCTTGTTACTGTTTGATGATATTCTGGGGTAATTTTGGAGAAGTTCTACAGATGTAGGTAATTGCTTTAGCATAGAAAAGCAGAGAAAGGGGAGCCATGTGGGGCTGTATTTTAATTTCTTCTAGTCTAGTACCTCAGAAGTGCATGGACAATAAAGTGATATGGTAAAATACAGAACAGTGGTGCATCGCTTAACGAGTGCACCGAAATCACATAGTGAAGAGGTTTTAGCGATCGCAAATGCGATTGCATACCGATGGCCCCTATGGGCAAAACTCGCTTTGCGATGATCGGTAAGCGTTTCGCTTACCGATCTTCGCAAAGCGATACCCGATGATCAGCTGTTCGGCGGGTCCAAAATGGCTGCCGGAAGCCCCGAAATGGCCATGCGCAGCGTTTTTGCGCCCTCCCCTCGCTTACCGAGGGCGTGAAAATGGCTGCCGGCTATGGGACAACTTCGCTGAACGGTGAGTTTTGGAGCCTATTGGAATGCATTAAACTAAGTTTAATGCGTTCCAATGGCTTTCCCCATTCCGTTCAGCGATGTTTCGCCATAGCTATGCGAGGCACCACTGTTATTGAATTACTGCCTGTTCAGCTTCATATGGAATATAAAGGAGGAAAACCATGTATATTCATGACAATAGTACACTAAAAGAAATAGTATTAGAGCAACTGCTTGCAAAAATGTACATATTTGGCAACACTGTTTATAAAAAAAAATGTGTAGCTTATTGGGGGCATTAATGGAAAAGCATGCCCAGTTTTGTGCAATCTTTTAAAAATGGCCAACAGGGTGAAGCCAAGATTCAGTTCAGTGGCAGGAAAAGTAAGGTCCTGCACTTACGAAGGAGAAACCAGATGCATAGGTACAAGATAGGTGGTACCTGGATCGACAGTAGTACCTGTGAGAGGGATTTAGGTGTCCTGGTGGACCACTGCCAAATGATGAGTCAGCAGTGTGTTGCAGCTGCCAAGAAAGCCAACACAGTCCTAGGCTGCATCAACAAGGGGAATAGCATCAAGATCGTGGGCAGTGATAGTCCTACTCTATACAACATTGGTGAGGCTGCACTTGGGATGGTGTGTCCAGTTTTGGTCACCATAATATGAAAAAGACGCTGAAGCCCTGGAAGGGGTGCCGAGAAGAGCAACAAAGATGATATGGGGACTGGAGTCTAAATCCTGTTGAGTTTAACGAAGAGAAGACTGAGGGGAGACAAGATAGCAGTCTTCCAATATCTGAAGGGTTGCCATAGGGAAGAGGGCATTGATTTATTCTCCATGGTGCCTGAAGATAGGACAAGAACCAATGGGGGAAAACTCATCAGAGGGAGATCCAACCTAGAAATAAGGAGGAATTTCCTGATGGCGAGAACCATTAAGCAGTGGAACAGCCTGCCTCTTGATGTTTTGTGTGCCCCATCGCTGAAGGTTTTCAAGAAAAGATTGGACAGCCATCTGTCCGGGAGGGTATAAGGTCCAGGATGGTATGAGGTCTGCTGCCTTGGCCATGGGGTTGGACTAGAAGACCTCCAAGGTCCCTTCCAACCATACGATGATTCTATGATAAGCTAAAGTGGGGCATACAAGAAACAAGAGTAAACCAGAATTCATAGATCACTCATTGATGCTGTTTTGCTTTTTTATTATGACAATGTAATAAGATTTCATGGCAGGATTCCCGAGTCTGCTGATGATTACTGCTCCGAAAATCATGCCAGCATAAATGATGGCCGGGGGATTCTGGGAGCGGCAGTCGAAAAAAGTAACTTGGCTAAGAAGCTCTCAGGGCAAGTTTAATCACCCCCTCCCCCCTCCACGCCTGTATCACACCTTGATTTAAACACTGCAAAGGAACATCTTGCTCTATTGTTTAAACTGATCATATTGGAGGCAGAAGTATGATGACTTCCTTATCGTTTCAATCCGTGGCACCAGGCTCTCTCAATCTTTTGCTTTAAGGATTTTTTTAGACTGTGTGATGAAAGGAGCAAGTTAGTCTGAATGATTTTATTGCTTGGTCTACCACCCCATCTAGTGCATCTCAGCTGAACTGACTGGCATTTCCGGACCTCTCCGTTTCTGCATTCTTTTGAGCCGAATGTTTGAAGTTGGATGCTTTTTTTTCTTGCACAGTAGAAGCCTGAAGAGGGCGGCAGAACCAAAGAAATGAGCAGAAGCGACACCACCATTGTAACCCCATCGTTTTCAATTTCCAAACAAAACTGGATAGATAAGGAAAGGATGGCCAGCAGAGATCAGAGGCAGATCCGAAGCAGCTCTTGTGGCTACGTCCTGTCAAACGATGACGAAAAGAAACACAGCACACCTCACACAAAATTTATACGCAGTGGAAATATGTGTGGTGACTTGATGGACAAAGAGCAGGTAGCCACATCTTTGACAGCTGGGTGGAAAAGGGAGACTCCGCAGGTGTAGGATCCACAACGAATGACAGCTAGGGCACTAGCATCATCATCAAATCATAGAATCATAAATAACATTGGAAGGGGCCTGTAAGGTCAATGAGTCCAGCCCCCCTGCTCAGTGCAGGAATCCAAATCAAAGGCAATCTGCTGTCCAATTTTCTCGAGTCCCTCCATCAATGGAGTGCTCACCACTCCAGAGTTAAATGGTTCTATTGTCGTACTGCTCTAACAGTTCTTCTTCTTCTTCTTCTTCTTCTTCTTCTTCTTCTTCTTCTTCTTCTTCTTCTTCTTCTTCTTCTTCTTCTTCTTCTTCTTCTTCCTTCTTTCTTCTTCTTCTTCCTTCTTCTTCTTCTTCCTCCTCCTCCTCCTCCTCCTCCTCGAATTGCAGAGCTGGAAGGGACCCTATGGACGATCATGTCCAGCCTCTGTCAAGGAGGCCCAGTGGGGAATCGAACTCTTGAACTCTATAGCCAGAGACCTAAGCCACTGAGCCATCCACTTTCTATATAAATATTGGAGGAGAAAATAATTTCAGGACACATCATGCTTAAAGAACAATCCTAAAGAAAGTTCTATCCACCCTCCATTATCTGGCAGATGTTTTACCTAAAACCCACTTTTCTAATGGGTATGAAATGATGAAAGAGGAGAAAAAAACCAGTCACCTCCTGAGGATAGCAAATATGGGGAGACCAAAGATTTTGTGGGTTCAGGAAGAATTCTTATTCTCGGAGGGAGAGGGAGCAGGATTGCGTTCATTTCACATATTAGTATGAGCTTACCAAATTTGCACTTCCCAAATCTTCCCAAATCACTGTTGTTGCTGGGGCAGAGTTCTTCTTCAATATCTTCATTTCTCCAAATTTTGCACATGCGGTCCTTAGAGCCCAAAGTACATAGAGCTATATTCATGTTGCTGCAAAATGCGCAGAAAAGTTTGTGCTTATATGAACATTCTGCACATTTATTTTGCATATATAATAATGCAGTATATATACTCTGTGTGTGTGTGCCTATAAATATAAATAATATAAAATAATGCATCTCCATGACATCAATGGAAGCATGGCCTTCTTTTTTTTGCCTGAGAACCGTTCTGTGCCTGGACGTTGAGGTGAGATACTTCTCTGCCAGAGGGGAGCTTATTTTAAATCACAAATCACATGCCGAACTAAACTGGTTTTGTGTAGTGTTTTCGGAATGGGGGAAAGAACCAGCCCCGGCAGAGGCCGCAGGAGGCATGCCCTGGCTTTGCTGTCTGGCTCCACTGCATAGTGTCCTGGATCAGCTGCCATGCCAAAGCCTGCCCACCTGCCCTCCTGCCCCCCCTACCTGCTTGCATACCTGCCCCCTCCTCACTTGCCCACCCAATGGCTTGCTTGTTCACCCCAACCCCCTGCTGCCCCTGCGCCTGCCTTCTTACTCACCTCCTCACTCGCCCACTTGCTCGCGCAACCCCTGATCGCCCATCATCACCATGTGCCCCTTCTTTCCTTTTCCACCCCTTCCCTCTTGCGGCAGCATCATTTTTGTGGCATATCCTGGATGTATTGCTTTGAAACAGAGCCATGAGCCTGATTTGGACAAATCACCCACGTGTGGTCTTGACGCAGACTGACTCCGACCAAATGGTATGGAGTCTGGATTGAAACAGAGCAGTCAGATTTTGTTCCGGGGAGAAGCAAGGTGAATTTAGGGATCGATGGCTGAAATTGTATGGATTGGCATAGTAAGTTTCAATGTGAATAGATCCACTGAATCCATGGGCATTGGGTGAGTCAACTCCTCCATAGGTCTCATGGACTCAATGGGCCTACTCTAGAGGCTGGATACCTCTGTGGTTTAGTCAGAGATGGGAGTTCAGTTCCCCAGAGGGATATCCAGCTTTTGTGGCCCTGGACAAGCTTTACAGTCCCAAGATGCCCCCAGAAGAACAGAAATGTTAAACCACTTGTTACTGTTTGATGATATTCTGGGGTAATTATTGTAGTCAAGATCAAAAAAGTTTATTTTCTGAATTTGAGTTCATTCTATGTGTGCGCATCCTCTCTACTGCCACCCCAGTCCCCACCTCTGATCGGGTGGCTCTGCTCAGCTGAGACAGGGAGGCCACCGGGAGAACCTGACCTAGGTGGGGGAAAGGGACACGAGGGAAGGGGTGGAAAAGGAAAGAAGGGGCACATGGGTGATGATAAGGTTACCATGAAGTCTTGTTCACCACATCCTGCTTTGAGGGGGCTGCCTTTGAAGATCCGATCAGAGTTGCAGTGACGAACATTAGGGTGGCACCCAGATGCCAGTCTTTGGAACTGGGATTGATAAAAAGGGCAGTCTTTGGCGTCCCTTCGCATCTTTGGGCGTCCTTCCTTTGAATTATTCCCAAGGCCCCAGATTCCATCGCTATGAAGTGGTCTTTTCGTTTCTGCCTTCTAGCCCTCTGGTGGGCAGGTGAGAGCAGCTGATATACTTGGGACGACTTCTGCCAAGGTCAGGAGACCCGGTGAACAGGGTGAGCATAAACTTTCCTTCCTGTTCTCTTTCCAGGCACAGACTCTCGGTCTCAGCCCACATTGACCCAGCCCTCCTCAGCCTCTGTCTCCGTTCAAGATACTGCAAAACTCTCCTGCACCTTGAACAGTGGATTTGACAGCAGCTACACCGTACAGTGGTGCCTTGCTTAACGGGCACCCCGTTTAACGACAAAATCGCATACCGATGATTTTTTTGCGATCGCTTTTGCAATCTCATTGCGATGTTTTAAATGGGGAAAAATTGCTTTGCGATGATCGGTGCTCTGTTTTGCTTACTGATCATCGCAAAGTGATGATTTTTAAACAGCTGATCGGTGGTTCCAAAATGGCCGCCGGGTAAACAAAATGGCCACCCATTGTGTTTTCGCGCTTATTCCTCGCTTACCGGGCAGCGAAAATGGCGGCCGTATGGAGGATTTTCGCATTAAGGTGAGTTTTAAGCCCATAGGAACACATTGAAGGGGTTCCAATGCATTCCTATGGCCTTTTAAAAACCGCATAGCGATGAAATCGCTTTGCAGCGATTTTTGCTGCACGGATTATTGTCGCTATGCGGGGCACCACTGTATCTTGGTACAAGCAGAAGGCACCTGATTCCCCACAATATCTCCTCCGGTACAAATTGGATTCTGAGAAGGGACAAGGCGATGGTGTCCCCTCGCATTTCTCTGCTTCCAAAGAAACCTCCAGTAACACCTGCTCTTTAACCACCAGAGGAGCCCCTGGGATCCTAACACTCTTCCTGGCTTTCAAAAAGCATGTTCAATGAAACTGGTCCTGACAACTTCATGTGGACCTTCCTCTCGCCTACATGGTTTTGTTTGTATAGAACTGCTGGACAGCTTTGTGCTCTTAGTAAGAACGGGTGTGAAAGAGTTTAGAGATTTTCTCGTCAGAAAGTTGGTGAAGACATGGTCTTCAACACCGCCAAGTCAATGAAAGACTCTAGAAGACAATGGTTACATCAAAAAGCCACTAGAGGGTGCTAGGGGATCATGAAGAATAGTAATTGATGACCTCTAAGTTGTGCTGAAAACCTCAGTGGTTTAGGTACCTGGCTATGTTGAGAGTTTGATTCCCCACGATACCTCCTGGAAGAAGAGCCAGCCTGTGTGGCCTTGGGCAAACTGCACAGTCCCAGATCACCCCTAGAAGAAGGTAATAATAAACTAGTGCCTTGTTTCCCTGAATTTTTGCTCCAAAAAAAGCATTAGGGCTTATTTTCAGGGGATGATTAATTTTTTTATGTATAACTATCTGTTGTGTAGTTGTTAAGTCGTGTCCAACTCTTCGTGACCCCATGGACCAGAGCACGCCAGGCCCTCCTGTCTTCCACTGCCTCCTGGAGTTGTGTCAAATTCATGTTGGCCGCTTTGATGACCCTGTCCAACCATCTCATCCTTTGTCGTTCCCTTCTCCTCTTGCCTTCATACTTTCCCAGCATCAGGGTCTTTTCCAGGGAGTCTTCTCTTCTCATGAGATGGCCAAAGTATTGGAGCCTCAGCTTCAGGATCTGTCCTTCCAGGGAACACTCAGGGCTGATTTCCTTCAGAATGGACAGGTTTGTTCTCCTTGCAGTCCAGGGAACTCTCAAGAGCCTCCTCCAGCACCACAATTCAAAAGCATCAATTCTTCGGCGGTCAGCTTTTTTTATGGTCCTGCTCTCACTTCCGTACATTGCTACTGGAAAAACCATAGCTTTGACTATGCGGACCTTTGTCTGCAAGGCGATGTCTCTGCTTTTTAAGATGCTGTCGAGGTGTGTCATCGCTTTCCTCCCATGTAGCAGGCGTCTTTTAATTTTGTGGCTGCTGTCACCATCTGCAGTGATCATGGAGCCCACAACTATCTACATTTATTCAAATACAGTCATGTCTAGTTACAGTAATGGATATTCATAAAGGATTCTTAAAATGCGAGAGAGAGAGAGGGTCATTTTGAAAGAAGGGGGTGAAGATGGATCAAAGGTTCACATGTTTTTCTTGCATTAAAAACACTTCCTCTCACACACAGGCACAGACTGCCCAGAGCCCTGTTGTGAAACAAAGCAGAGGGAACCAGTCCATCCACTGGTGGCAAATGTACAAATGGGAGACTGAGTCTCAAGATGTATAAAAAATGGCAATGCAAGGTTCTAGTGCCAGTGGGGCCCCCTCCCATCTGAGACCCAGCCAGTGCGAACACTTATTGGGCTTGTAGGTCAGGTGGCTGGCATGTCCAAGGTTCCTCCCTTATTCCTGGGTACCTCCAGGGATCCTCTGAGGCACATACTACCAGCCTACCCCAATTCGGTGAGGGGGGAGAGTCCTCGTCCTCATTGCTGCCCCAGTCCTCGCCCTTCTCACTGTTTCGCTGCCAGGCTCCTCGCTGTCTCTCCTCTGTTCTGATGGGCTTGAAGCCCCCTCCTGCTCCTCTCCCTCCTTTCTATCCACTGGGAAACCTGTTGGCTTGACTGTCACCTCTTCCCACAGAGGGCCCTTATTGTGCCCCAGGTTCCACCTCCATCCTGCGCCTGTTCGGTTCTCATCCAAACCTCTCTTGGACAGCCTTGGAAAGGGAAGCAATGGTAGGGCCGCAGTCTCTTGGGGGAGATGTTATCCACCGCCTCGAATAGAAACAAACTAGGGTTATAGTAAGGTAAAGGTAAAGGTTCCTCTTGACAATTTTTGTCCAGTCGTGTTCGACTCTAGGAGGCGGTGCTCATCCCCGTTTCCAAGCCACAGAGCCAGCGTTTTGTCCAAAGACAATCATCCGTGGTCACATGGCCAGTGCGACTTAGACACGGAACGATGTTACCTTCCCACCGAGGTGGTCCCTATTTATCTACTCGCATTTGCATGCTTTTGAACTGCTAGGTTGGCAGGAGCTGGGACAAGCGACGGGCGCTCACTCTGTTGCGTGGATTCGATCTTACGACTGCTTGGTCTTCTGACCCTGCAGCACAGGCTTCTGCGGTTCCCACAGCGCCACCACGTCCCTCTAGGGTTATAGTACTGAGTTGCTGAATTTGAACTCCCAGTGCCCTAATGAAGAGTTATAAACTAGCAGCTGATCATCCTCCCCAGCTTTTCCAAAGCACACCATCTCTGACATACCCAGATCTTATGTACAAATAAAACTGTATTCTGAGTGGAGTCTTGTGAAGCACAGAAGGGCCCATTTTGTCTTTAACTACCTGTGGGATCATCCAGCCAATCAGATGAAAGCTGATGAACCTGAGAGGTGAGTATGACTGCTCCAGTTCCACCTCAATCCAGTGGATGGGCATTAAGGCAGACCCCTGGACACATTACTCAGTCTGTGAGATTTCTTTTTAAATACCAGAGGGCTGATTTCCTTCAAAATGGATAGGTTTGTTCTCCTTGCAGTCCAGGGGGCTCTCGAGAGTCTCCTCCAGCCCCACAATTCAAAAGCATCAATTCTTCACCGGTCAGCCTTCTTTATGGTCCAGCTCTCGCTTCCATACTTATAAAACCACTGGTCAGCTTTGTGCTGTTGGTAAGAATGGGTGTGAAAGTGTTCAGAGACCTCCTCCTCAGGAAGTGAGAATCACAGAATCATGAAATTGGAAGTGGCCTATAAGGCCATTGAGTCCAACTGTTCCCCGTCAGTGCACTGGAGGATGATGTTTGCATCAAAGAACCACTAGAGGGCAACAGTGTACTATCAAAAAGAGCAACTGATAACCACCTGCACATACCTTTCCCCCTTGGGGTGGATTGTTCATGCAAAACTCTTATGCTCAGAGTTTAGAGTTTTAGAAAAAGAGGAGGTGAACCTGCCAACCGAATTTCCTTCCTTCCTCTCTCTGCCCTTGTATTGAAAGGAAGGGGGCCTGCCTTGTCCTCTGGTTCAATGCACCCAGGTGCCAGCTCAGAGCACATCCATGGCCCCATGTGGCCGCCTGGCCGAGGAGGCGCTGCTGATCAAGAAACCTCTGAGGCAGAATTCTCATCATTAAGGTTTCAGGATCAGACCCTGCAGGCAGCCAATGTTGACTTCATGGCAGTAGTCTTGCTGAACCTGGGATGTCCACCCTGGATGAAACGAGGAGAGAAGCACAAATACACAATGACACACTCAACACACAATGGCAGGAAGTTAGCTAGGAGAACACTGAGCTATAGAGTCAGGTCTTGTGGCTCCCTGCTCGTTTTCATATTTTCCCACTATGTTGGAAAGAACTTGAGATTTTTAGAAATCATGCATATATCTGACCTTGCAAGCCAAAGTCTTCGAGATCTGAGCTCTTCCAAGTCAGATTCTGAATCCCTGAATATTCTGTACTGTTTGTGTGGCATGACAGTTTTTTAAAAAAATACAGCCCCTTTATCTTAATTTGTAAAAATACTGACAATCATGGTAATTTATAATGGGTTATTAAGGTGAAAGAGAGGGGGAGAGGGTAATGTTGAAAAGAGGAGGTGAGTCTGGATGAATGGCTCATATGCTATTCTTGTATTGAGAACACACTCTCTCACAAACAGACACACACTCACAGACTGGCCAGAATCCCATCGCGCATGATAAATTGTGCAACTCTGGTGATGTCACACACTGAGGCCATGATACGATCATTTCAGGGGCATTAAAAATGTGCCATCCATTCTTCCAGATTCCAGGGATCCCCAGGGATCTTCTTCATCCTAAAAAGCCTTGAGGAGACAAAACATGGCTGCTGCCGATCCTATATCAAATCCTGACCCCTTTCCAGCATTGTCTTTGGTCACTCATTTACTGAAGCAATCTTTTCCATGACTCATCTCTTATTGTTTCATAGAATCACATAAGATGTGCTCTGCAAACTATAACAAGAATTATTTAAATAAGTAAGTAAGTAAGTAAGTAAGTAAGTAAGTAAGTAAGTAAGTAAGTAAGTAAGTAAGTAAGTAAGAAAGAAAGAAAGAAAGAAAGAAAGAAAGAAAGAAAGAAAGAAAGTAAGAAAAAAAGAAAGAAAGAAAGAAAGAAAGAAGGAAGGAAGGAAGGAAGGAAGGAAGGAAGGAAGGAAGGAAGGAAGGAAGGAAGGAAGGAAGGAAGGAAAGAAAGAAAGAAAGAAAGAAAGAAAGAAAGAAAGAAAGAAAGAAAGAAAGAAAGAAAGCAGACTTTTAAGAAGAATTTGTCCTCTATGTGTCTTGGCCAAGAGTTATTAGCTCATTGATCATCTTCCCAACTTTACTGAAATCTGAAGTGTAGGATGATCTTTGCCAATGTCCAAAGAGAAAGGTCCAAAAGCAGCAGAGAAGGGCCCGTTTTGTGCTGAAGTGCCCACGTGATCCTCCAGCCAATCAGATGAAAGCGAAAAAGAGGGAGGGGCCCAATTGCTCCGCCTCCACAACCGGGACGGAGATAAGGGAGACCACGGTGTGCAGGATCAGTGTTGGGAGAGTTCTTGTCACCAAAGTCACATTCAGGAGCTCAAAGGCTTTCCAAGATGTTCTGGGTTCCCCTTGTGAGCCTCCTGTTCGTGATGTGGTGCACAGGTGAGAACAGATCATGCGCCTTCTAAAAACGCGAGCAAAGGTGAGAATCTCTGATGTGCCAAAGGGACTCGCTCATTTCTCCTATTTTATTTCCTTTCCAGGCACAAATTCTGAGCTGACCGTGACTCAACCATCTTCGGCCTCAGTATCACTTGGGGACACCGTGAAAATCCCCTGTACCGTCAGTATGGATGACAGATATATATACTGGTACCAGCAGAAGACTGGGAGTTCTCCCCGCTACCTATTATATTATGGCTCAGAGTCCAGGAAAGGCCAAGGCTTGGGGGTCCCCTCTCGCTTCTCTGGCTCCAAAGACTCCTCGGGCAGAATCGGCTACTTGACCATCTCTGGGGCCCTGGCAGAGGACGAGGCCATTTATTACTGCTCTGCAGCGGACAGCTATGCGTCTCACAGCGTGACAGTCTAACGGGGAAGTAAGACCAAAACTCAACCTCTCAGGAGACGCGAATGCTTGCATTTTGTTTCCCTCTGATGCCGAGAGAGCCCTGCAACCGCGGAAGCTGTTGAACTGCAGGCAGGGCTTCATACATTTCAACGCTGCTTCACAACAAAACATGATATGTTGTAAATAAGGAGGAGAGTTGTTTTTCAGGATTCTTGGATTAATATCAATTCCTATCACTCTGGAGCTCACGGTCTACCAGCCACTCCTGGCAGGGGGCAAGATGATGAGCCTCCCTGCGAAGCTGATGAATGGCTCACTGGCCGGGCGCTCTGGTGGTATTGCAAGGGAGTGCAGAGGGCGCTGCAGGAGGTGGAAAGGGGAGTGGATAGTCCGGCCCCAGAGGGCCAGACCCTCATTGCGTCCACCTGTATGGGGGCATTCGTACACAAATATGAACACCCCTATCTCTAATATTAATTAATTTTTGGGGTCTTCACATGGTTACATTTGGGGCTCCCACTGTAAGGCTTCCAGGGAAGGGCTGCCATTGAGAGCACCTTCGAAGGCGATAGCAGCGTCACTGTCTATAAAGAACGCTTCTCAAGTTCTTGGCCTCATTCTGTGCTGTCTCTGCCCAAGTCAATTGCACCATCATTGGCATCACCCTGAAGCTTCCGTGTGCCAGGAGCGCCATGAAATCCTGCGGCACAGGTACCCATCAGAAAGGAAGCCGTGTAACCTTCAGTTGCTCCTCGCTGGCAATTAACTGAATTGTGACACAAGAGAATGCAGGCTGGTTTTCAAAATGTTGTTCTCAGTTGAAAAACATACAGTGGTGCCCTGCTGGATGATTACCCCGCTTGGCGATGAATCCGCTTAACATTGAAGTTTTTGCGATCTCTTTTGCAATTGCAAAATGATGTTTAGATGGGGGAATTTTGCTTAACCTTGATCAGTTCCCTGTTTCGGGAACCGATTTTTCGCTTTACGACGATCAGCAAACAGCTGATCATCAGGTTTCAAAATGGCTGCCGGCTGTAGAAAGTAGCTCCCTGCTGTGTTAGGGACGGATTCCTCACATTACCGGCACCAGAAAATGGCCGCCATATGGAGGATCTTTGCTGAACGAGCAGGTATTTTGCCCTTTGGAACGCATTGAACGGTTTTCAATGCGTTTCAATGGGTTTTTTTTATTTCGCTTGATGACGTTTTCGCTCTACAGCAATTTTGCTGGAACGAATTAACGTCATCAAGCGAGGCACCACTGTACTCTGTTTGAAGGACTGCACACTTGGAATCTTCTTTCAAAACAAGAAATCAGGATCATCCAGGTTCCCCCTTCCTTGGCAGCTCTCCTCAGGGGTTCCTCGATTAAGACTCACTTCCACAGAGGTTATTTTCATTTTATTAATTTATTTATTTGTTCGATTTATATCCCGCCCATCTGGTATATTCTACCACTCTTTCGTGCCTAAGAGGTGTGAGTGCACACAGAACACACATCAGCCTAATATGTGAATTGCTATTCCTTCAAAGCATTATTTTAAAGCATTCAATGAATGGCATTTTGTCCTCCCTTTGATCCGAAAATTGATGCATTCAATGTTAATGGGATAATTGTTACTTGCTCTTTTCCGGTTCCAACTTCCCTGCAGGGGGCAGGACTTTCTCTTTAGGTACGTGGATGGTTCACCAAGACCAAGTATGGAAAAACCAATGCTTTCCCCCCCCTTTTCAAATTCACGGTTAGACTGAGGGGGAAATGAAGTCAGTGCAGAGGCATTAAAAACAGGTTATAAGAGCTTGGTGGGGGGAATTGGGGGTCACAGACTCCTCTTCCGAGGCCTCCGTGGACTCAAGACACGTGGCAGGGGTGGCCCTTGAATTTGTTTGGGTTCCGTGACTGGGGAATGGAGAGCTTGAGGGTGCCACGGCCACTCTCCAATCTTCCAGTCCTGCAGGGGGCAGAGTTTGCGTCACTAGCCCCCTCTGAGTCCACTTCCAGTGAATTAGTCCAGTGAACCCTGTATTGCAGTCAAAAGGTTTCAGAGAGACCTACCTGAAGGGGGGGTTGCTTGGCCCATGGCCGTGCCCTCAAGAGTCCCCACCCCCTTAGGCAGTGCCAGTAGGGCCGGCTCCCATCCGTGGCCCAGTCAGTGTGAACCCTCCTGGAGTTGTTCCTACCACTCCTTTGGCCTCTTGCACCTCCTGTGTTGCCTCAGGGCTGGGATGGGTCCCAAGTGCCCAACTGGTTGATGGCGCTGGACTGGGGGAGGCATCCGGTCGCCCTGATAGTTGCCAGCTCTGTGCCAGCCAGCTTGCCTCGTGGGTCGCTGCATTTGCCAGTCATGATTGGGCTTGCTGATCGGGCATGTCCATGGATACTGCCTCATCCTCTGAAGACCTCCATGCAATCATATCCAGACTGACTGAGAAGAAAGGGTGCTCACCCCCTGAGCTCCTTCTCAGCACTTCGGCCACCAGACTCCCTACCGTCTCTCTTCTGCTATGACTGGCTTGGATCCCCCCCCCTCCTCCTCTCCCTCCTTTCCACTCCCTGGGAAACCAGCCAGCCTGGCTGCCACCTCTCCCTGGAGATGCTCCCCATCCACCCCAGGTTCCACTGAACCTGTTGGTGCAAATTTGCAGCTCTCTGGGACAGACAGCCTTTGAAAGGGGTCTTTGTTTAGGGGGAGGCGACAGGAGCCGCCCCCTCCCAGAGACATAAATCAGGGTTGCAGCACTGAAAGGTAGAATTCCTTCTCCCAGGGACTTAATCAAGAGTTATTATAAGCTAGGAATTGAAGTCCAGGAACATCTGGAGGCCCAAGGTTGGGGAACACTGCGAGTCTAGAGGATGATGGTTTCATCAAAGAACCAATAGAGGGCAACCTTTCCCCGTGTGGTGGATTGTTCATGCAAAACTCTTCAGCCTCAAAGTTTTGTTTCTTTGGAGAAAGAGGAGGTGAACCTGCCAACCGAATTTCCTTCCTTCCTCTCTCTGCCCTTGTATTGAAAGGAAGGGGGCCTGCCTTGTCCTCTGGTTCAATGCACCCAGGTGCCAGCTCAGAGCACGCCCATGGCCCCATGTGGCCGCCTGTCAGAGGAGGCGCTGCTGATCAAGAAACCTCTGAGGCAGATTTCTCATCATTAAGGTTTCAGGATGAGACCCTGCAGGCAGCCAATGTGGACCTCACGGCAGTAGTCCTGCTGAACCTGGGATGCCAACACTGGTTAAAAAGAGAAAACATCCAGAGAGACAAACAGAAGGACACACTCAGTGAACACTGGTGTGGCGTTGGCCAGGGGAGCACCGAGCATTAGAGCCAGGGCCCCTGCCTCCCTGCTCCTTTTCATATCTTCCCCCTACAATGGCAAGAACTTGATATTTTTTAGAAATCCATGCTTGGGAGAAACCAAAACTCATAGATCTGTCCTTCCAAGCCAAAGTCTTGCAGAGTTGAGCTCTTCCAAATCAATACCGGAATTCCGGCATTTTCTGCAGTGCTTCTGTAGTGTTAGAATTCTTCTCATCTTTTCTAAAAATATGGGGCCCTAATCTTATGTTATCTTAGTAATAGTCACAATCATGGGCATTTACAATGGGTTATTAAAGTGAGAGAGAAAGGAAGAGAGGGTACTGTTGGAAGAAGGGAGGGAGTCTGGATGAAAGGCTCACAGGCTTTTCTTATATTGAAAACACACTCTCTGACACACAGACACACTCACAGACTAGCCAGAATCCTATCGCGCATGATAAACTGTGCAACTCTAGTGATGTCATCAACTGTGGCCATGATGTGGTCCTTTCAGGGGCATTAAAATGTGCCATCCATTCTTCCAGATTCCAAGGATCCCCAGGGATCTTCTGCATCCTAAGAAGCCTTGAGGAGCCAAAACATGGTGCTGCCGATCCTATGGCAGGATTGTATTCAGTTACTCATTTACTGAAGCAATCTGTTCCAATGACCCATCTTTCATTGTTTCAAAGAATCACATAAGATGTGCTCGGCAAACTAAAGTATATTGAAAATCTTTTAGGCTTAAATCACTCTCTCTCTCTGTCTCTCTGTCTCTCTGTCTCTCTGTCTCTCTGTCTCTCTGTCTCACTCACTCACTCACTCACCCACCCACCCACCCACCCAACCAACCAACCAACCAACCAACCAACCAACCAATCAGATTTCAAACAATGTGTGGCAGAATTTCTCCTCAGTTTCTCTTTCAAAGAATTATGAGTTCATATCGATCATTCTCCCAACTTTACTGAAGTCCAAAGTGTAGGATGATCTTTGCCAAAGGCCAAAGAGAAAGGTGTCCAAAAGGAACATACGTCCAGCATCAGAGAAAACATCGTCTTGCAAAACACGTTTTCCCATTGAAATGCATTGAAAACCTGATAATCCGTTCCAATGGGAATGGATTGTCATCGTTAAGCGAAAATTCCCATAGGAAACATCATTAAGCGAAACGCGGTTTCTAAGCGAAGACAGCCGTCTAAGGAAACAGAGACCATTAAAAGACTCACAAAGTGAAGCAAGACCAAGCTGTCAAAAACATCGTAAAGCGAAAAACAGGGACCTAAATTTTAATTGTCTTGCAAGGCAAGGTCCCTAACATCGTTAAGGGCTTTCAGATCAGGGGGTTAACATCTTGTCCACAGCAACTGCTTAGTCCCTGTGGACCTCCTCACATAGACACAAATCAGGGTTATTGTACTTAAGGGCAGACTTTCTTCTCCCAGTGACTTAATCAAGAGTTACAACCTGGTGATGATCATCCTTGCGTGAAGCACGAAGGCTCTGTTTCTCCTCTCGCGCTACAGGCACCTCGAGGAAAACTGGCGATTTAAGCATTGCTGGAGTCCTGGCAGACGTCGAGGCTGACGGCTGCCCTACATATGTTATAAAAGGTCTACCTGGAAGTCTCAGATGCCAGATGCGAAGTTTTTTTCAAGGTACTTTTCTGCATGGTTAATAAGTGTGTTAAGTTAAGAAAGGTGTCAGGAAATAAAGCGGCTTCGTTTGAAATGTGGTGCTGGAGGAGAGCTTTGTGAATGACCTGGACTGCCAGAAAGAAACGTAAGTGGGTCAAATAAAGCCTGAACTATCCCTGGAGGCAAATATATTGAAACTGAAAGTCTCCAGCTTTGAGAACACCATAAGAAGTCAGGATCCTCTGGAACAGAGAATAATTCTGGAGAAAGTGGGTGGCTGTAGGTGAAGAGGAAGGCCGAATATGTGGTGGACTGACTTCCTAAAGAGAGGCACAGTTCTGAGTTTAGACGAGCCAAGCAGGGGAGTTGAGGGCAGGTCGTATGGGAGAACATTCGTTTATAGGGCCGCCGTCAGTCAGAGCTCACTTGACAGCCCATGACAACAAGAAGCAGCCTGGATGAACCTCAGAAGAGAAAGGCAATGGAGCCTTCCAGCTTCGAAGCTTCTGGAGAGGGGTTGGAGAAAGACCTGGGCTGCCTATCACATAGTTAGCAAGAATGGGTGTGAAAGCATTCAGAGACCTTCTCTGCAGGAAGTTAGAATCACAGAACCATGAAGTTGGAAGGAATCTATAAGGCCATGAAGTCCAACCGCCTGTTCTAGTGCAGGAATAGAAATCAAAGGTTGGCGTAGATGCCTTCTTGAAAACCGTCCAGTCAATGAAAGTCTCTGCAGAGCAGTGGTCCCCAACCTTTTTAACACCATGGACCGGTTGGGGAAGGCGGGGCACCCATCTGCGTTTGCGCGTGGACCGAGGATTGAGGGCCCCTGCTTAGAGCAGTGGTTCTTAACCTTTGTTACTCGGATGTTTTTAAACTGCAACTCCCATAAACCTTGGTAGTGAAGGCTTCTGGGAGTTGCAGTCCAAAACTAACAAGAGCCTCGTGGCGCAGTGGTTAAAACGCTGTACTGCAGCTAAAACTGTGCTCACGACCTGGGGTTCAAATCCCAGGTAGCCGGCTCAAGGTTGACTCAGCCTTCCATCCTTCCGAGGTCGGTAAAATGAGTACCCAGCTTGCTGGGGGGGGGCAATGTGTAGCCTATATAATTAAAATTGTAAACTGCCCGGAGAGTGCTTGTAGCGCTATGGGGCGGTATATAAGTCCAAAAATTAAATAAATAAATAAATAAATAAATAAATAAATAAATAAATAAATAAATAAATAAATAAATCAATCAATCAATCAATCAATCAATCAATCAATCAATCAATCAATCAATCAATCAATCAATCAATAAAGTAACCCAAGGTTAAGAACCAGTGCTCTAGAGGATGATGTTTGCATCAAAGAATCACTAGAGGGCAATAGTGTACTATCAAAAAGAGCAACTGAAAACCACCTGCACATACCTTTCCTTGTGGGGTAGATTGTTCATGCAAAACTCTTCAGCCTCAAAGTTTTGTTTCTTTAGAGAAAGAGGAGGTGAACCTGCCAACCGACTTTCCTTCCTTCCTTCCTCTCTCTGTCCTTGTATTGAAAGGAAGGGGGCCTGCCTTGTCCTCTGGTTCAATGCACCCAGGTGCCAGCTCAGAGCACGCCCATGGCCCCATGTGGCCACCTGTCAGAGGA
Organism: Pogona vitticeps; assembly: GCF_051106095.1. NCBI lineage: Eukaryota > Metazoa > Chordata > Lepidosauria > Squamata > Agamidae > Pogona > Pogona vitticeps. The sequence goes on along the minus strand of NC_135796.1, from coordinate 10,041,874 downwards.
GGCGCTGCTGATGAAGAAACCTCTGAGGCAGAATTCTCATCATTAAGGTTTCAGGATGAGACCCTGCAGGCAGCCAATTTTGACCTCATGGCAGTAGCTTTGCTGAACCTGGGATGCCAACACTGGTTAAAAAGAGAAAACATCCAGAGAGACAAACAGAAGGACACACTCAGTGAACACTGGTGTGGCGCTGGCCAGGGGAGCACCGAGCACAAGAGCCAGGGGCCCTGCCTCCCTGCTCCTTTTCATATCTTCCCCCTACAATGGCAAGAACTTGATATTTTTTAGAAATCCATGCTTGGGAGAAACCAAAACTCATAGATCTGTCCTTCCAAGCCAAAGTCTTCCAGAGTTGAGCTCTTCCAAATCAGTACTGGAATTCCGGCATTTTCTGCAGTGCTTCTGTAGTGTTAGAATTCTCCTCATCTTTTCTAAAAATATGGGGCCCTAATCTTACGTTATCTTAGTAATAGTCACAATCATGGGTATTTACAATGGGTTATTAAACTGAGAGGGAGGGAGAGAGGGTACTGTTGGAAGAAGGGAGGGAGTCTGGATGAAAGGCTCAGATGATTTTCTTGAATTGAAAACACACTCTCTCACACACTCACAGACTGGCCAGAATCCTATCGTGCATGATAAACTCTGCAACTCTAGTGATGTCATCAACTGTGGTCATGGTGTGGTCCTTTCAGGGGCATTAAAATGTGCCATCCATTCTTCCAGATTCCAGGGATCCCCAGGGATCTTCTGCATCCTAAGAAGCCTTGAGGAGCCAAAACATGGTAGCTGCCGATCCTACGCCAAGTCCTGACTCTTTTCCAGCATTGTCTTCAGTCACTCATTTACTGAAGCAATCTGTTCCAACGCCCCGTCTTTCATTGTTTCAAAGAATCACATAAGATGTGCTCTGCAAACTATATTGAAAATCTTTTAGGCCCTTTTTATTTTTATATCTATATAATTTATTTTTTTTACAAAGAGTAGAAGGAAAGAAAAAGGGATTGAGGTTAAGGGGAAGAGGAGAAACAATGACGTACTAACATCCATTCTATACATATTGCCATATCAAAATTCCAAATTCCTCTTTTTACTATTTTCTGCCTTCCAGATTTAAGTTCTCATTTTAATTCATGTTCTCCAAACGATGTCTGATGACTCTAACCATTTGTAGAATAAGTCCCATCTTTCAGTTGCCTTTTGTAATGGACAGTCCTTCATCACTTCTGATAAAATGTCCATTTCCACTGTTTCCTGTATCTTCTCTATAAGATCTTCTTGTTTCAGTACCATCGGACTTTTCCAAATTTTGGCATAAAGAGTTCTAGCTGCAGTGACTATGTATATAACTGTATACTTCTTTGCCTTATCTATGTTATCAGGTGTCATACTCAATAAAAACCGTTCTGGGGTTAATGGAACCTTACAAAGCAATATTTGTCGCATCACAGAATGTATTCTTTTCCAATACTGTTCCACTACTCTACAAGTCCAGAAAATCTTTTAGGCTTAAATCACTCTCACTCACTCACTCACTCACTCACTCACTCACTCACTCACTCACTCACTCACTCACTCACTCACTCACTCACTCACTCACTCACTCACTCACTCACTCACTCACTCACTCATTCAACCAACCAACCAACCAACCAACCAACCAACCAACCAACCAACCAACCAACCAACCAACCAACCAACCAACCAACCAACCAACCAACCAACCAACCAACCAACCAACCAACCAACCAACCAACCAACCAACCAACCAACCAACCAACCAACCAACCAACCAATCAATAATTCAATCAGATTTCAAACAATGTGTGGCAGAATATCTCCTCTGTTTATCTTGTTGAAGAATTATGAGCTCATGTTGATCATCCTCTGAAGTCCAAAGTGTAGGATGATCTTTGCCAAAGTCCAAAGAGAAAGGTGTCCAAAAGGAACGCATGTCCAGCATTAGAGAATGGCCCGTTTTCATGCTGAAGTGCCCATGTGATCCTCCAGCCAATCAGATTGAAGCAAACAAAAGGGAGGAGCACAATTGCTCCGCCTCCACAACCGGGATGGAGATAAGGTAGACCACGGTGTGCAGGATCAGTGTTGGGAGAGTTCTTGTCACCAAAGTCACATTCAGGAGCTCAAATGCTTTCCAAGATGTTCTGGGTTCCCCTTGTGAGCCTCCTGTTCGTGATGTGGTGCACAGGTGAGAGCAGGCCGTGCGCCTTCTAAAAACGCGAGCAAAGGTGAGAGTCTCTGATGTGCAAAAGGGACTCCCTCATATCTCCCATTTTTTTCCTTTCCAGGTGCAAACTCTCAGCTGACTGTGTCTCAACCACCTTCGGCCTCAGTATCACTTGGGAGCACCGTGAAACTCTCCTGTACTGTCAATATGAATGGCAGATATATATCTTGGTACCAGCAGAAGCCTGGGAATGCCCCCCAATACCTGTTATATTATGGTTCAGAGTCCAGCAAAGGTCAAGGCTCGGGGGTCCCCTCTCGCTTCTCTGGCTCCAAAGACTCTTCGGGCAGAATCGGCTACTTGACCATCTCTGGGGCCCTGGCAGAAGACGAGGCTGTTTATTACTGTGTTACTGATAACAGCGGTGTGTCTCACTGTGTGACAGTCTAATGGGGAAGTAAGCCAAAAACCTCCATATTCAACCTCTCAGGAGACATGAATGCTTGAAATGTGTGTCCCTCTGACAACAAGACAACACTGTAGCTATTGGTACCAGCAGAAGCCTGGGAATGCCCCTCGATTCATATGATATTATTACACAGAGTCTGGCAAAGGTCAGGGCTCTGGGGTCCCCTCTCACTTCTCTGGCTCCTCGAGCAAAATCGGCTACTTGACCATCTCTGGGGCCCTGGCAGAAGACGAAGCTGATTATTACTGTGCTGCAGCATACGGCAGTGAGCATCACAGTGTTACAATCTAATGGGGAAGACAAAAAACTCTGTATTAAACATCTCAGGAGACACGAATTCTTGAATTTTGTGTCCCTGTGATGCTAAGAAACAATTGCACCTGCAGAAACTATTTATCTGCAGGCGAGTTTGGGACTGAGCTTGTTTTTGGGGGTTGCCACTTTGATATCTCTTTCCAGTGGAATATCCCTGTCTGGAATCTCAAGGCAGGGCTAGATGGTTTGCTGCACGGAAGGCCTGGTTTCTCCCAGGCAGGTCAAGGAAGCAGTGCTGAATTGTGGAGTATGTGGACCGAATGAGTCCCATGTCTAAAATGTTCTCATCTCTTCTCCTTTCCGGGTTGTGTGGCTCAGTATGTGCTGACGCATCTCCCCCTGTCCATCTCTGCCTCTGTAAGACAAATTGCAGGACTCACTTGCTCGGGGGACAAGCGTGCTGGTACCAAGCGAAGCCCTGCAAAGCTTCCAAACTGGTTACATAGAAAGACACGGAAAGATCCTCCCGAGTTCCAGAGCGATTCTCTGGATCTCTGGTCCCGACGGCGGGGCCACCTTAACCATCCCTGGAGTCCCAGAGGAAGATGCTGCCGAGGGTGCCTGCCAGGTGTGGAATAGTGACACAGAAGAGTTTGTACACTGAAACACTATAAGAGGTCCCCATGTTGCCTTCCATGGGGAGGGCTGGTTGGGGTCCAATGCAACACCTTCATTGTTTTTTTACACGAGCTGAAATTTTGCGTGCACGGCGCACAACAGAAAATGTCTTTTTAAGGGCACCAGGGAGTTTTGACGGTCTCCCAAATGAAGTAAACTCAAGATTTTAGGACTAGGGAGGGTTCGGACGAAGGAGGCTGGCCCCACCACTGCCTCCATCCAAGCCAAGACCTCCTTCAGGTGTGCGAGGCATGGCGTATGACCGCAGGGATGGTGTACAGAGGCGTGAAGTTTTCCCGGCACTCTGGCAGCTGATGCGCTCAGCCCGCTGGGTCCCAGTTACTCCTCTGAGGGTGTGGGTGTCTCTGCGCCCCCGTGTGCCTCCCGCGAGGTGTGCTCAAATCCAGCTTGAGCCAGGAAACCTCTCCCTGACCACCTGAGGCCTGCAGCCACCATGTACATGGGGGTGAGCAGGGCGATTCTCCTGCTTGGAGTTCGTGGCTGGGGAGGAGAGCCCCCAGGTGGCCTTCAGGGTGGCGTGCTTGGCCCGGAGCTCTCCAACCCCTCACCTCTCCTCCTTTCCCTTTGTCCCTCCAGAGCTGATTGCCTCCTCCTCCAGAGGAGCACAAAACTCCACCCAATGACCCGTCCCTGGGCCTCGACAGGAGATGGGTGCCCAGCCCTCCTTAGAGGGTTTGACCTCCTGGACCTCCAATGCTGTCAAAGCGTCCACCCAAATATTTCCTCCTCTGATTTGGGCTCCCACTCAATTTGCTCAGCCTTGGTGCACCCCTGAAAACCCTCAAGGAGGCCACTGGCCTCTCCAGCCCAGTTCAGAGGTGAGCGGCAGGGGTGGAAGTGCTTGTTGGCCAGGGAAGAGGTTGGCAGCCTGCACCCCACGGCAGGGACTGAGCTATCGGCTTCATACAGAAGCAGAGAGGCAAGTGAGAGAAAAACCGTCTGATCTCAGCAGGAGATCTGATCAAGGTCTCCCCTCTTGCTCTGAGCTGGCTCTCCCAGGATGGGATCCCTCCTGGTTGCCCATAGAAGGCTGCTGACCAGTCAAGAGTCCTGCCAGCCATGGAGAACTCCTGCTTCTGGGACAGAGGGCAGAAGAAGAGCTTCACAAGTTTCCCTCTAGGCTATGAGGAGCTCCTTCCGCTTTTTCCTCTATCCCTTGTGGGGGCCGGCACTTCTAGTAGGCAGAGCAAGGCCTAGGCAAGCAATGGAGGAGGGTGGCGGAGAGGGGTTGGAGAAAGACGTGGGCTGCCTATCAGCCACGGTTGGCAAGAATGGGTGTGAAAGCATTTAGAGACCTTCTCCGCAGGAAGTTAGAATCGCAGAACCATGAAGTTGGAAGGGGTCTATAAGGTCATCGTCCAACCACCTGTTCAAGTGCAGGAATAGAAATCAAAGGGTGGCGTAGATGCCTTCTTGAAAATCGTCCAGTCAACGAAAGTCTCTGTAGAGCAGTGGTCCCCAACGTTTTTAACACCATGGACCGCATTTGTGCGCATGATCCGTGGACTGAGGGTTGAGGACCCCTGTTCTAGAGGATGATGTTTGCTTCAAGGAATCACTAGAGGGCAATAGTGTACTATCAAAAAGAGCAACTGATAACCACCCACACATACCTTTCCCCGTGGGGTGGATTGTTCATGCAAAACTCTTCAGCCTCAAAGATTTGTTTCTTTCGAAAAAGAGGAGGTGAACCTGCCAACCGATTCTCCTTCCTTCCTTCCTCTCTCTGCCCTTGAGTTTAAAGGAAGGGGCCTGCCTTGTCTTCTTGTTCAATGCACCAAGGTGGCCACCTGGCTGAGGAGGAGCTGCTGATCAAAAACAATTCTGAGGCAAAATTCTCATCATTAGGTTTTCAGGACGAGACCCTGCAGGTAGCCAACGTGGACCTCCGAGGCAGTAGTCCTGCTGAACCTGGGATGTCAATGCTGGTTAAAAAGAGGAAACAAAGAGAAAGACAAAAACAAACACACACTCAACACACAGTGGTAGGGAGTTAGCTAAGAAAACACTGAGCACTAATGCCAGGACATCTGCCTTCCTGCTCCTTTTCATATTTTGTTCCTACGATGGAATGAACTTGAGATTTTTAGAAATGCAGGCTTGGGAGAAGCCAAAAGGCATAGATCTGTCCATCCAAGCCAAAGTCTTCTGGAGCTGGGCTTTTCCAAGTCAGGATCTGAATCCCTGCATTTTCTGTAGAGTTTGTGTAATATTTCCATTTTCCACACCTTTTAAAAAAATACACCCCCCTTATGTTAAGCTATGCTAGAGATAGTCACAGTCATGGGTATTTATAAAGTGTTATTAATAGGAGGGGAACAGAAGGTAATGTTGAAATGAGGCGGTGCGTCTGGGTCAACGGCTCACATGCTTTTCTTGTATTGAAAGCACACTCTCTCACCCACAGACACACTTTCACAGACTGGCCTGAATCCTGTTGAGCAATATACACTGTGAAACTCTGGTGATGTCATCAACAGTGGCCTTGGTGTGGTTATTTCAGGGGCATTAAAAGTATGCCATCAGTTCTTCAAGATCCCAGGGATCCCTAGGGATCTTCTGTATCTTAAGAAGACTTCAGGAGCCAGAACCTGGCTGCCACTGGTCATACACCAAGTCCTGACCCTTTTCCATCATTGTCTTTGGTCACTCATTTACAGTTTGTTCCAATGACCTATCTTTTATTGTTTGAAAGAATCACATGAGATGTCCTCTGCAAACTATATTGAGAAATCCTTCTGTTTCAATCAACCAACCAACCAACCAATCAATCAAAAAGAAAGAAAGAAAGAAAAAGCAAGCAAGCAAGCAAGCAAGAAAGAAAGAAATGAGACTTCTAAGAAGAATTTCTCCTTTATGTGTCTTGGCCAAGAGATATGAGCTCATAAAAATCATCCTCCCAACTTTACTGAAGGCCAAACTGTAGGATGATCTTTCCCAAAGTCCAAAGAGAAAAGGGTCCTGATAGAAGTCTCATTCAGCAACAGAAAAGGGCCCATATTGTGCTGAAGTGGCTGTGTGATCCTCCAGCCAATCAGATGAAAGCGAAGAAGAGGGAGGGGCCCAATTGCTCCGCCTCCACAACCGGGACGGAGATAAGGGAGACCCTGGGTGTGCAGGATCAGTGTTGGGAGAGTTCTTGTCACCAAAGTCACATTCAGGAGCTCAAAGGCTTTCCAAGATGTTCTGGGTTCCCCTCGTGAGCCTCCTGTTCGCGATGTGGTGCACAGGTGAGAGCAAGCTGTGTGTCTTCTAAAATGCCTCCAAAGCAGAGTGTCGCTGATGTTCCAAAAGGGACTCCCTCATTTCTCCCATTTCTTTTCCTTTCCAGGCACGAACTCTCAGCTCACTGTGTCTCAACCACCATCAGCCTCAGTATCACTTGGGAACACCATGAAACTCTCCTGTACTGTCAGTATGGATGGCAGAGCTATATCCTGGTACCAGCAGAAGCCTGGAAGTGCCCCCCGATACCTGTTATATTATTACACAGAGTCTAGCAAACATCAGGGCTCGGGGGTCCCCTCTTGGTTCTCTGGCTCCAAAGACTCCTCGGGCAAAATCGGCTACTTGACCATCTCTGGGGCCCTGGCGGAGGACGAGGCCATTTATTACTGTGCTGCAGGGTACAGCGGTGTGTCTCACGGTGTGACAGTCTAATGGGGAAGTAAGACAAAAACCTCCATATCGAACCTCTCAGGAGGCACGAGTGCTTGAATTGTGTTTCCCTCTGATGCCAGGAAGGACAGCACTGTAGCTGCAGAAACTGTTCAACTGCAGGCGAAGTACCATAGATTTCAATGCTGCTTCGCAACAAATTACAAGATGATGTAAAGTAGAAGCAGAGCCCATTTTCAGGGCTCTTGGTTTCATATCAATTTCTTTGCTGGTTCCTTACATTTTTACATTTGAGGGTCCCACTGTAAGCCTTTCAGAGAAAGGTTTCTATTGAAAGGCGATAGCAGAAGAGATGAATGCTTGGATTTTGTGTCCCCGCGATGCCAAGATCCCATTTGCAGCTGCTGTTACCGCTCAACTGCAAAAGGGTCGTTGCCATTTCTGCCCTGTTTGCTCTTGAGATGCAAACGTTCAGATCCCAGTGCGTCCACAGTGTGTCCATCTCTGGGCCACGTGGGAACACCATGAAGCTCTCCAGGTGCTTTGAACATCAGTCATTTGCCTGGTTCTTTGAAGGAGCAGAAGCCCGGAAGTGGCCCACGATTCCTCGGACAGTGTTACTCCGATGCTGATCCGCACCAAGGCTTCTGGGTCTCCTCTCCTTTCTCCGGTTGCAAAGACACGCCAGAGGAAATCGGAGATTGGACTATCTTGGGATCCTTGGAAGAACACAAGCATGAATACCAGTGGTGCCTCGCTTAGCGATTGCTTCGTGTAACGATGTATTTGCTTAGGGAAGGGTTTTTAAAAGGAATTGTCTGCATCATTTAACGATGTTCTCTATGGGCGATTTTCAGTTAACGATGTCTGTTTTCGCTCATTTAAAAGTGTCTTAAAATGTTTGAAACCTGTTTTAAATGCTTGGAATAGTTAGGTCACCTTGTGAAACAGTTTCAAACTTAATTTGGCTTTGTTCTGAGTCTTCGTTAATTTTTGGTGAATTTTTCCCCCCATTGGAATGCATTGAACGGACTTTTTGCATATAGTTTTATGACTGAGTTTAAAGAGTCACAGAATGGCAAAGTATACATCTGGAAGATATTCACCAACTGCAGTCCTAAGGACTGATTTATGACATCAGTCATACTTGCAATAAATATTATATAGGGAAGACTTCTAGACCCTTAAGACAAGGAGAAAAGAAAATCAATAATTTCAAAAACAGAAGACTGGGTAGTTCTCTTGTCTGCCACTTCCCAGACATTAACCACACAATGGAAGATTTAATATTCTGGGTTGTGGATAGGGTTCCTGTTAAATATGAGAGGTCCTTACTGAGAAGGGAAATCAATTGGATATCGAGGTTGAACACTTCAGGAGCCAGAACATGGCGGCTGCAGGTTTTAACCCAAGTCCTGACCCTTTTCCAGCATTGTCTTCGGTCACTCATTTACTGAAACAATCTATTCCAAAGACCTACCATTTATTGTTTTAAGAAATCACATCAGGTCTGCTCTGCAAACTATATTGAGAAACTTTAAAGCTGGAATCAATCAATCAATCAATCAATCAATCAATCAATCAGAAAGAAAGAAAGAAAGAGAGAGAGAGCGAGAGAGAGAGAGAGAGAGAGAGAAAGAAAGAAAGAAAGAAAGAAAGAAAGAAAGAAAGAAAGAAAGAAAGAAAGAAAGAAAGAAAGAAAGAAAGAAAGAAAGAAAGAAAGAAAGAAAGAAAGAAATGAGACTTCTAAGAAGAATTCCTTCTTTATGTGTCTCGGCCAAGAGTTGTGAGCTCATGTTGATCATCCTCCCAACTTTACTGAAGTCCAAACTGTAGGATGATCTTTGCCAAAGTCCAAAGAGAAAGGTGTCCAAAACGATATTTCATCCAGCAGCGCAGAAGGGAAAATTTCATGCTAAACTACCTATGTGATCCTCCAGCCAATCAGATTAAAGTGAAAAAGAGGGAGGAGCGCAATTGCTCCGCCTCCACAAGCGGGACGGAGATAAGGGAGACCACGGTGTGCAGGATCAGTCCTGGGAGAGTTCCTGTCACCAAAGTCACATTCAGGAGCTCAAACCTTTCCAACATGTTCTGGGTTCCCCTTGTGAGCCTCCTGTTCGTTGTGTGGTGCACAGGTGAGAGCAAGCTGTGTGTCTTCTAAAATACCTGCAAAGTTGAGAGTCTCTGATGTTCCAACGGGACTCCCTCATTTCTCCCTTTTTCTCCTTTCCAGGCACAAATTCTCAGCTGACTGTGTCTCAACCACCTTCGGCCTCAGTGTCACCTGGGAACACCGTGAAACTCTCCTGTACCGTCAGTATGACTGGCAGATATATATCCTGGTACCAGCAGAAGCCTGGGGATGCCCCTCGATACCTGTTATATTATAGCTCGGAGTCCAGCAAAGGTCAGGGCTCGGGGGTCCCCTCTCGCTTCTCTGGCTCCAAAGACTCCTCAGATAAAATCGGCTACTTGACCATCTCTGGGGCCCTGGCAGAGGACGAGGCCGTTTATTACTGTGCTGCTTGGTACGGCAGTGAGTATCACCGTGTGTCAGTCTAATGGGGAAGTAGGACAAAAACCTCCGTATTCGACCTCTCAGGAGACATGAGTGCCTGAAATGCGTGACCTCGTGATGCCAAGACAGCGCTGCAGCTGCTGGAACTGTTTAACGGCGGACGAGGTACCTTACCTTTTCTTCAAAAGAAAACACACTGAAAGAATCTTATTTTTCCATCCCTTTCTTCACTGGTTCCCTCCATGGCTCCTTCTGGGGCTCGCACTGTAAAGCTTTCAGGGAAGGGCTGCCGTTGAAAGCACCTTCGAAGGAGAGACGAGCCTCCATTCCCACACAAACCCTTCTCAGGTTCAGAGTCTCATCCTCTGCTGTCTCTGCCCACCTCAATTGCACCATCAGTGGCATCGCCCTGAAGCTTCCATGTGTCAGGAGCGCCATGAAATCCTGTTGCACACATAGCCGTCAGAAAGCAAGTGACATAACATTCAGTTGCTCCTCGCTGGCAATTAATGAGTCCCTGCTGGTATTCTCGGTTGCATGTGTGTGCTGTGGTTCAACCTGAACCAGAGACAAGCTGGTCAAGAGGAAAGTGGAATGCAGGTGCTCCACCTCCATTGCTAAGACTGAGATAAGGGAGGGGGGGTTTCTTGCAGGAAATTCCCCCCTTGTGGGTTTTGCTTCCTTTTCTCATTGAGCCTCATCATGACCTGACTTTTTACCCATGCAGTGCACAGAGGAGAACGGGTTCAATCATTAGAGTGAAGAAAGTCCATCTCTCTTCAATTCCCTTTTTCCAAGGGCAGACTCTCAGCCCTCTCTCTGCAAGGCACCATCAGAATCAGAGCCACCAGCAAACAGAGAACTTCCCTCAGTTTGAGTATTCTCCTTTGGTGACTGGGAATTAGTACTAGCAGAAGCCAGTGCCTCCTCCACAAAACCTCTGGGGACATATTTCAGAGCCTTACACTTGCCCCTCTTGTTTCTCCAGCTGCAACCTTATGATGAATGTCTTTGCCTCATTCTATAACTATGCTTTCCTGTCCGTCTTGGCTTTAAGTTTGCCTCAAAGCCCGCTAGAGGGAGATGGGGAATCATAAAGAACAGAAAGAGCCTTCACTTCCTGCCACCAGGCAAGTAAGAGTAGGAGAGGTTCTGCATAAAGTATTAGTTACCCACAGCTAATGTCCCCCCCTAGCGCTTCCTTGCAAAGAGGCACACGAATCTTTTCCTTGGGATGAATTATTCCTGCCAAACTCTTATGCTTCAATGTTTTTTTTCATTAGGAAAAGGGGACAGGCAGCTGGCAACCATCCTGCCTTTCTCCCTTTCTCTCTCTCTCTCTCTCTCTCTCTCTCTCTGAGTTCAGAGGAGGGGATTTGGAATCGTCCTCTGGATCATTGCAGGCAGGTGCCAGCTGAGAGGACCTCCATGGCCAAGATGGCAGCTCCCACCAGGGCCAACTGAGGAAGAGCTGCTGCATAAAACTCTGAGGGAGAAACAGCACCACGAAGGTTGCAGGATGAGACCCTGCGAGCAGCCAGTGTAGTCCTCGAAGCAGGCATATTGCTCAACCTAGAGGGGAAAACACACACAAGTACACAGTTCACCAACAGATGGAAATCCAGACTCAAGAGAAACCAGAACTCAAAGATCTGTCCTTTCAAGCCAAAGCCTTGGACTCAAGGGCTTCACAGGCCCTGTCCAAGTTATTTACTTCCACCGATTCTATGGTTCTAAGACCTGACCTCTTAAGTCTGGCGGTCCCTATACTGTTTGTGTGGCATTACAATTTCTCAATTCTTTTAAAACTACAGGGCCCTTATCTTAATTTGCAGAAATAGTCGCAATCATGGTTATTTATAAAGAGTTATCAAGGCAAGAGAGAGAGAGAGTGGAAGGACGTTGAAAGAAGGGGGTGAACCTTGATCAAAAGCATAAAAACACACACACTCTCACACGGACACATGGACGCTGACTGGCCAGAATCCTGTTGCGCAAGAACATGGCTGCCTCCAGTCCTATGCCGGCCCTCACCCTTTTCCGGCATGGTCTTCAGTCAGTCATCTACTGAAACCATCTGTTCCAATGACCCATCTTTTATTGTTTCAAAGAACCACATCAGATGTGCTCTGCAAAATATAGTGAGAAACCCTTGAGTGTCAATCAATCAATCAATCAATCAATCAATCAATCAATCAATCAATCAATCAATCAATCAATCAATCAATCAATCAATCAATCAATCAATCAATCAATCAATCAATCAAAATAAATAAATAAATAAATAAATAAATAAATAAATAAATAAATAAATAAATAAATAAATAAATAAATAAATAAACAAACAGGACTTCTAAGAATAATTTCTCCTTTATGTGTCTTTGCCAAGAGTTAGGAGTTCCTGTTGATCATCCTCCCAACTTTACTGAAGTGCAAATTGTAGGATGGTCTTTGCCAAAGCCCAAAGAGGAAGGTGTCCCAAAGGGTGTCTCATCCAGCACAGCAGCACAGAAGGTGCCATTTCATGCTGATGTGCCCATGTGATACTCTAGCTAGCCAATCAGACTGTAGTAAAAAAAGAGAGAGGATCACAATTGCTCCGCCTCCACAATACAGGGTATGATAAGGGCGACCCTGGTAGGCAGGATCATTGCTGGGAGCTTTCTTTGTCACCAAAATCTCATTCAGGTCCCAAACCCTTTCGAAATGTTCTGGGTTCCTCTTGTGAGTCTTCTGTTCGTGATGTGGTCTACAGGTGAGAACAGGCTGTGTGCCTTATAAAATGACTGCAAAGGTGAGCATCTCATGTCTTCAAAAGGGGCACCATCAATTTCTCATATTCCTTTTCTTTCCAGGAGTAAACTCTGAGCTCACTGTGTCTCAACCACCATCTTCCTCTGTGACACCAGGGAACACCGTGAAACTCTCCTGTACTGTCAGTATGAGTGGCAGAAATATATTCTGGTACCAGCAGAAGCCTGGGAGTGCCCCCCGATACCTGTTATATTATGGTTCAGAGTCCAGCAAAGGTCAAGGCTCCGGGGTCCCCTCTCGCTTCTCTGGCTCCAAAGACTCCTCAGATAAAATCGGCTACTTGAGCATCTCTGGCGCCCTGGCAGAAGACGAGGCTGTTTATTACTGTGTAGCGGGGCACAGCAGTTTGTCTCACCGTGTGACAATCTAAGGGGGAAGTAAGACAAAAACTTCTCAAGAGTCATGAACAGCTGAATTTTGTGTCCTTGTGATGTCAAGAGAGCAACTGCAGCTGCTCCAACTGTTCAACAGTGGATGAGGTACCGTGCATTTCAATCCTGCTTCGCAACAAAACAAGGGATGCTGTAAAGAATGAACATTCTGTATTTTTAATTTTACATCTATTTCTTCTTTAGTTCCCAACATGGTTACATTTTCCATTCCCGGTGTCAGCCTTTCAGGGAAGGCCTCTCTGTGGAAGCACCTTCAAAGGCGAGGGCAGCATCCGTTTTTACCAAAAACTCTTCTCAGGCTCATAGTCTCCTCTTGTGCTGCCTCTGCCAAACTCAGCTGTACTGCCAATGGCATCACCCCAACGCTTCCACGTGCGAGGAGCGCCAGGAAATCCTTTGGCACACTTACCCGTTGTAGAGCAAACGCCGACACACACAAGCACACACTCATCACAAGATGGTGGGAAGAATGCTCACCAAAGTTACATAGGGGAACACTGAGCACAAGAGGTAGGTCACCAGCCTCCCTGCTCCTTTTCATATTTTTCCCCAATTATGGAAAGAACGTGAGACTTTAAAAATCCAGGATTGGGAGAAACCAAAACGCTGAGATCTGTCCTTCCAAGCCAAAGGTTTCTAGAGCTGAGCTCTTTCAAGTCAGGATCTGAATCCCTGCATTTTCTCTAGTTTTGGAGTAAAATTAAATTTTTCCACATCTTTTTTAATAAATACAACCCCGTCCTCTTAAATTGTAGGCATATCCACAATCAGAGTTACAGTTATTCATAAAAGGTTATCAAGGTTAGAGAGAGGGAGTTTAATGTTGAAAAGAGGGGGTGAGTCTGTATCAAAGTCTCACATGCTTTTCTTGCACTGAAAACACACTCTCTCACACACAGACACACTCTCACAAGCTTGCCAGAATCCTGTTGCGCATGTTAAACTGTGCAACTCTGGTGATGTCATCACCTGTTGCAGCGCTGTGGTCATTCCAGGGGCATTAAAAATATGCCATCAATTCCTCCGGATTCCAGGGATCCCCAGGTATCTCCTGCATCCTACGAAGCCCTGAAGAGCCGGAACATGACCGCCACTGGGCGTACACCAAGTCCTGGCCCTTTTCCAGCACTATCCTCTGTCTGTCAGGTACTGAAGCACTCTGTTCTAATGACCCATCATTTATCGTTTCAAAGAATCATATAAGATGTGCTCTGCAAACTATGTTGAGAAACTTGCAAGCTGAAATAAATAGATAAATAGATAAATAGATAAATAGATAAATAGATAAATAGATAAATAGATAAATAGATAAATAAATAAATAAATAAATAAGGAAGGAAGGAAGGAAGGAAGGAAGGAAGGAAGGAAGGAAGGAAGGAAGGAAGGAAGGAAGGAAGGAAGGAAGGAAGGAAGGAAGGAAGGAAGGAAGGAAGGAAGGAAGGAAATTAGACTTCTAAGAAGGATTTGTCCTTTATGTGTCTTGGCCAAGAGTTATGACCTCATGATGAGCCTCTTCCCAAATTTACTGAAATCCACAGTGAAGGATGATCTTTTCCCAAAGAGAAAGGTGACCTGAAAAGAAGTCTGGTTCACTAAGATAGAAGGGCCCATTTTGTACTGAAGTGCCCAGGTAATCCTCCAGCCAATCAGATTAATGTGAAAAAGAGGGAGGGGCACAATTACTCCACCTCCACAAGAAGGACTGAAATAAGGGAAACCACGGTAAGCAGTATCATTGCTGGAATATTTCTGACCAAAATCTCATTCAGGGCCATTTCAAGATGTTCTGGGTTCCCCTTGTGAGCCTCCTGTTTGTGATGTGGTGCACAGGTGAGAACAGGCTGTGCGTCTTCTAAAATGCCTGCAAAGGTGAGTTTCTCTGATGTGCCAAAAGGGGCTCCCTCATTTCTCCCTTTTTTTCCTTTCAGGCACAAATTCTCAGCTGACAGTGACTCAACCACCGTCGGCCTCGGTATCACTTGGGAACACCGTGAAACTCTCCTGTACCGTCAGTATGACTGGCAGAGCTATATCCTGGTACCAGCAGAAGCCTGGGAGTGCCCCCCGATACCTGTTATATTATTTCTCAGAGTCCTACAAACATCAGGGCTCCGGGGTCCCCTCTCGCTTTTCTGGTTCCAAAGATTCATCAGATAAAATCGGCTACTTGAGCATCTCTGGGGCCCTGGCAGAAGACGAGGCTGTCTATTACTGTGCTGCTTATGACAGCAGTGTGTCTCACCGTGTGACAGTCGAATGGGGAAGTAAGACAAAAACCTCTGTATTGAACTTCTCAGGAGACACGAATGCTTGAATGTTGTGTCCCTGTGATGCCAAGACACACCATTGCAGCTGCTGAAACTGTTCAGCTCCAAAAGGGTCGCTGCCATTTCTCCCCTCTTTCCTCTCCAGATCTAAATACTCAGATCACAGCGCGTCCATCTCTGGACCACATGACACTCTCCAAGTGCTTTGAACCCGGATGAAGGGTCCATGACCTAATTGGAGCTTGGATTACACCAGCAAACAGAGGAGAACTTCCCTGAGTTAGAGTAGAAGGTTCTCTTTTGATGACTGGGAATTAGTACTAGCAGAAGCCAGTGCCTCCTCCACAAAACCTCTGGGGACATATTTCAGAGCCTCTTGTTTCTCCAGCTGCAACCTTATAATGAATGTCTTCGCCTCATTCTATAACTATGCTTTCCTCTCCGGCTTGGCTTGATGTTTGCCTCAAAGCCCGCTAGAGGGAGATGGAGAATCATGAAGAACAGAGAATGAGAGCCTTCACTTCCTGCCACCAGGCAAGTAAGAGTACTAGAGGTCAGGCATACAGTATTAGTTATCCAGAGCTAATAATCCCCTAGCCCTTCCTTGCAAACAGGCACACACATTGTGTCACTTGGGATGGATTATTCCTGCCAAACTCTTATGCCTCATGCGTAGAATTACAGTTTTTCACTCCTTTTCCTCTTCAACTACAGGGCCCTTATCTTAATTTTCAGATATAGCCACAATCAGAGCCTCGTGGCGCAGTGGTTAAAACGCTGTACTGCAGCTAAAACTGTGCTCACGACCTGGGGTTCAAATCCCAGGTAGCCGGCTCAAGGTTGACTCAGCCTTCCATCCTTCCGAGGTCGGTAAAATGAGTACCCAGCTTGCTGGGGGGGCAATGTGTAGCCTGTATAATTAAAAATTATAAACCGCCCGGAGAGTGCTTGTACCGCTATGGGGTGGTATATAAGCCCAATAAATAAATAAATAAATAAATAAATAAATAAATAAATCATGGTTATTTATAGTGGTGCCTCGCTTAACAACAATAATCCGTTCCAGGAAAATCACTGTTAAGCGAAAACATCGTAAAGCGAAAATAAAAAACCCATTGAAACGCATTGGTTTTCAATGCGTTCCAATGGGCTAAAAACTCACCGTCCAGCAAACATCCTCCAATGCAGCAGCCATTTTCGGTGCCTGTATAGTGAGGAATCCATCCCTAAGCACAGCGGGGAGCCATTTTAAGCACCCGGTGGCCATTTTGAAAACCCGATGATCAGCTGTTTTTGATCGTCGTAAAGCGAAAATTGGTTCCCGAGGCAAGGAACCGATCATTGCTAAGCCAAATTCCCCCATTTAGACCATCGTTTTGCGATCGCAAAAACATCGTTGTAAAGCGGATTCGTTGTAATGCGGGGTAATCGTTAAGTGGGGGCACAACTGTATAAAGAGTTATCAAGGCGAAAGAGAGAGAGAGAGAGAGGGTGAATCTGGATCAAAAGCTTAAATACACACACACACACAGAGACACACACAGTGACACAGAGACACAGACTGGCCAGAATCCTGTTGCGCAAGAATTTGGCAGCTGCCGATCCTACATGAACTCCTGACTCTGTTCCAGCACTGTCTTCAGTCAGTCATGTACTGGAACAATCTCTTCCAGTGACCCATCGTTTATTGTTTCAAAGAATCACATAAGATGTGCTCCTCAAACTATATTGAGAAATCCTTGAGCTTCAATCAAGCAAGCAATTGAAATAAATAAATAAATAAATAAATAAATAAATAAATAAATAAATAAAGAAAGAAAGAAAGAAAGAAAGAAAGAAAGAAAGAAAGAAAGAAAATTGGACTTCTAAGAAAAAATTCTCCTTTATGTGTCTTTGCCAAGAGTTAGGAGCTCCTGTTGATCACCCTCCCAACTTTACTGAAGTGCAAAGTGTCGGTTGGTTCTTTGCCAAAGCCCAAAGAGGAAGGTGTCCCAAAGGGAGTCTCGTCCAGCACAGCAGCACAGAAGGTCCCAATTCATGCTGATGTGCCCATGTGATTCTCTAGCTAGCCAATTAGATTGAAGTAAAAAAAGAGAGAGGATCACAATTGCTCTGCCTCCACAATCAGGACTAAGATAAGGGAGACCCTGGTATGCAGGATCATTGCTGGGAGCTTTCTTGTTGTCAAAATCTCATTCAGTTACCCTTCCCTTCTCCTGGGGGTGCCGCAGGATTGTGCAGCTTGCCCAAGGCTACCCAGGCTGGCCCTACTGTCAGGAGGCATAGCAGGGAATCAAACGCCAAATACCTCCACAGCCAGATCCCTAACTCACTGAGTTTTCCAGCTAGCTGATGATTGAGAGACTGCAGATTTGATAAATTCTCTCCAGATATAGATGCAGATATTCTTATTTATCAAATGCTCCTTTAGTGTTCTATTACACATTAACTTATTCATTAATATCTATATTTTAACTACTTTATACCATGATGCTTTACTTTCCCATTTTTTTTGCCATTAATGGATTTGAAATTAATTCTTTCATTTCAGTACTCCTTGTCAAATACTGATAAAAGAATGATGTTAGAGATACCACCATATTCTACTTAATTATTTCATTTATTTCCTTGAAAACTATCTGCCAACATTCCAATATATTCTCACATTTCCACTACAGAGGAAAATAAGGACCTATTATATATAAATATTTTATGATATTCTCTCTAGCATAACTTTGAAGAACTGGTATGTAATAGATTGTTTCCCTAGAGTTAAATACCATCTTTAAACTAATTTATAAAAGATTTCCATAATCCTTATATTCACAAACGTTAATATTATTTAATCTCATATATTATTCCATACCTTGATATGGATTTCCTCTCCCAAAGCATATTCGTGTATTGTTTTAAGAAATCCTGTTGATCCTCTGCTTCTATTAATATCTCGTAAGTTCTACTTATGATTACTCTCATTGTCTTATTCTCATCTACCTTTTCCTTCTAAAGTATTTCTTCAAATCTTGTAAGATCCCTACATTTACCATTTCATTTTACTCAATCTTTGACCAATTGCTCTAACTGACTAAGAGTAAACCAGGATACTCTTTCCATTCCTATACTTTTTAATTTGATCTTTATCCCCCCCATCCAGTCACTGATCCTAATAACTTGTTTCTTTCTTAATTCATTCTCTATGTTTCTTTTAAAATTTCCTGACAATTTCTCTAATTCTACCCCAAGGTATAATGGAAAAATTAATACAATGTTTTTTTTATAAATATTCGCTCAAAATTAAGAACATGTTTTATTTTGAAATGAGTGTTCAACTTTTTCAAATACTCCTTTTTCTATTGTCTACGAACATTCTCAGTGTTCGCATGAAGTAACTATCAG
Source organism: Pogona vitticeps (assembly GCF_051106095.1). NCBI lineage: Eukaryota > Metazoa > Chordata > Lepidosauria > Squamata > Agamidae > Pogona > Pogona vitticeps. The sequence continues at coordinate 10,023,255 of NC_135796.1, read as the reverse complement.
CCTCTTCTTGCTGCTGGACATCAGTGATGGTTAAGGTGGCTGTGTCACCAGAGCTGGTTCCAGAAAAGCATTCAAAAAACATGTTTAATTAAACCTGCTCTGACAAGTTTATGTGGAGCCTCTTCTGACCTCTGTGCTCTTGGTAAGAATGGGTGTAGAAGATTTTTGGAGACCTTCTCCTCAGAAGGTTGGTGTTGATACCTTCTTGAACATCACCAAGTCAATGAGTCTCTCTAGGCCTACGGGTCCCCAACTTTTTTCACCATGCGGACTGGCTGTGGAAGGCGGGGCACCCCCACACACTTGTGGGCATGTGCGAATGAGCGCTCTCTCTCTCAGTCATGAGTGTGCATGTGCATGCGCAAGTGGCAGTGTGGTGCTTCTCCAGGTACACTTGTGCGCATGTGCAAACGGTGGTGTGGCGCTTGTGCAGACGCGTTGGAATGTGCGCGCATGTGCAAATCAGCTCTGCGGGGGTGAGTGTGTTGGGGTGATGGGGCAGGATGTCTGTCTCTGCGGCCCAGTCCAGCTCAGGCCACGGACCGGCACAGGCCGCGGACTGGGGGTTGGGGACTTCTGCTCTAGGGGATGATGTTTGCATGACTGAGGGAGATGAAGAATCATAAAGAACAGAAAACGAGAGCCTCCACTTCCTGCCACCAGGCAAGGAAGAGTACGAGAGGTCATGCATAATAGTTAACCAGAGCTAATGTCTCCTCTAGCCCTTCCTTGCAAACAGGCACACAAATCATGTCCCTTGGGATGAATTATTCCTGCCAAACTCTTATGCCTCAATGTTTTGTTTCATTAGAGGACCTCCATGGCCAAGATGGCAGCTCCCACCAGGCCCGACTGAGGAAGAGCTGCTGCATAAAACTCTGAGGCAGAATCAGCACAATGAAGGTGGCAGGATGAGTCCCTGTGGGCAGCCAATGTAGTCCTGGAAGCAGTCATCTGGATGTAGAAGATTTTAAAGACCTTCTCCTCAGAATGTTGGTGTATACCTTCTTGAAGTCCATGAAGTCACTGAGCCTTTCTAAGAGATGATGCCAGAGCATTGAGGCCGCCGGTGCCAGGCTCAGTCCTGCTAATTTTCTGGCATCATCTTCTGGCTATTGCCTCTCATTTACTGAAGGAATGTCTTCAAACGACCTTTCTTTTGCTTTTTTTTTCCAACATAAATCACACAAGATGTGCTGTACAAACTATAGTGAGGAGCCATCAAGCTGAAAGAGTGAACGAATGAACGAACAAAGAAACGAACAACTCTGACTTCTACTATTCACTGGCAGAATTTCTCCTCTGTTTTTCTTTTCCAAAAGTTATGGGGTCACGTTGATCATCCTTCTGACATCCAAAGTGCAGGATGGTCTTTGCCAAAGTCCAAAGGGAAAGGTATCCTGAAAGAAGGCAGCACAGAAGGGCTGAAATAACTATGAGATCCTCCAGCCAATCAGATTGAAGCAAATAAAGGGGAGGGGCGCAAAGGCTCCGCCTCCACAAACGAGACTGAGATAAGGGAGACCCCGGGTGTGCAGGATCAGTGTTGGGAGAGTTCTTGTCACCAAAATCTCATTTAGGTACCAAAACTTTTCAACATGTTCTGGGTCCCCCTTGCGAGCCTCCTGTTCATGATGTGCTCCACAGGTGAGAGCAGGCCGTGCGCCTTCTAAAATGATGGCAAAGGTGAGTTATTCTGATGTGGAACATGGGCACCATTATATCTCCCATCTTTTTCTTTCCAGCCGAGACCTTTCAGCTCACCGTGTCTCAAACACCTTTGGCCTCAGTATCACTTGGGAAGACCGTGAAACTCTCCTGTACTGTCAGTAGGAACGACAGAGCAGCCCATTGGTTTCAGGAGAAGCCTGGGGATCGATCGCGATTCTTATTACGTTATTATACAGAGTCTGACAAACAGCTGAGCCCCGGGCTCCCCTCTCGTTTCTTTGGTTCCAAAGACTCCTCGGGTAGAATTTTGTACTTGACCATCTCTGGGGCCCTGGGAGAGGACGAGGCTGTTTATTACTGTGCAGCAGAGTACGACGGTGTGTCTCACCGTGCGACAGTCTAATGGGGAAGTAGGACAAAAACCTCTCAAGAGTCATGAACGGCTGAATTTTGTGTCCTTCGGATGCCAAGAGAGCAACTGCAGCTGCTGAAACTATTCAACGGTGGATGAGGTACCGACTTTCCACTTCTCGCCTGCCAGTGGTTTCAAGTTCCTTCTTCTGAGAAGCAGCGTTCCACTTTCATAGAGAATCACTCCGGAACAATCTAGGTGACCTTCTGGAGCCACGGTGATCCTCCACCCACACCAAGGGGGGGAAGATAAGGGCGCTCATTCTTTTAAGCAAGCCTTTGAACTCTGTCCACCGGAGAACATATCTAAAAATAGCCGTATTTGCCCCCACTTTCTGGCAGAGTGGGAGTTGCAGGACTACATTCCTGCCCGGGTTCGGGTTGGGACTCTCAACATCAGGTTGTATAAAATCTGGGGCTTCATCCAAGACTCACAGCGACCTATGCTTCAGCCACAACAGCGGTTATTTCTTGGCCAGGACAAAGGAACCACCAGGCCCATGGGGAGAAGCGGGCTTTTCAGCGTTGCGCTCTTCTCTTTCGGCTTGGCTTGTGCTGTGGTGGACATCCCGGTTCATCCCAACTTGAACACCCAAAAGGTAAGGGGTCAAGGATCTCCAGAGAGTGATGGCACAGAGGAGCCGGCACATCACGCCCGTGCTTTCATGTTTCTCTCTAGCGATGGCAGCCTCTGCAGGGTTGGCACCATCGCAACAGCCAGATTGCTTCCTCTCCCCCTGGCTTTGGCAATCACCAGCTTTCTCTCCGTGTCCACCTCGGACTTGCCCTTCCAGATAATGAATGAGAAACACCTCCCTCTCTCTTTCTTGGAAAGCTCTCCGGGAAATGGTACCCAGTGATGACAGCAAAGGGTGATCCGGCAGAGAGAGCTTACAAGGCGTTCTGGCTACAACCGTCGGGGAACAGAGACCTTATTATGAATGTCGAAATCCCGCAGTAAGTCAGCGTCATCCTCAGTGCTGCTGCCATGCATCGGGAGATCCGTGGAATATGCTGTGGGTGGGCTTGAGCCTTGCTCTAAGATGGACGACATCACACTTTCCCCAGTGCAACAGGAAATAAGGAGGTGTTCGTTAAAAAAAAATCCCCTGTAATGAATTACTGGCTACCTCTGAGCCTGCCCACAATGGAAGGATCCTCATGCATAGTCAGGCAATCATTTAAAGTGTTTTATTTGCATACATATAGTTTTTGTCTCTAATGTGGTTGCTCGGAAATAATCTGTCTCTCCCAGTGCATAACAGAGAAGTTAGCCCTCTCTAAAGGAGATCTCTCCCAAATACAGGCTGTCTCCTTGCAAGGGGAACACTTGGAAATCACATTTTGTCCTCATCTCCTCTTTTCTTTTTTGCCAGAGGGAACACCTGCGTGTTGAAAAAAATTGTGCTGAACAACATACAACCTGGCATCTTCAGGTCAGAAGGTAAAGAAAAGAGACTTCTGGCCGACGGAGCCGGGTGAGAGATTTCCTTTGTAGGAAGCTAGAGAGAGTCTGTGGCTGCTTGGAAGATGCTTTAAGAAGCTCCTTAAGCGACAGAAGAGGCCCGTTTCTCCTCACCCATCCTTTCCCAGTCTCCTGCATCTTGCAAAGCAGCTTGCCTTGCTTTCTGATTGGTTCTTGGGAGGTCAACACGGGCTTCATTTCCTTGCTCAGGTGTGGACAGCTGATGGGCTTTGGAAGGCTGATGCGCCCACCTCTTTCCCTTTCTCCTTCCACAGATGGCACCGCGACCGTGCACGTGGTGTCCACGGATTACGACACTTACCAAATTACACACTACGTGAGCGGGAACCTGATCCTCCTGCATCTGAACGGTACGTGGCCAAGGCACAAAGTGGGGGCACCACCCACCTGCCTCCCCTGAGACTCCCCCCAAGCACGAGGCTTGTAGGGCGCGAGGGAGGAGCCTGGGCTGCAAGCCTGATCTCGTTGCCCCCCACATCTGGGGATGCCCCACCGGCCGCCCAGGGCTCTGGGTCCCAACACAGGACCAGGGAGGTCAGACAGTCCAGCGGTCAGACTGGACTCCTCAAACATTGATGCTGTGACTCTCTCTCTCTCTCTGTCCACCACTGATCCCACCTCCTTCCCGGAGACTGCGCAGGGAGGGGCTTCAGGACATCCTGAGCCCCCCCAACCCATCTCTCCATCCCCTGCCCTCCTCCTTCCCCAACTATTCCATTGTTGCCTTCAGGCAGGAGGAAGAAAGTTCCCAGAAAAGCAGAGCGGGAATTTCGTGCCTGGATAAAAAAGTTGGGGTTTAACCCAGAATGGCTTTTCCCTCTCCGCAAAGCAGGTAAAGAGCACTGCCAATTTGTATGGTCTACTCAGAGGAGGAGGAGGAGGAAGATGGCCCCAGAGTTAGCCCAGAAGCAAGGAGAGGGGAGGGGAGTGAGAGGAGGCGGGCGCCCGGCCTTGGCCCCACTCTGTCTTGTCTCTGGATCATGACCCTTCTCTTTCTGCCCACAGATCTCTGTACAACACCACCAAAGGCACCATAGGTAAGACCCCTCAGCCTGAGATTTTGGGGGGTGGGTATCGGGGGAGGGGAGCAGACAATCCCGTCAGCTTCTAAAGCCCCTTTTTGGAAACATCGGACTCAATTTGGAGGAGAACCGGCAACTCCTTGGAAGGCAGACCCTCGGTGGCTGTCAAGGCTCCTGAGAGCGGAAAGGAGGGCCTGCAAGTTTGGGGAAAGGGGGGGGGCAGGTAATTTTGGGTCCAGATTTGCAGTTTTGAAAGGTAGCATTGAGAACGTTTTGGAAGTGTGTGTGTGTTTGTGTGATGATCGATGCTACTTGCTTCACCTGCCCAATCAGCCATCAATCGTCCTCTTTTTGGTGGGATTCCTTGATGCTGAAGCGTGCAATGGACGGAGGTCAGATTTTCACCCATGAAAACCCTGGGCTCTTGATCCAGGCAGCCCCCATCCCTCTGAAGGACCTTGAGGTGGGTTTCTCATCGCTCGGGTCTCTGAGAACCCCAAAAGCTTTATTTGGAGGCACCGGGAATTCCACCCTGGAGACTCTGCTTGCAAAACCAGCACTTGTTCAGAGATGGTGACATGGTCTCGCGGTCCTCCCTGGATCTCTCTGTATCCTGCGTATCACGGCAGAGAAAAGGGCCGCTTTTCTGGGGCAGTTGTTGTTTGCAAGCCTTTCTCCCCTTCATGAATGAAGGGAAATGCTCCTCAACCTCTTTTTCTGCTCTTCTGAAGGGAAAATGGCAGAGTCACAGCTGGAAAGACTCCGAACTGCAAGAGCGGGAGAGAGACAAGCATTGTTTCTGGTCTTTTCCCCCATCTGTAATCATATTTAATTAAAAAAAAAATCTCAGAAGCATCCCTGGACTGTTCTCTTGTGTATATGTGTCGGGAATATAAAGAAATATTTCCGAGGGACTTGTTCTTTATTCACCTATACCTGATTTCTCATGTGCAGTTTGAGAGTAAGAGCAGAAATGCTTCCCCCCCCAATAAACATTTTTGCAAAATGCCTCTGTGAAAAACTAGTATCTTTTCCTTCCTGCAGCAAAGCGGCACACAAACACACACACACAAACACACAAACACAGACACATACACAAACACAGACACAAAGAGAAAGAAGGATCAAAAAGATGCAAATAACATAAGAGATGCAGATCACAAAACAGTGCCCTCGGTTTAAGATCTGGCTTATAAGGAAGCATAAGGTGGGCTCTGATGCCAAGGACCACCTTAACCCCTATTGCACTTCTATCGAATGGGCTGTGCTAGACACCCTGTTCCTCAGCAGGCAGGATGTGCCCATCTCTGAAGTCAATGACTTCTGAAAATAAGCCCACCCTTCCCTCGAATATCTAATGTCCTACAAACCTTCTAAGGGCACGGATGAAATCTGGGGAGTTACGCTCAGCAAAGGGCAGAGGTTTCTGGAGGAAGCTTTTGCTGGTTGGGGAAAAGAGAGAAGGGTTTTGGAGATGAAAACTGGGTTGCTGTGGATAATCATTCTGACTCCCTTATGCTCAGGCCAAGCTGGGGGCCAGCATCCTGGCTACACCAGAGGTTGACATTAAGGGGGAAAAGGCCAAGGAGCCCAGGAATCGCAAGGGTGGAGGAGAGCAGACTGCTTTGTTTCACTTTGCTTTTTGTTTTGTTTCTTTAGAATGACCGGTGGCTTCGTTCTTGAACTCTGCTCACTTCAGGATCCCTTTGCGAAAGCCTTTGCTCTCGGGATCTCCACCCAAAGGGACTCCCTGACTTTCCCCTTGATCTTCTGAATCTGGTTTTGCAACACAAACCATGAGAACTACATCCGCCCGTGAGTTTGCGCTGATCCTGTTCTGAGCTGAAGACCTGCTGTTTCTCGGCAAAAGTCAGAAATGGGGGAAGCTGCTTTTCCTCCTAGTCCGGAAATTCCCAGGGAGAGGGACGCTTGCCTTTCCACAATTGCAGGCAGAGACCTGTGGTGGCTGAAAGCCTACCATGTTGTCTTGGCTTTGTGTGGACTGGAACTCAGAGGTTTAAGGGATATTTTGCCGTTCTTGAAAACTTATGTTTAATCAAATCAAATGTTGAAGAGGTGGACATCAACTGGGCTGAGGAAGTGCCCCCATGAAACCCCCAAAAGAGCCACTGTTTGCTCTAAGACCTTTGATGGTATCCATGATAAAGCGTGTTTCATCGTGAGGCAGTGAAGTGGACTAGTTAGGCCCGTGGTCTAGGGCTTGAAAGATCAATCTTCTAGTCCCCAGTGACCCACCAGACTCTGTGGGTGACACCGGCGTTGCCGTTCTCACTTGGCCTGGCCTTTCTCACAAACCATGTTGTGAGCCTAAATGTAAAGATTGGTGAGAATTCTGAGCGGCTGATGGAGTTTGTGGGAGAGAGGGAAAAAAGCAAAGAAATAGATTCAGAAGAGTGTATCATTTATTTCTTGATTTAAAATATTTCACCTCGCCTTGCTCGGGAGAAAAGGTCCCAAGGCGGCCGAGACAGCATTAAAAGGCAATCTTTGAATGTGCAAAACAGGTAGACCAATCTTTTTGAGGAACCTTTTTGGGAAGAAGGATGGCGGCCCCCCCTCTCAGCCCAGCCCGATATCCGGGACCAGCCCCTCCTGCCTCTGGAGCCTCCCTTCTGGGAGAGGCTGGGGATGAACTTGCCCCCCTGGGCTAGCCGGGAAGGGGCACCAGAAGCGCCCAGTGGCCCAGGAGGAGGAGGAGGAGGAGGATGTCCTTGGACAAATGCTGGCTCTATGGATTGAAGACGGGGATGAGCACCGTACCGTACAGTCAGACACAACTGGACTAAATGTCAAGGGGAACCTTTACCTTTATCTTAAGTTCTTACAATTTTCCAAGTCCAATTTTATTTAAGTAATTTTACATAGTTGACTTCTTTGATTATTGCACATCTTGCGGTTAAATACTCTGCTTCCCCAAAAATGAGCCCTATCCTGAAAATAAGCCCTAGTATGATTTTGCAGGATGCTCGTAATGTATAAGCCCTATTTAAGTGAAACCCCGCCATCCACCATTGTGCAGCATTGTGCAGCAACCAGAAGAAGATGACATGACTGTAAAATAAACATCCTCAGAAAAAAAGCCCTAATGCCTTTTTGGAGCAAAAATTAATAAAAGACCCTGTCTAATTTGGGGGGGGGAACATGATATAGACTCAAAAATTTACTCTTTTTGACTTTTTGTAACTTTGAGATTTCCGATAGATTTTTTTTTTGCTTTGTTATTAGAATTTTTTGTGATAACTTTTGTTTTCTCCTTGTTGATTTTCAGTCCTGATATTTCTCCCTATTCCTTAATATTTTCTATTAATGTTGGGGTTGGTTCCTGTAGATTTTCTAAGATAAATAGCAAATCGTCTGCAAATGCTTGTGGCTTGCATCTTTCATCTTTAATTTTTGCTACTGGGTTTGGTTTTGTTGAAGGCGACCCATTTCTGTGGGTTACCTAGCCTGTCTGTGGTGCAAAGGCTGATTTGCATCATCGGTTGCCTCTTAGCTTTGGGAGAGGAGGAGGAGGATGTGGGGTTTGGGGTCTGGGAGAAGGGAGACGGCTCCAGAGGCAACGGGACTTCTTAAGCACAGGAGCCAGGCTGGGAAAGCGGTTGGCAGCCCCACCAGCATCCCCACCCCTGAAGCCCTTTGGGAGCAGAGATGTGTTTTCATTCAAAAACATGGAGGTTCTTTGCCGGGTTCCATAGCCGGGGCTGTTGACAGGGTTGCCTTGGCGACAGGGTTCTGAGCCAGCCCGGGGCCAACGGTCATTTGTGCTCAAGGCAGGGTCACCAAGGGAGGTCTCTCCTGGGGATCCTCTCTCGGTGACTCACTTTTCGGCACAAGGACTGCCCCTGCTAAAGGAGCATCCAGCCCCAGCGATGGCAGGAAGGAGAATCGCTCGTGCGTTCAAGGTAAGAGACCACAGGAGGGGTTGTGGGGCAGGCGGGAGGGCTGGGCGAGGGGCCCCCTTTTTTTGCTCCTGGCCCCCCAGCCAGCAGAGAGACAGCCCTGAAGGAGAGGGGAAACGGCACCAGCCCCCTTGGGTGTCGCTTTGCTCCTTTCGGGGAACCCAGAGGTGGGGGAATCTGACCCCCAACCTGCTCGTTGGTCCTCGAGTACCAAGAAATGGAAAGGCGGCTTTCTCAAGAACCGCCCCCCCCACCAGAGCCAAAGAACAGCAACTGTCCCCCCACGAATATCCCAGGGATGCCTTTGGCTAGGGTTGCCAGATGTCAGGCAAAAGGAGGACATGTCCTCCTTTTTAGCCTAATGTCCTCCGTCGGGCAGGCAAAGATAAAAACCTTTAAAATGTCAGGCTTTTGTATATTTTATGTTATAATTTTGGATGGGAGGGGGAGAGGTGGAAGGACCCCCTTCCCCCTGGCTTTCCCCGCCCCCACCTGCCCGCCCACCCCCAGTATTTTGAAAAATAGCCTCCATTGAATTTATTTTTATTTTTTAACATGAGTGTTTCTTGGTTGGTTCACTGAGACATTTCTTGGCAGCTATCGTAATAAAATTGCATTGATTGTGGGTGTAATCTGGAACGATTCAAAGGAAACATGCAATATCTCTTCCTTTGTCCTCCTTTTTGTCTTTCTATGTCCTCCTTTTGGTACCCATGTATCTGGCAACCCTACCTTTGGCCCCTCCTGCTTTGCAGCCACTTTTCTCTCATCTGGGAAAGGGGGTTCCTCGAGTTAGCAAAGCCCCCCTTCCTCTCTTTCCTCTCAAAAGGGACCTCCTGGTTGCAGGACCCCCCCCCCAAACACACATAAGGCTTCTCTGAGTGACCGGCTGCCGAGGGGGGGGGAGTTTGGCCTTCCTGCTTGGAGGGGGGCTTCGTGGTGTGGGCATTGCTTCCCCAAATTCATTCATTTCTTAAAATGTTTAAAAATTCATTTTTAATTGAAAAATAAACTAAGAAATAAACGTCAGAACACCCCGCCCCTAAAAATTTTAACAATGGAGAGGGAGAGATTGAGAGGTAAAGTTAAGGGAACCTCAAATCTCCCCATTGATACAAAGGATCACCTCTCCATCCAGAGGGATCCTTAGTAGTAACCTTTAGTGCTCTCCACCAAGCAGACCCCTTGAGATCCTGGCTGTTGTTGTTGTAGCTCCTGCCAATCTAGCCGTTCGAAAGCATGTAAATGGGAGTAGATAAATAGGTACCACCACAGCGGGAAGGTCATGGCGTTCTGTGTCTAGTCGCACTGGCCACATGACCACGGAGACTCTCCTTGGACAAATGTTGGCTCTATGGATTGGAGATGGGGATGAGCATCGCACCCTACAGTCGGACACAACTGGAACAAATGTCAAGGGGAACTTTTACCTTTATCTTAAGTTCTTCCAATTTTCCAAGTCCAATTTTATTTGTTTAAGTAATGTGACATAGTTGACTTCTTTGATGATTGCACATCTTGCGGTTAAATACTCTGCTTCCCCAAAAATAAGCCCTAACCTGAAAATAAGCCCTAGTATGATTTTGCAGGATGCTCGTAATGTATAAGCCCTATTTAAGTGAAACCCCACCATCCACCATTGTGCAGCATTGTGCAGCAACCAGAAGAAGATGACATGACTGTAAAGTAAACATCCTCAGAAAATAAGCCCTAATGCCTTTTTGGAGCAAAAATTAATATAAGACCCTGTCTAATTTTGGGGGAAACATGGTATAGTCCCAAATATTTAATCTTTTTTGAGTTTTTGTAACTTTGAGATTTCCTGGCGCAGGAGCCGGGCTAGAAAAGCGGTTGGCAGCCCCACCGGCAGCACTACCCCTGAAGTCCTTTGGGAGCAGAGATGTGTTTTTATTCAAAAACATGGAAGTTTTTTGCCGGGTTCCATAGCCGGGGCTGTTGACAGGGTTGCCTTGGCGACAGGGTTCCGATCCAGCCCGGGTCCAACGGTCATTGGTGCTCAAGGCAGGGTCACCAAGGGAGGTCTCTCCCGGGGATCCTCTCTTGGTGGCTTGGTTTTTGGCACAAGGACTGCCCCCGCCAAAGGAGTATCCAGCCCCAGCGATGGCAGGAAGGGGAATCGCTCGCGTGTTCCGGGTGAGAATCCAGGAGGGGTTGTGGGGCAGGCGGGAGGGCTGGACCAGGGCCCCCCTTTTATGCTCCCAGCCCTGGGCAGCAGAGAGACAGCCCTGAAGGAGAGGGGAAATGGCAGCAGCCCCCTTGGGTGTCGCTTTGCTCTTTTCGGGGTGCTAGGGGGGCGGTCTAGTCCCCAACCTGCTTGTTGGTCCTGGAGTCCTTAAGAAATGGAAAGGCAGCTTTCTCAATAACTGCCCCCCCAATAAAAAACAGCAACCGTCCCCCCACGAATGTCCCGGGGATGCCTTTGGCCCCTCCTGCTTTGCAGCCACTTTTCTCTGACCTTGGAAAGGGGTTCCCCGAGTTGGCAAAGCCCCCCCTTTCTCTCCGCCCCCTCGAGGAAACCTCATGGCTGCAGGACACCCCCCCCAAGGCTTCTCCAAGTGACCGGCTGCCGAGGGGGGGGGAGTTTGGCCTTCCTGCTTGGAGGGGGGCTTCGTGGCGTGGCTCTTGCTTCCCCAAATTCATTCATTCATTAAAATGTTAGAATTTATTTTTATTTGAAAAATAAACCTAGGAAATAAATGTCAGAATACCCCCCCCCCTTCAAATTTTAAAAATGGAGAGGGGGAGACTGAGAGATAAAGTTAAGGGAACCTAAAATCTCCTCATTGATACAAAAGGGTCACCTCTCAATCCAGAGGGATCCTTTTTAATGCTCTCCACCAAGCGGACCCCTTGAGATCCTGGCTGTTGTTGTTGTTGTTGTTGTTGTTGTTGTTGTTGTTGTTGTTGTTGTTGTTGTTGTTGTTGTTGTTGTTGTTGTTGTTGTTGTGGCTGTTGTTGTTGTAGTTGTTGTTGTTGTTGTTGTTGCCTTCAACCCAAATTTCTGGCTTTTCTTTCTCTCTGCCAGCGTCTGAGGAGGTGCCTCTGCTCCTGCTGCCGAGGGACCCCTGAAAAGGAGCAGCCCCCCGCCCCACCTGCGAGGTAGGACCCCAGAGAGCCGAAGTGCTGCCCTCCCCAGCATTTTCCAGAACCGGACCGAACCCAGGTCCCTGCCCTCCAGGAGCCTCCAGTGGAAACCCACCTGGTTTCTCACCTGCTGAGAAAAGAAGGGGAGGAGGACCTCTGAAGGGAGGAAAGAGGAGAAAAAGCCAAATCGCTCCGACTTCCCTCTCCGGGTCGGGGAGGCTCAGAGGACTTGGAGGGCAGGATGGAGGGGAGGAACCACCAGAGGTTCTGGGAGAACTCGATTTCCACCTCAGCCGATTGTGGGGTTGGGCTGAGGTCTCTTGGGGGGCTGACCCATCATGTCTTTTTCTCCTCTCAGGGTCAAGGAGCAGCGGAAGGCAGGCCACTCTCAGCCAGGGCCCACTCTTGGGGATTTGAAGATTTCCTCGGTAAGGAGGGCAGCGAATGGCTTTGCCCTGGGAAAGGGGGCTCCCGGGGGAGGAGGGAAAGGGGGGTGACCTCCCTGACTCCAGAGGGAGGTGGCCTTCTGGCGCAGGGTCGGAATGTCCTCCATTTCACGCCTCTCTTTCATGGACAGGATTCCTTGGCAGTCCAGCCTCCCCTGACCCCACGGAGCAGCTTGGGTTCCTCGCTGATATCAGCAGAAAAGTGAGTCAGATGAAGGGACCGGAAGGGGTGGCTTATTTCGGTTCAGAGACACCCCCAGACCCCAGAGCAAGAGGAGGGGCTCGACTGGTCTTGCACACGTCCAACACCTTCCGTCCAGCTTTCTAGCTCCCTCCCGGGAAAGAGGGCTGGCCCTTGGCCAACCTCCTCCCAGCTGGCAAGGCAGGTCTCGCAAGAAAGAAAGGGAGCCTCTCTATTCAGAGGGAGTCTACCTTTGGCAGGAGGATCGGGAGGAGCCCCTCAAGAGGAGGCCGGCCACTGCTGCCCTGCTGGGTGGGAGAGGGCTCCCCCGACCAGGAAGCCCCTTCCGATGTCCTGTTCTCACCTCTTGGGTGGGCTTTTTCTCCTAGTCTCCTGCAGGTCCCTCACCCAAGGAGGCTGGAGGAGGATTCCTTCAGTTGGGTAAGTGAGACCTGCTTTCCTTCCAGCCCCCCTGTCCCCGATGGGGTTTGGGCAGCAGCCCTTTCCTCACTGGAATGCTGTTCATGGAAGACAAGCAGGAAAGGGTGGCGGGCGGCTTTCCCCTAGGAAAGAGGGCTCCTGGGGGAAGAGGACAAGGCGGGACCTCCCAGACTCCAGAGGGAAGCGGGCTTCTGACGGAGGGTCGGAACGTCCTCTGCTTCATGATTCCCTTTTCTTTCCAGGATTCCCATGACGCCAACCTTCTTGAGCCTCGGGGCTTGCTGAGCAACTGGGCCCTGGTGATGAAAACCAGTGAGGAAAGGTACTCTCCTCCGTGCCATGGGAAGGGAAGGGGTGACCTGGTTTGGCCCACGTGCCCGACAGGCAACCCCGAGGTTCTGCCATCAACCTGAGAGCCAGGAGAAGGGCGAGGAGGGGGGAGGATCAGGCAAAGGGGCTCCCTGTGGCTGGAGCCCCAGGTTCATCCCGTGGGTCTCAGCTTCTGCGTCTGCCCTGGAGCATCTTCTTCCTTCAGGCAAGTCGGAGAAGGCCATCAGTTGAAGGAGGAGGGGGAGGCTCAGAGGGCTTGGAGGGCAGGAAGGAGGGGAGGGACCACCACAGGTCCAAGGAGAACTCAATTTCCACCTCTGGTGATCGGGGGGGGCACTGCAGTCTTTGGGGGGGGGGCTGATCTGTCATGTCTTTTTCTCCTCTCAGGGTCAAGGAGCAGCAGAAGGCTGGCCAGTCTCAGCCGGAGCCCAGTCTCTGCGATTCGAAGGACTCTTCCGTAAGGAGTGCGGCGGGTGGCTTTGCCCGGGAAAGGGGGCTCCCGGGACAAAATGGGGGCACCTCCCGGACGCCAGAAGGAGGTGGGCTTCTGGGGAAAGAGTCCAAATGTCCTCTGGTTCATCGGCAGGATTCCTTGGCTGTCCAACCTTACCTGAGCCGGCAGAGCAGTTTGGGATCCCTGTTGGCCTCAGCAGAAAGGTGAGTCAGCCGAAGGGACCAGAAGGGGTGCCCTGGTTTGGCCCACGTGCCCGACAGGCAACCCCCAGGGTCTCCGGTCAACCTGAGAGCCAGCAGAAGTGAGGGGGACGGATCAGGCCAAGGGGCTACCTGTGGCTGGAGCCCCAGGTTCATCCTGTGGGGCTCAGATGGCTTCACCTTCTGACCTGACCCGATGTTCTCTTCGTTCCACAGCACAGTCAGCGAAGACAGTCTCCTGGAGGAGGAGGAGGAGGAAGAAGAGACTACGTTGGAGCCTCTCCCCGTCGCCTCGGTATGGATGAGATGATGTCTCCTCATCGAGAAGAGACGAGAGCCGTGCGCTGGACATGGGGCTCTTGGGGGAACCCCTTTGGGACCTGAGAGGCTGGTGGGATTCTGGGGGAGGGTCCGAACATCGTCCCGTTCATGACTCTCTTTCATCGACAGGGTTCCCAGGACGCGGAGCAGAAGAGCCAGAACGTGGTTCCAGTGGAAGAAGCCACTGTGGAAAGGTAGTCCCTTTTCTGCAAAGGGACGGGAATGGATGCCCCGGGTGGACGGACGTGCCCGCCACAGGACCCCCAGACCTCCCTCCCCACCACCCTCATAGCTAGGACAAACGCAGGGGTGGTCAGGCAAAGACTGGGGGGGAGGGAGGAACCCTTTCCGAAAGCTGGTTCCTGGGGGTCTCCCAGTGGGTGGAAAGGAGAAGATGGGAGATAAGTGCTGATATTGGAAGCAGAGCCCAGGAGGTCGAAAGCGGAACCGGGGCTAATGACGGGAGGGCAGGCACTCCTGCCTCCTCTTGCTGACCTGTTGTGCCCTCTTCCCATAGCCTGGTCGGGAAGGAGGACATTCCCCGTCGTCTGCAGGTGAAGGACACCCATTTGACGGCTCCCTCCCCCTGGGTAAGGTGGAAGTCATGGCTTCTCCTTCTTCCTCCTCGGGGAAGAGGAAAAGGGGGGACATCCCTGACGTCCAGAGGGAGGTGGGCTTCTGGGGAAGGGTCCAAACTTCCTCCGCTTCATGCCTCTCTTTCATCCACAGGATTCCTTGGCAGTCCAACCTCCCTTGAGCCGGCGGGACAGCTTGGAAATCCTGTTGGACTCAGCGGAAAAGTGAGTCAGCCGAAGGGACCGGAAGGGGTGGCTTGGTTTCGTTCAGAGATCCCCCCAGGCTTCAGAACAAGGGGAGGGGCTAGACTTGCACATGTCCAACGCCTTCTGTCCAGCTTTCTAGCTCCCTCCCGGGAAAGAGGGCTGGCCCTTGACCAGCCTCGTTCCAGCTGGCAGGGCAGGTCTCGCACCCGGTTCATGGCTGCAAGAAGGAAAGGAGCTCCTGTATTCAGAGGGAGTCTATCTTTGGCAGGAGGGTTGGGAGGAGCCCCTCAAGAGGAGGCCGGCCACTGCTGCCCTGCTGGGTGGGAGAGGGCTCCACCGAGCAGGAGGCCCCTTCTAATGTCCTGTTCTCATCTCTCGGATGGGCTTTTTCTCCTAGTCTCCTGGAGGTCCCTCACCATCGCGCCCCTAGGAGGCTGGAGGAGGATTCCTTCAGTTCAGTAAGTTTCACCTGCTTTCCTTCCAGTCCCCCTTTCCCCCCCCCCAGTGGGGTCTGGGCAGCAGCCCTTCGCTCGCCGGAAAGCGCTGCATGGACGCAGCCGGTGGATCCTGGGAGGTTCTGGCGCAGGTAAGAGGAGGAGGAGGAGGAGGGGTTTTACCTGCAGTGACTGGGAGCCCAGCAGCCTCTCTCCTCCTCCTACACACAAAGGTTCCTAAAAATAGGGGTCTCAAAAGGTCTTTGGCTTGAGTCCTGGTTCTCCTCTCACAAAACCTTCTTTTTCATAGTTGTCCTCGGAGAACAGCCTCGGCAGTGAGGAGGACTTCGTGATGGAGACGTTGGATCAACTGCTCCAGGTAATGATCATCCAATGAACCAGATGAACAGCAAAGCAGCAAGTGCTGCAAGCCGAGGAAAGGGAGGGAAAGAGGGTTCAGGGCGTGTTTGGGGTCCGAGGGGCCACAGCCCCTGCCCACCCACCCATCAGAAGGGGCCCTTTCTGTACAAGAAGAGATATATTTTAAAAGTACTTTCCTTGACACCTGAGTCTGTGTTTCTTTGCACGCGGCCTCCTAATATCCTGATATTATGTTTTCACACAGGAGACACAGGACATCGTCGAGGATCCAGACAACTGAAGGGGAGGAGAAAGAAAAACCAGGTAAGAGCAAGAAAGAGGTTTTCCTAGAGTTGGCAGTTCAGTCTGAGCTGCCCACCAAGGACGGCAAAGTGCCTAAATTAAAATTTTCCACATCTTTATTTTCTTTTATTTCTCTTCTCTTTAATACAGGCTCCTCATCTTAACCAGCCAGTCCAGCCATCCAGACCTCCAGACCAGCAAGCGAGTCAAGCCAGACCAAGAAGACCAGCCAGACCAGCCACCCAGTCCAGCCAGTCCAGTCCAGCCAGTCCAGCCAGCAAGTCCAGCCAGCAATTACAGCCAGTCCAGCCAGTCCAGCCAGCAAGTCCAGCCAGCCAACCAGTCTAGACTGCCTGGCTGGCTGGACTGGCTGGCTGGCTGGACTGGCTGGCTCGCTGGACTGGCTGGGTGGACTGGGTGGCTGGACTAGCTGGACTGGCAGGACTTGCTGGACTGGACTGGCTGGATTAGACTGGCTGGACTGGTTGGCTGTTCTGGCTAGACTGGACTGGCTCGACTGGCCGGACTGGCTGGCTGGACTGGCTGGGCTGGACTGGACTGACTGGCTGGACTGGCCGGGCTGGCTGGACTTGCTGGACTGGACTGGCTGGATTAGACTGGCTGGACTGGCTGGCTGGACTGTCTGGTCTGGCTGGACTAGACTGGCTGGACTGGCCGGACTGGCTGGACTGGACTGGCTGGCTGGACTGGCCGGACTGGCTGGACAGGACTGGCTGAACTGGCTGGCTGGACTAGCTGGACTGCCTGGCTGGACTGGACTGGCTGGCTGGCCGGACTGGCTGGACTAGACTGGCTGGACTGGCTGGCTGGACTGGCTGGTCTGGCTGGACTAGACTGGCTGGACTGGCTGGCCGGACTGGCTGGACTGGTTGGCTGGACTGGCCAGACTGGCTGGCTGGTCTGGCAGGACTGGACTGGCTGGACGGGACTGACTGGACTGGCTGGCCAGAATGGCTGGCTGGACTGGCTGGACTGACTGGCTGGATTGGCTGGACTGCTGGACTACGAGGGACGAGTCCCTGATGAAGCTGTTGGACATCGCAGAACTGGACACCCTCTCAGAAGCACAACGAGATCAACAAAAGGACGATGCAAAGCTGGAACTTCATATATGTTTTTTGTCAGGGATAGATCAATGCAACATGATTTATATGTTTTTTTTCCAATGCTCTGGTATCTTGGGAAATTCAGGACTTAAATGAGGTTGGAATCTCTGTCTTCAAAAGGGGGGAGGGGGTATATTTTATTTTTATTTTTGTTACTGTATTTTGTTGTAGTTTGTAGATTTATATGTTGAAATAAAAAAATTATTCACAAAAAATAGTACAGAAAAGTCTATCCTGCTAGCAATGTGTGCGTTGGTGTGTGCTTACCAGCAGAGTCAAAGAAGGCAATGGAGGTGTTCTGTGTGAAATGCACAAGCTACCATAAGGGGGGGGGGGAATGTCTTCTTTCTGCTTTGGGTGCGATCTCTCACAGGGACCCGAAAATCCTCCACATGGTTGTCTCGATGGGTCTCTAAGATGCTGCCTGGCTTGGGTGAGGGACCACGTTGTCCAGCTCTCTCTTCCCACAGTACACAATCAAACATACCTGGAGAGTCCAGATCAGGGTGTGACAAGGATTTTTAAAAAAAGAACAACACAAGAGACTCTTTCTTCTGGTTTTTAATTTTGATCTGGTTGTTTGCTCCTTTCACGGCTTTACGAGTAAGAGCCTCTGAAGTATGAAAATGCGGAGGAGCAGTGGAACTCTCTCATCTCCTTCGGAAGACCGCCGCCCAACCCTTGCATGCAAAATGAGTGTCTCGTTGATAATCTAGGTAATAATCTTTGGTGACCATCAGGAGGAGGGACGTCAGCTGCCAATCTGAGCTTCGAAAGCATCTGGAAGCCCCCTTGTGTCCCTCTATGGGGAGAAGAGTGGGAGAGAAACTGAGTCAAGGATTAACTTGAGGGACCAAGATTGGACTTCAAACAGGGCCTGCAGAACTGAGGCTAGGCCAAAGCAAGTTGTCTTGTGAACGTTTGATGTTTGCATGAACGATCAGAAAGGACCAAGAAAAAGCTACACTTCCTGCCTCCTTCCAAGTGGCAGGTGCCAATCTTTCAACCGTCTCAACAGACATTTTAATTGTTGTGGGTTTTTCGGGCTCTTTGTCCGTGTTCTGAAGGTTCTTCTTCCGGACATTTCGCCAGTCTCTGTGGCCGGCATCTTCAGAGGACTGAAGTAGGAACTCTGTCCATGCTCTGACTGCATGAACATTTTAATGCTTTGAGTTGTCAGAAATGTAGAGCAGAACCACCACCCCCTGAAGGCCAAGGGCAGAAGAACAGGGACCCACAAGGGGAGCAAGTATAGGAGGTAAAGGGCTGTAGTTCCTCACCGACCCAGGCTTGGTTCTAGATGAGAATAGAAGAAATACACTCTCTCTTAAACAAAAAAAAACAAACACTGTTTGCCAGGAAGGAGGACATGACTTTCTATTCTCTAGATTTGTGAATTCACAAGTGTTTCCAGATCCTGAAAAGAAGCTGTACAGTGGCCGTATAGTGAGAGGTCCCTTTGAGGCATATATATTGACCAAGTGTATTCCAGAAGAAGGACTAGGAAGGACCAGGAAAGAATTCCCCGTGATTTTGCTGAATAGAATCAGAGCAAATTCTTAATTCTGCACAAGCAGTTAAGTTGGCAGAGCAGAGGATCCCAGAGGTGCCCCAGAATCATAGAATCATGAAGGGGGAAGGAGCCCAAAAGGGCCAGGAAAGCTAAGCAAAGGGTATCTGCCAATTCCCAAACAAACTGCACCAGAGCACAGAGTGCTACTCTTGTCCTCTGAAGATGCCGGCCACAGAGACTGGCGAAACGTTAAGAAGAACAACCTTGAGAACACGGCCAAAGATCCCCAAAAACACAGAGTATTTTCCTTTCCTTTTCTGTTCCTCTTCTAAGTGTGAAAACTACCTGGGTTCCAAAAATGATCATTTTAAATCTTTGAGTTGTCAGAAATGTACACCAGCAGCTCCCTCTGAAGGGGACTCTGACTGTTTTTTTAGAGGAAAAAAACCCTTTTTCAGAACGGGGCTGAGGGGAGAGGCTCCGTGGGTCATTTCCTGGCTGCCTGGCAGCACATCCGGGAACGCCAAGGGAATTGGGGGAATGTTCCATGAGAAACGTTCCCATGGAATGTGAAAAGGTCCTGGACACACCCTTACGCCTTCTGGCGCTCCTCTTCTGCCCGGCTCTTAAGAGAGAGAGAGAGCAACAAAGGGAACTCTCAGCCACTGGATATGGAGAACAAGGGAGGCCATTTCCCCCAGAGTTATTCCGTTATTGATAAAAAAAAACACATGGAGGGCCTGCTGAAGCAGTCCAAAGGGTCATCCTGTCCAGTGCTCTGTTGCCACATTGGACAACCTGTTGCCCTTCTGAGGGAGCCCACAGGCAGAACAGAAGCAGAGCCCGCCCTGCGTCTAGCAAAGCGCATCAGGACTCCAAAGGAAACTGGCTTCCGATTGTGAAGGAAGAAAGATCTCCACCACGTCTGGATGCCTCCATTTTTGCCATGAAGGAATAGACCCACAATCCTGCCCTCGGGTGCCTGTATTGTAGATTAAAAAAAAAATTTGTCCAGGTTTCTGCCGATGATACCAATGGATGTCATCCCAGCTCCCGCCACCATTTCTAGTGCAGGAGAGTTTAGCCGTCTGTCGGAGGCTGGGAACAGACGGGCGGTCGAGACAGACAGCACAGTCCGACACCAGGCACATACCAGGCTGCGGGAGGAGGTGTCAACTTCTAGGGCAGGAGAATGTAGCCATCTGTCCTGGGGACACAGCATCAGAGGCCGACTGGGTCAGGGCATGACCAGCCTGTGTGGCTTTGGGCAAGGGGCACAATGCCCGGATGCTCTCAGAAGATGCGAAAGGAAAATCAATCCTGAGTAGTTCTCTAGCTAGAAAGCCCTGGAAAGGGTCAGCATAAGTTTTTAAAAAATGGCTTCATGTCACATTAATACAGTGGTGCCCAGCTTGACGATTACACTGCTCCACGAGGAATCCGCTTTACGATGAGGTTTTTGCAATCGCTATTGCGATCGTAAAACGATGTTTAAATGGGGAAAAATTCACTTTACTACGATTGGTTCCCTGCTTTGGGAACTGATTCTTCGCTAAACAACGATTTTAAAACAGCTGATTGGCGGCTCTCAAAATGGCCGCCCGCTGTGCAAAATGATTCTCTGCTGTGTTTAAGACGGATTCCTCGGTTAACAGGCACCAGAAAATGGCCACCCTATGGAGGATCTTTGCTGCATGATGAGGTATTTCGCCCATTGGAACTCATTGAACCAGGTTTCAATGCATTTCAATGGGTTTTTTTTACTTTCGCTTGATGACGATTTCATTCTACAGTGATTTTGCTGGAACGAATTATCGTCATCAAGTGAGGCACCACTGTACTATTATCATTAGATAGAGGGAAATGATTGGAGGGACATCTCCCCCTAGAGGACAAAGAGAAGAGGGCAGGCATCTCATGCCATATTTCACAAACACATTTGTCTGATTATTAATTGAGTTCAGTCCAACATGTCAGGGGCAGCTCCAGAGGCAGAGAAAGTGCATATGGTTTCCAAGGATGTGGACTTGCCCAAGAAAATTCGCATCAAAATATAGCAGTTAGTCTCTAACGTGCTTGTTTTATTTTTAATTTTAATTTTTTTATAATTTTCTCTTAAATATATTATTACTTTTCCTTTGATATTTTGCCTAAAAAGCTTGCACAGACCAACATTGCAAAGCCCAGGATCCTGTTAATACTCTCAGGTACATGAAGGCAACACCAACGGTGAAAAGACACAGGGACGAATAGGAAAATGAATCAGAATATTCAAAGAATATCCCTGTTTCATCAGACATCTGTTGCCTCGTATTCTTGAGGTCCAGAGACCCTGACGAATACGAAGCATCGAACAGGAACCTCTTATATTTGTTTCTTCGTCTATCTCTATCTACTCATTCCCCCGCAGATAAGCTGTTCCTCTCGGGGGGGGGGGGCATAAGAAGAGGGATTTTCCCATCGGTCGGCTTCCTAAAGGCTGCCGGGAGGGATTCCCACCTTCCCGTTTACAAGGACGGGGGGGGGGGATCACTTTGCTCAGACATGGGGGATCACATTGCCCCTGTGGCATCCGGGGGGGGGGGGAAGCCTGACCAAAAGAATTCTCCCCGCTGTCTTTGCAAACGACGGGTGTTTTGGGGGGGTGACTTCAGTCAGGCCTCCCCCATCTTTCTATGCTCAGGCAGGCAGGCAGGAGAAAGGCAAAGGAAGTGGGACCCAACCCCGATTCCCCCAACCCCACCGGCTTTCCAAAGACAGCAGGAGTGGGGGGGGGATTGCTTGGGTCCCACTTCCCTTGTCTTCCGGGCATAGAAAGAGGGGGTGGGAAGCCTGGTTCAAGCAGTCCCCCCATCCTGCTGTCTGGCACTGGGGGGGAATTGCCTCAGTCAGGACTCCCCGCGTGCCCCGGTGTTGCATCATCGTGCGCTATGAGCTGCTCTCATGAAGTAAACAGTCATTGTCTGCCTCGTCTTCTGCTTGAACGTTGGAGATGGTTGGGGTCGCCTTGTTGGCAGAGCTGTCAACGGAACCGGAGAATCGCTCTGGGGTCCCGGAGGCTCTAGCATGATGACGATGTATTAGCCATATGGGGGCACCGACAGGCTTCTGTTGGTGCCAAGAGTTGTAGAAGCCGCTAACCCTCCCACTCCCTCTCCTGCAGGAGATCTGGACTAGAGATAGGGATGAAGAAGAAAGAAAGGGTGATTTGTCAAGGTTGGGAAATCACAAATGGGAATGTATAATTTTTTTTCCAAATGCAAATTGATGAATTGATTTTTCTATTTATCTTTAATTTAAGATGCTATTAAATATCCCCTAGGAACCTAGAGATGCCAAATTTTCAGGGAAGCCTCCACTTCCTCTCCCCTACAAGTCCTGCAAGTTCAGGGACGTTTGGGTTTCGGACGTCCGGTTTATATACTCAGAAAGAAGCCCACCCAGGCATAGAAGAACGCTGGTTCTTCCCCATTTGGTGTATAGGAATAAAAGTTGAACTAGATGTTTAGTATCTGTGATTAATAAAATGTTGAAGAAGTTGCACCACCCACTTGAGGTGAAGCAGGAAATCATTCACTGTGGCAGGTGTGCCTCTGATTGTCCTTTCTGGTCATTCATATGGATATCAAACCTGACCAGGTAACCTAATCTAACAAAACCTAGTTCTGCTTTGTCAATCATCAATCAATCAATCAATCAATCAATCAATCAATCAATCAATCAATCAATCAATCAATCAATCAATCAATCAATCAATCAATCAATCAATCAATCAATCAATCAACTATTCACTCACTCCGATCGTCAACCAACAGCCAATCAATCACCCAAAAAGTCCCTTTTCTTCTCTGTGACCAATATTGAATAAACACACATGACATAAAGCAGAATGTGACCAAATAGAATAATCGCTGGTGAGTGTTTCGCCCTTTACATAGGGAGCTTTAATAAGGGAGATTATTAATTAGAAGTTTAAGAAGCCAATTCCTTGGCAGATTTTTCATGCAGCAGCAGAAATTTCTGCAAACGTTCAGATCTGAAAAAAAGAAGAACATGTAAAGTGCATCAGATTGTCTTGCAATTTCCATTTTAATTTTTTTTCTATATCACAATTTAAAAAAAGACACTATGTTAGAAGAGGAGAAATCAGTTCAACTTTCCAGAATGGCAGGGACATTGTTTTGATCAGAAAGGTTGGCATCCCTACCTCACCCGACCTGGAACTGCCGACAGAGATGGGCCAAGATGAAGGTCCGGCAGTGCTTTGGAACCAAGGAAGCTTCTGTGCTTCGAAGGGGAACATATTCTCTTGAAGAATCACCAATAAGGACCTTTCAGGTCTGTTGGCGTATTTCTTCATTCTCTTGGGCAGTCTCATTTAAATCTAGACATTATCGCAGGTCCCTTTATTCCATATCTGTTTTCCAAAATGTATCAACGTTGTGCGGGAAATGTTGCATACCTCATTTTCTCAGCAATGTTGGGCTTCTTACAATGATTATTTCAGTGCCCCAACACAGCTTGCATCCAACACAGGAGCTGGGCTTGGAGATCCACCTAGAGAACTTTCAGTGTTATTTATGCAAGCACCATAAGTTGGGCTTTGAAAGACACGAACAACCCACACAGCCATTTCAATGGGATGTGTATTACAAGTAGAGAAGGGGACGCACCGCCAAAAGGGTGGTTTATCTTGGTTTGTGGTTTGTCAAGATTGATGAACTGTGAAGGAAAGCAGGAGGAAAGTGAGCCGTCCTCATTGATAGAAGGTGTTGGGATATGTTTCTACGCTTAAGCAAAAGTTTTTCTTGTGTCCATGAGTGATTACTGTACTTTACAACACCACTGAATTTACCGAGCTGGCCTCGCTACAAGAAGGGTCAAAAGAGGAAAAGGGAAGCAGTGGGAGCGGGGCGACAGAGGTGAAAGAAATCTTAATGGAGGAGGAAGGAAAGATGGAGGAGATGAAGGGAAGGATGGAAGTTTGTCTGTTGGAAGAAGGAGAGAATGGAAAGGGGGAGGAGCTAAACTGTCTGTGTGGGATGAGAGTATAAAAGATCAAGGGGAGAGGAGATTCGTTAGTAGGTTTGAGGACGAGGGAAGGAAAAGGAACGAGGAGAGAGAGAAGGGATTTACAGATGCAAATTACGAGAGAACACGTGGGCTTCTCAGAGACTCCCCTAATCTGAAGGTTGGAGGGCTGTTACCGGATCCAGAGCTAAAGAAAGATGGAGAGACGGTATACGAGACTCAGGAATGGACGGTGATCATTTTCCCGCGGGGAGAAGGACGAGGCAGGAAAGTGGTCAGACCAGACCAGACTTACAACAAACCACCGAAGGAAGGGGACTGGCCTCGACGCCC
This sequence comes from Pogona vitticeps, assembly GCF_051106095.1. Lineage (NCBI taxonomy): Eukaryota > Metazoa > Chordata > Lepidosauria > Squamata > Agamidae > Pogona > Pogona vitticeps. The sequence goes on along the minus strand of NC_135796.1, from coordinate 9,999,384 downwards.
ATGTTGTGGCACCATTTGCGTGGTGAGGAATGCCCCTCTTTGTAATCCTAGGGATCGCGAGCGTTTTGGCCAATGAGCTATGCTGGTTTCCAGAAAGAATTGACCTCGTCCAGTTACGGACCTTTGCCTGACTTACTATGTTTTGATCCTGTTGAAATAGTTGTGGAAAAGCTGAAAGTTCATAAAACCGAAGTTGTGAACGTTACAGACAAGTCTCGGTCGTCATTTCCTGCCAAAACTGAGGAACTGCCACCACTTCCAAATAAACTCAATCACATGAACCAAAAGCCACAGCTGCCGGAGGCTCGGCTGTCAGAGGCCATCGCAGCAGGGGTGGCCGTGGGGGTGGCCGAGCTAAGGAACCCATGGGAGCAGTGGGAAGGGGGTGGGGGGTAAGGGCCCCTCTCTGCCCATGCGCCTGCTGATCAGCTCTTCAGCGCACCCATAAGCAGGTGCGAAAGGCCTCAGGGAAGGCTAAGTTATCGAGCAGCCTAGTCTGCCTTCTCTGGCTATGGAGGACTTTTCAAAAAGGGCAAATATTGATGCCTTCATATTCATCAGGGTCTCTGAAATTAACAAATACAAAGGGACAAATGGGTCAAGCCACAGTGAGGTCAGTCGGACTCTTTTAGGGACTAAAATAAATTTGCTCAAAGATGTTCCAAGGCACCTTCGTAATTCCTGCCAATACTTTCTAGTCTGGAGATGTGGTTTTTCTGAACGGAGGTGTGATTTGACCTCCAAATCAGTTGAAGTTGAAAGGCACTATTTTCTGCATCAGCGCCTAAGCCACCTCTTGTGATATGTTCACACCCTTCATACTACCAGGTTCCGGCACTTTGGGGTTGAATCATTGGACACAGGGGGGAAATCAGGAGCATTAACAGCACGTGATAGATGTGGCTGCTTTTCTAGATCCATGTGTGCTGGTCAAATCCAAAACTTCTTTAGAAAATCTGTAGGAAAATCCTTGATTTCATGGGAACATCCCACATTCCTCCTGCCTGGTGGCCTAGAAAACAGAGCCAATGAGAGATGGAAACACAGCCCCAAACAGGCTCCACTGAACACGGTCTCCTCAGTCAGACACGTTCTGCCCCTTCTCTTCGTTCCTGGATGCTTTCCCTCCCTGGAGCAGCATCACAGATGAGCTGTTTTCTATGATTCAAGAAAAGTGAATTGTGAAAATCCAATGGGAGGATTTTTTTTAAAATCACATAATACAGAAAGGTACACATATATTTTTTCAGTATATTGATGAATCCAGAGTTCTCTTTAAAGACAATTTTTCCCTCAATAATATCTTTGTTACCAAGACGTTTGCTTAGCTGAAACCCAAAACCAGGACTATTCTGGGACTGAGCATTCCGCGCTCAATTGCTGTTGTGTGTGTGTTTTCCCTCGACCAATCAGAACAATGCTGGTTCACTATAGGGTGGACCACAGAGGCTCCGCCTCCAGAAATAGCGTTGACAGAAATATGGGCAACGGCAGAGTCACATTCAGCATTGAGAGATTTGCCTTGTTCTGCTTCGTTCCCCCTCTCTTTGGGCATCATGTTCTGGGTTCCCCTTCTTAGCCTGCTCTTCGCCTTGTGGTGCACAGGTGAGAACCTGCTCCTCGCCTTCGAATGCTGCTGTTCAGGTGAGTCTCCTTGAAAGGGGCAAGAGAAGACGTAACCACACCTCTCTCCTCCTTCCTTTCCAGGTGCAAACTCTCAATTCACAGTCTCTCAGCCACCATCAGCCTCAGTGTCACCTGGGAACACGGCGAAACTCTCCTGCACCATCAGCGGCACTGGCTATACTGTGTATTGGTACCAGCAGAAGCCTGGAAGTGCCCCCCGATACCTGTTATATTATAGCTCAGAGTCCAGCAAAGGTCAAGGCTTGGGGGTCCCCTCTCGCTTCTCTGGCTCCAAAGATTCCTCCAATACAATCGGCTACTTGACCATCTCTGGGGCCCTGGCAGAAGACGAGGCTGTCTATTACTGTGCTGCTTGGGACGGCAATGCTTGTCACGGTGTGACAGTCTAATGGGGAAGTAAGACAAAAACCTCCTCTTTCTGTCTCTCAAGCAGAATGAGGACAGCAAATGTCAGAATGCAAGCAGAGTCCTCGTTTCCTGTATCAAGCAATGTGCAGTTCACTCCTGGAACTTCACATGCAGGGACACAGTACAGTTTTTCTCTCTCTCTCTGTGTGTGTGTGTGTGTTTATTAGTGTTATTATAATTTTAATGGATTCCAATGCTTTCATGGTTCGTAACAGCCCATCCTTCATTTTCAAAAATGACCATCTCCATCGGAGAGAAGCCTTCTGTTCTCTGGGACTCTAAAGGGCTGCATTCAGTGAAGCAAAGTGAAGAGAAGATGATATCAGCTCGATAGGCCGAACGGCTCTACCTAGTCAGCATATTTGCCACTCACCCCCGAATTTCAATTTAAATCTGTTGGCTCGGACCTCAGCCTCTGCAGCAGCAGAAAAGAACGTTGGCCCATCTTCCCCGGGACAGCCTTTCTGGTTTCGAAGAGGGAGGGAACAACATGTTTTGTGATGGTACCCAACGGTCTCTTATCCTGATCACAGCCTCTCTCGTCCATGCAGGCAAAAGTCCGGCTGGTGGCTTAGAGGAGGCCCTGTGTTTGCTGTTTAAAATACTGGTTGTGTAAAGTCTGCTTGAATTGTTACAGGAAATAGCAGCCAACGGATACAGACCCAGATATTATTTTGGTCGTTGAGCCTGTTGCTAAGCATGCAACCAAAACACTCTCACACACCCCTGTAATCGGCTGCCTTATGCAAATACCCGCCAAACCTCTGCCTTTTTCACAAGATGTATTTGGAGAATGTTTTCAGAGCCTGAGCAGGGTTGCCGTAGGTCAGAGTTGACTTGGAGACCCTTGGTTGGTTGCCCTTGCCAAGGCATCCGGGTCCCCTCTTGTTCCTTCAGCTCCAAAGTTACGATGACCGTCTTCCTTCATTCCGTACCTCCACTTTCCTCTCCAGTTTAGCTCAACAAGGACTGCGCCTTTGCCCCACCCCCACCCCTGCCTGCCAAGGCCACGTGACATCTGCACGAATCTCTGTGGCTCCTTGAAGGTAATTTTCAAAACAGCCACCTGCTTCTCCAATCTTCACTGCGTTTTGATCATCGTTTCTCCACGGCCTGGAAACTCCTGAGGAAAACAAGGGAGAAAGAGCTGAATCTCCTGCTACCCAGTTCCTTGCAGGAGTCTGCAATGGGCACGCAGTGGCAAGGACAGCTGAAATGATGCACATTGGGGAAAGGCCATGGTCCATTCCCCATATGGGAGAGAAGTGTGAAAATATCGATTGTGCCCCTAAAAGTTTGGAACCGGCCTGGTGCCTCTGGGCTTCCATTCGGTTCCCCAGGTGCCAAAGATCGCTCCGGCAGGGCCTGAGGTTTGACCGCCACAGGAGCCTCGGCTGACAATGAGGCTGATGCTCGAGATGAAATAATAATCATGTGTCGCCAAGTCAATTCTGACTTATGGTCGCCCTTTTCGGGGTTTTCTAGGTAGAGAATACACAGAAGTGGTTTCCTCTGCCCTTCGGCTGGGGGGCCTTGTGGGACGGGGCAGCTGGCCCAAGGCCACACAGGCTGGCTCTTCTTGGAAGGCAGAGTGGAGTATCGAACCTCTGTTTCCACTGCCAGATATCTAACTCCCTGAGCTATCCAGCCAGCTAATGACTGGCATGATGATGGCTGTCACACAATGGTGTGTTTTGATTGAGAAGATCTGAGGGAAGAGGTGGTCACTTCAGCCCCCCCCCCGCTCAGATCTTCTCTCTCTCTCTCTGTCGGTGGGTGTGTGAATCCCGGATGAGAGGAGATGACACCCCGCCACTCAGCCCTCCACCAGCATCATCATCTAGGCTGCTGGCCATGCCCCTTAGACTTTGCATGTTGTTGTTCAGGAGGATATTCTCCTCGATGTTCTTGTGGAAGCCAGTGGGAGGTTCCCATGCCAGGAGTTCCAGAGGATCCAGGTCTGGCCATTCCGTTCTCCTCAGGAATCCCATGGAGGTGTTTATCTAGAATCTTTTCCACACCAACATTCTTGGAATTCTCGGAGAAGAAGACGTTGTTTTATTCGGGACCAGACCGTTGACCCACCAAGTCCAGTCTCTTTTCACACCCGGATGGGTTAAAATCGGGCTCTCCGTGAGTTTTGGCCTTCCGTGCCAACTTCAGGGGTGGGGGGGGGGGAGGCTAACGGATTCCCAGTTCTTGTTGACCTTGAGGGGAAGCCATTTTTTCATCCTTTCAGGCAAGAGCCTTTCCCAAACCAGGACTCCTCGTGTGCAAAGCATGTCTGCTATCATTCATCTGCACAGCTCGATTGCTGCACTTCCAGAATGGGAGATGAGGCTTTCAATTTGCTCCTTCGGATGAAGGCATTGGAATCATAGAATCATGGAATTAACGGAGTTGGAAGCGGCCAATAAGACAATAAATGATGCCGGTGTTCTTTGGCTGTGGAGGATTTAAGGAAGGGAAGGCCCCCCAACCCGTTCCCTTTGTGAGACAAATTCAGATGCCTCCAGAGAGCTCACCATGGCTTGGCCTGTGTTTCTCCTTGGCCTTCTCAGTCACTGCTCAGGTAAGAGCAGGCAGAAAGAACCGCACACTCTACAGCTACACACCTGTTTGGGTTATGCCTTTATCATAGGTGCATAATACTTTTCTGGTATTTTACAACCCCAAATATGTATAAAAAAATTCAGCATTTTTGCAACTGTAACTCAGCCTGCCCCTGCAGCTCCGGGACAAGGAGTGAGTTTCTCCTGCACCAGAACCAGTCGTGGTCGCTGGAAGAATTTCATTCGGCTTCAGCAGAAACCCGGAGAGGCCTTGATGGGTTCACGGCTTCCCAATCAGAGGGCGCCGGTCTTTCACCATGACTAATGTTGAGGCTGAAGATGAGGCAGATTCCCAAGGAATCTGTTCCCAGGCAACAGTAACTCAGCCTGCCCCTGCCCCTGTGTTTCCAGGACAAGGAGTGAGTCTCTCCTGCACCAGAACCAGTCACGGTCGCTGGAAGAACTTCATTCGGCTTCAGCAGAAACCCGGAGAGGCCCCTCGCTTTGTCCTCTCTCCTGTTTGCAGCCGGGGAGAAGGGATCCCCGATCGGTTCATGGCTTCCCAATCAGAGGGCGCCGGTCTTGCACCATGACTAACGCTGAGGCTGGAGATGAGGCAGATTCGTGCTGTGCTGCTTGGCATGGCTGTGGCACTGTGCCTCATGGGGGTGCAACTGAGTGGGAACCTGAGACTCAAACCTTCCCTCTTCCTCTCGAGAAAGAGACAGAGAAACGGGACAAATGCTCCAGGATCTCTGATTTCCACCTTATGACTCCTCCACTTGATTTTCCTTGGGTTGTCCTGTAATTGAGCTTCATTTGTGTATTGTTGATTATGACAAGGTGAAACCGGTGTATTACATCGAATATATCACCTCTTAAACTAGAAATGGACTGAAAAGCCACGGGCAAGGGGTTGTGATGGAATAAAACTGGAAAGTGCATGCATGGATAGGGATTTAAATGTGCACCTTAACCATCACTGCAAACTTCATATTTGGTAAATCTGTAGTTGGCTTTCTTCACAACCTACAATGTTTCCACACCTCTCTTTGTGAAATATTGACCAGGGTCACATGTGCAGGGCCAGCCATTCTGTCTTTGAGTTGGGCCACTGTTACGATGCTTAAAATTTAACTATCAAAAGATGCCGTATCTGTTCCTCCCCTGCCTCTGCAGAGCTATGAGAACTGGGATCTTTTTCCTTAACTTCATGCTACAAAATCCGTTCCTTGTCCTTTATGGGCGTTCTTCTGCCACTGTCGGCGACTGCAGCAATAAATATGCTGTTTATTACTCTTATTTCTTCAGTGTTTTTACTAGATCATCATGAGAGCCGTGTAGGCATCATAGATCAAACTCATCCCATCCCGTTTCTAAATGAACAAAAAAGCCACGGGGAAGGACGTGTGTGCTGGAATGAAACAGGAATTCATTTACTGAAGATTCCTTGAGTCTGCAAGAATTCAGATTCACGCCTTCAGCGTGATGAAATACATGTTCTATAAGAAAAACATCATCACTGTTCCCTTCATTCCTAGACATTGTCTTCCTGGTTTTATCCACAACTTCCAATTTTTTCCACACTTTTGTTTCTGAAACATCAGCTACAACGAGAAGCCTGTGCAAGGCCGGCTCTTCCACCTTTGAGTTCTCAGACGCTGGGCGGCTCTTGCTACAGTTCTTGGCATTCCGCGATCCCCGATGCCAGAAACGATCGTTGCGTTCCTGTGCAGAAAGGAGAGAATGGGAAGGTTAGGCAGTACTATCACAGGGAGTTCTTCCCTGGTCCCTCCTAGTCGTTCCTGTGGAGACGTCAGCCACTTGATCCATTAAAAAAGGCCCCTCGGAGAATCTCTCTCTCTCTGTCTCTCTCTAAGGGAAACTTACAACTTCTTGCCAAGATCTGGAAATGTTTGTGAATTCACAAATCTGGAGAAAATCAAGTCCTCCTTCCAGGCAAACAATGTTTTAAAGAGGGAGCGTGCTACTGGTTTTTCTCATCCAAAATCAAAGCCGTATCATTTCGGACGTAGCCCCAGGAAATGTTCCTCTCTCCGTCTCTCTTTCATTTCAGATATTCCCCACCGACGTCTTCCCAGACAGAAGCTCTGTTTGCCAACAATGCATGTTTCATCCTTACCTTCATTTTCTATATCAAGCATCCTGGTGGATTTGAGGACTTTCACAGGGACTGAGGGATATTCATTGCCCTCCTCGTCCCGAGTGAGGAGAGGAGCCTGGAAAGGTCCCTTGAGCATCTTTTGGCATCTTATGCTCCTTACTCCACCGTTATGCAAAGAAAGAAAAATACAGAAAATCTGTCCTTCCTACGCGTTTCATGCACATTCAACCCCACGGGAAGAGCAGCAGTTTCAATAGAAAGCACATGTCTTTTCTAGCAGGAGGTTTTTGTCCCAGTTCCCCCTTCATTTGTATCACTGTGAGCTGATCTGTGTCACCATCCCACACCTGGCAGTAATAAACTGCCTCGTCTCCTGCTTGGGCCCTGGGAATGCTTAGTGTGGCCGTGTTGCCAGAGTTGGTGCCAGAGAATCGGTCCGAGATCCCATCGGGTCTGCTGTCGTCACTGTATATGATGAGGACTGGAGCCTTCCCTGGTTTCTGCTGGTACCAGTGCACATACGTACCCCCAATGTTGTTTCCTGAACAGGAGATTTGGGCATTTCCTCCCAGCGACACAGAGGCGGAGGGCGGCTGGGTCAGCACGTACTGTCCAGAGGAATCTGGAAGGGAAAAGGAACGCCTTAGGACGAAATAAAGTTCCACTTGTGAAAGGGATCAAGCAAGAGCACATTCCTACATGATACCTGAGGGATAAGAGAGGAAGGTGAGCAGGATGGGAGCCCAGAGCATGATGGGAATGGAGGTGACCCTTCTTTCCCAATTGCAGAGAGTCTTCTGACGCAGACCTTCCTGGCCCTTCTTAAACCTGGCAGAGGGGGTGACGCAGCCCAACAGGCAAATGATGTCACCTCCTCCATAGACTCCCTGCCCTCTTCTTTGAACCACCGAGAAATTTGCATGAAATGTGTAGGGTGGCCCTGCGGTCTGCTTTTTAGGAGATAGTTCTCTCCTTCAAGGTGTGCTTGTATGTGAAGGCCCATCTAGTCTAAGTCTGCCCAAAGTATAGAGGACCTTAAGAAGGGAAGGTAGCAACCCTGACGTTGTCCCTCATCCACTCGGGGATAGCAGAAGGTGCAGGTGGGCACACCGGTTGCTTGGGCTGGCCTATGGTCCTCCCAACTGTCCTGAGATGAACCATACTGCTGCCTACCGACCAGGGGTTCAAATCCCTGCTCTCTGCTTCCTGGAAGAGAAAGTCAGAAAGTATGTGGGGAATAAGGTGGTCCTGCCTCCAACCTGCGCCACTCCTTCTGGCCTCTGTGGCTTCAGGCCATCTCTGCCCTTCCAGAGGACCACCAGAAAGATGGAGCGGGGAAGGGTTTTGCTGTGAGAACCCTGGGAACTGACTTGAGGACACCTGATTACATTGGGCTGGATCTATACATGGGGCCGTGCACCAGATTTGGAAAAATGCCAAAGTGCAAATCAGAGGTGGACTCTTTCGGTCAACCTGCTGGGTCATTGGAGCAACTGTTCCTGTTTTCAGGGTTTGAAAAGAAGGAGTACAAACCAACCCATTAACAATGAATGCATTGCTTTTCTGATCAAATGTAAGACAAAATGGACTTCATTGAACGCTTCAAAATAATGCTTTGAAGGAACAGGAACTCACATTTCTTCTGTCCTCTCCAATAGTGGCTTCATCTGATTTGTGTGTTATGTGGGCGCTCACAATTCTTAGGCATGAGAAGGAGCTCTTTGGAACTGATTGTGAATCAAGGGAACATCATCAGTCATAGCCATGAAGGGAACTTGTGCAGAAACAGATATAGATATACAGTAGAACCAAGAATCCTGAAAAAGGGCTGTGCTTCTACTTTACATCATCCCACGGTTTGGAATGAAGCGGTATGGAGATGTTTGGTACCTCGCCTGCAATTCAACACATCCAGCCGCTGCAATGGTGTGTTGGCATCACAGGGACACAACATTCAACTCAACTCCATCTTTATTTGCGGCCTCTGACCCATTAAAATACATACATGTAATATTTAAAATAAGTAGAGCCAGTTAAAACATTTCAAGACAACTAAAACAATATAAAGTGAGAAGATAGATCACCCATATGATGTTTTCTGACATTAATGTTATATACCATCCATCAATCCCCATTTTACGGTCTTGGACCCATTAAAATACATACATGTAAAATTTAAAATGAATGGAAACTATTAAAATATTTCAAAACAGCTAAAACCGTATAAATTGATAAAATAGATTACCCACACAATGGTGTTTTTTTCTTTTTAAATGACAGGGTTAGGTAGAGGTCAAGATTGTTTTTCGTATTCTTTGGGCAGAGAAGAGGAATTCGGCCACTGATTCGGTGGTTGGGGCAGAATCTTGAGCTTAAAAACTTGGATGATAGCTGATATAAATTGTCCCTCTTTAGTAAAGAAAAAATGCAGGATGGTTTTCTGCATATTCTGGGCTGCTTGGATTATGGTCCGTCTATGGGTAGCCCAGGAAAGTTTATGATGGAATCTAATACCTAGGTACTTTATCTGTTTTACCTGCTCAATGCATGAACCGTTAATTGTCCATTTTCTAGGTAACACTATCCCTTAAGACCAACACTGGTCTATAAAATAGATAAAATATATAAATATATAAAAAATATAAAAGCATTTCTATCGAATGGGCTGTGCCGGACACCCTGGTCCTGAGCTGGCAGGATGTGCCCATCTGTGAAGTAAATGACTTCTGAAAATAAATCCACTCTTCCCTCGAATATTTAATGTCACCCCCACACCCTTTAAGGGCACAGAAGAAATGACGCTCACCAAAGGGCACAGGTTGCTGGAGGAAGCTTTTGCTGGTTGGGGAAAAGAGAGAAGGGTTTTGGAGATGAAAACCAGGTTGGTGTGGATAATCATTCTGGCTCCCTTATGCTCAGGCCAAGCTGGGGGCCAGCATCCTGGCTACACCAGAGGTTGACATTGAGGGGGGAAAGGCCAAGGAGCCCAGGAATCCCAAGGGTGGAGGAGAGCAGACCGCTTTGTTTCGCTTTGCTTTTTGTTTTGTTTCGTTGGAATGACCGGTGGCTTCGTTCTAGAACTGATCATGTCGGGATCCCTTTGCGAAAGCCTTTGCTCTCGGGATCTCCACCCAAAGGGACTCCCTGACGTCCCCCTGGATCTTCTGAATCTGGTTTTGCAACACAAACCACGAGAACTACATCCGCAAATGAGTTTGCTCCGACCCGGTTCTCAGCTCATGCAAAAGTCCGAAATGGGGGAAGCTGCTTTTCCTCCCAGTCCAGAAATTCCCAGGGAGAGGGACGCTTGCCTTTCAAGGATTGCGCCTAGAGACCTGTGGTGGCTGAAAGCCTACCACATTGTCTTGGCTTTGTGTGGACTGGAACTTAGAGGTTTAAGGGATATTTTGCAGTTCTCGAAAGCTTACGTTTAAAAAACCAGAGTGGAATCCAATCAAATGTTGAAGAGGTGGACATCAGCTGGGCTGAAGAAGCGCCCCCATGAAACCCCAAAAGAGCCACTGCTTGCTCTAAGACCTTTGATGGTGTCCATGATAAAGCGTGTTTCATCTTGAGGCAGTGAAGTGGACTAGTTAGGCCCATGGTCTAGGGGTGGAAAATCATGCTTCTAGTCCCCAGTGACCCATCAGACTCTGTGGCTGACGCTGGCCTTGCAGTTTTCCATCGGCTTGGCCTTTCTCACAAACTGTTTTGCGATGCTAAATTTAAGGACTGGTGAAGGGCCGATTGAGTTTGTGGGAGAGAAAAAAAGGCAGGAGTGAACAAAGCAAAGAAACAGATTCAGAAATTTGGATCATTTATTTCTTGATTTAAAATATTTCACCTCGCCTTGCTCGGGAGAAAAGGTCCCAAGGCAGCCTAGACAGCATGAAAGGGCAATCTTGGAAAGTGCGAAACAGGTAGACCAATCTTTTTGTGGAACTGACCCTCCTGATGGGAAGAAGGATGGCCGCCCCCCCTCTCAGCCCAGCCCGAAATCCTGGACCAGCCCCTCCTGCCTCTGGAGCCTCCATTCTGGGTGAGACTGGGGATGAACTTGCCCCCCTGGGCTAGCCGGGAAGGGTCACCAGAAGCGCCCAGTGGCCCAGGAGGAGGAGGAGGGAAGCCAGGAATAGGAGGAGGAGGAGGATGTGGGGTTTGGGGTCTGGGAGAAGGGAGACACAGGAGCCAGGCTAGGAAAGCGGTTGGCAGCCCCGCCGGCATCCCCACCCCTGAAGCCCTTTGGGAGCAGAGATGTGTTTTTATTCAAAAACATGGAGGTTCTTTGCCGGGTTCCACAGCCGGGGTTGTTGACAGGGTTGCCCGGGCGACAGGGTTCCGAGCCGGCCCGGGGCCAACGGTCATTTGTGCTCAAGGCAGGGTCACCAAGGGAGGTCTCTCCCGGGGATCCTCTCTCGGTGACTCGCTTTTTGGCACAAGGACTGCCCCCGCTAAAGGAGCATCCAGCCCCAGCGATGGCAGGAAGAAGAATCGCTCGTGTGTTCCAGGTAAGAGACCACAGGAGGGGTTGTGGGGCAGATGGGAGGGCTGGGCGACGGGCCCCCTTTTTGCTCCTGGCCCCCCGGCCAGCAGAGAGACAGCCCTGAAGGAGAGGGGAAACGGCAACAGCCCCCTTGGGTGTCACTTTGCTCCTTTCGGGGAGCACAGGGGGGGGAGAATCTGGTCCCCAACCTGCTCGTTGGTCCTGGAGTCCCCGAGAAATGGAAAGGCGGCTTTCTCAAGAACCGCCCCCCCACCAGAGCCAAAGAACAGCAACCGTCCCCCCCACGAATGTCCCGGGGATGTCTTCGGCTAGGGTTGCCAGATGTCAGGCAAAGGGAGGACATGTCCTCCTTTTTAGCCTAATGTCCTCCGTCAGGTAGTCAAAGATAAAAACCTTTAACATGTCAGGCTTTTGTATATTTTATGTTATAATTGTGGATGGGAGGGGGAGAGGTTGAAGGACCCCCTTCCCCCTGCTTTCCCCGCCCCCACCTGCCCGCCCACCCCCAGTATTTTGAAAAATAGCCCCTATTGAATTAATTTTCATTTTTTAACATGACTGTTTCTTGGTTGGTTCACTGAGACGTTTATTGGCAGCTATCGTAATAAAATTGTAAGGATTGTGGGTGTAATCTGGAACGATTCAAAGGAAACATGCAATATGTCCTCCTTTGTCCTCCTTTTTGTCTTTCTATGTCCTCCTTTTGGTACCCATGTATCTGGCAACCCTACCTTTGGCCCCTCCTGCTTTGCAGCCACTTTTCTCTCATCTGGGAAAGGGGGTTCCCCGAGTCGGCAAAGCCCCCCTTCCTCTCTTTCCTCTCAAAAGGGACCTCCTGGTTGCAGGACCCCCCCCCAAGGCTTCTCTGAGTGACCGGCTGCCAAGGGGGGCGGGAGTTTGGCCTTCCTGCTTGGAGGGGGGCTTCGTGGTGTGGGCATTGCTTCCCCAAATTCATTCATTTGTTAAAATGTTTAAAAATTCATTTTTAATTGAAAAATAAACTAAGAAATAAACGTCAGAACACCCCCCCAAATAAAAATTTTTAACAATGGAGAGGGAGAGATTGAGAGGTAAAGTTAAGGGAACCTAAAGTCTCCCCATTGATACAAAGGGTCACCTCTCCATCCAGAGGGATCCTTAGTAGTAACCTTTAGTGCTCTCCACCAAGCAGACCCCTTGAGATCCTGGCTGTTGTTGTTGTAGCTCCTGCCAATCTAGCCGTTCGAAAGCATGTAAACGGGAGTAGATAAATAGGTACCACCACAGCGGGAAGGTCATGGCGTTCTGTGTCTAGTCGCACTGGCCACATGACCACGGAGACTCTCCTTGGACAAACGTTGGCTCTATGGATTGGAGATGGGGATGAGCATCGCACCCTACAGTCGGACACAACTGGAACAAATGTCAAGGGGAACTTTTACCTTTATCTTAAGTTCTTCCAATTTTCCAAGTCCAATTTTATTTGTTTAAGTAATGTGACATAGTTGAATTCTTTGATGATTGCACATCTTGTGGTTAAATAATCTGCTTCCCCAAAAATAAGCCCTAACCTGAAAATAAGCCCTAGTATGATTTTGCAGGATGCTCATAATGTATAAGCCCTATTTAAGTGAAACCCCGCCATCCACCATTGTGCAGCATTGTGCAGCAACCAGAAGAAGATGACATGACTGTAAAGTAAACATCCTCAGAAAATAAGCCCTAATGCCTTTTTGGAGCAAAAATTAATATAAGACCCTGTCTAATTTTGGGGGAAACATGGTATAGTCCCAAATATTTAATCTTTTTGACTTTTTGTAACTTTGAGATTTCCTGGCGCAGGAGCCGGGCTAGGAAAGCGGTTGGCAGCCCCACCAGCATCCCCACCCCTGAAGTCCTTTGGGAGCAGAGATGTGTTTTTATTCAAAAACATGGAAGTTTTTTGCCAGGTTCCATAGCCAGGGTTGTTGACGGGGTTGCCTTGGCGACAGGGTTCCGAGCCAGCCCGGGGCAAACGGTCATTTGTGCTCAAGGAAGGGTCACCAAGGGAGGTCTCTCCCGGGGATCCTCTCTCGGTGGCTCGCTTTTTGGCACAAGGACTGCCCCCGCTAAAGGAGCATCCAGCCCCAGCGATGGCAGGAAGGAGAATCGCTCGCGTGTTCCGGGTGAGAATCCAGGAGGGGTTGTGGGGCAGGCGGGAGGGCTGGGCCAGGGCCCCCCTTTTATGCTCCCAGCCCTGGCCAGCAGAGAGACTGCCTTGAAGGAGAGGGGAAACGGCAGCAGCCCCCTAGGGTGTCGCTTTGCTCTTTTCGGGGTGCTAGGGGGGGCGGTCTAGTCCCCAACCTGCTTGTTGGTCCTGGAGTCCTCAAGAAATGGAAAGGCGGCTTACTCAATAATTGCCCCCCCAATAAAAAACAGCAGCCCTCCACTCACGAATGTCCATGGGATGCCTTTGGCCCCTCCTGCTTTGCAGCCACTTTTCTCTGACCTTTTCTCCTGCCCCTTGAAGGAACCTCCTGGCTGCAGGACCCCCCCCCCCAAGGCTTCTCCGACTGACCAGCTGCCGAGGGGGGGGGAGTTTGGCCTTCCTGCTTGGAGGGGGGCTTCGTGGCGTGGCTCTTGCTTCCCCAAATTCATTCATTTATTAAAATGTTAAAATGTATTTTTATTTGAAAAATAAACCTAGGAAATAAATGTCAGAATACCCCCCCTCCTTCAAATTTTAAAAATGGAGAGGGAGAGACTGAGAGATAAAGTTAAGGGAACCTAAAATCTCCTCATTGATACAAAAGGGTCACCTCTCAATCCAGAGGGATCCTTTTTAATGCTTTCCACCAAGCGGACCCCTTGAGATCCTGGCTGTTGTTGTTGTTGTTGTTTTTGTTGTTGTTGTTGTTGTTGTTGTCTTCAACCCAAATTTCTGGCTTTTCTTTCTCTCTGCCAGCGTCTGAGGAGGTGCCTCTGCTCCTGCTGCCGAGGGACCCCTGAAAAGGAGCAGCCCCCCGCCCCACCTGCGAGGTAGGACCCGAAAGAGCTGAAGTGCTGCCCTCCCCAGCATTTTCCAGAACCGGACCGAACCCAGGTCCCTGCCCTCCAGGAGCCTCCAGTGGAAACCCACCTGGTTTCTCACCTGCTGAGAAAAGAAGGGGAGGAGGAGCTCTGAATGGAGAAAAGAGGAGAAAAAGCCCCCCCAGAGATCGCTCTGACTTCCCTCTCCGGGTGGGGGAGGCTCAGAGGGCTTGGAGGGCAGGATGGAGGGGAGGGACCACCAGAGGTTCTGGGAGAACTCGATTTCCACGTCAGCCAATTGTGGGGTTGGGCTGAAGTCTCTTGGGGGGCTGACCCGTCATGTCTTCTTCTCCTCTCAGGGTCAAGGAGCAGCGGAAGGCAGGCCACTCTCAGCCAGGGCCCAGTCATGGGGAATTGAAGATTTCCTCGGTAAGGAGGGCAGCGAATGGCTTTGCCCTGGGAAAGGGGGCTCCCGGGGGAAGAGGGAAAGGGGGGGGGACCTCCCTGACTCCAGAGGGAGGTGGCCTTCTGGCGCAGGGTCGGAATGTCCTCCAGTTCATGCCTCTCTTTCATCGACAGGATTCCTTGGCAGTCCAACCTCCCCTGACCCCACGGAGCAGCTTGGGTTCCTCGTTAATATCAGAGGAAAAGTGAGTCAGCCGAAGGGACCGGAATGGGTGGCTTATTTCGGTTCAAAGACACCCCCGACTCCAGAGCGAGGGGAGGGGCTCGACTGGTCTTGCACACGTCCAACACCTTCCGTCCAGCTTTCCAGCTCCCTCCCGGGAAAGAGGGCTGGCCCTTGGCCCACCTCCTCCCAGCTGGCAGGGCAGGTCTCGCAAGAAGGAAAGGGAGCCTCTCTATTCAGAGGGAGTCTACCTTTGGCAGGAGGATCGGGGGGAGCCCCTCGGGAGGAGGCCGGCCACTGCTGCCCTGCTGGGTGGGAGAGGGCTCCCCCGACCAGGAGGCCCCTTCCGATGTCCTGTTCTCACCTCTTGGGTGGGCTTTTTCTCCTAGTCTCCTGCAGGTCCCTCACCCAAGGAGGCTGGAGGAGGATTCCTTCAGTTGGGTAAGTGAGACCTGCTTTCCTTCCAGCCCCCCTGTCCCCGATGGGGTTTGGGCAGCAGCCCTTTCCTCACTGGAATGCTGTTCATGGAAGACAAGCAGGAAAGGGTGGCAGGCGGTTTTCCCCAAGGAAAGAGGGCTCCTGGGGGAAGAGGACAAGGCGGGACCTCCCCGACTCCAGAGGGAAGCGGGCTTCTGACGGAGGGTCGGAACGTCCTCTGCTTCATGATTCCCTTTTATTTCCAGGATTCCCATGACGCCAACCTTCTTGAGCCTCGGGGCTACCTGAGCAACTGGACCCTGGTGGTGAAAACCAGTGCAGAAAGGTACTCTCCTCCGTGCCATGGGATGGGAAGGGGTGACCTGGTTTGGCCCACGTGCCCGACAGGCAACCCCGAGGTTCTGCCATCAACCTGAGAGCCAGGAGAAGGGCGAGGAGGGGGGAGGATCAGGCAAAGGGGCTCCCTGTGGCTGGAGCCCCAGGTTCATCCCGTGGGTCTCAGCTTCTGCGTCTGACCTGGAGCATCTTCTTCCTACAGGCAAGTCGGAGAAGGCCATCAGTTGAAGGAGGAGGGGGAGGCTCAGAGGGCTTGGAGGGCAGGAAGGAGGGGAGGGACCACCACAGGTCCAAGGAGAACTCAATTTCCACCTCAGGTGATCGGGGGGGGGCACTGCAGTCTTTGGGGGGGGGCTGATCTGTCATGTCTTTTTCTCCTCTCAGGGTCAAGGAGCAGCAGAAGGCTGGCCAGTCTCAGCCGGAGCCCAGTCTCCGCAATTCGAAGGACTCTTCCGTAAGGAGTGCGGCGGGTGGCTTTGCCCTGGGAAAGGGGGCTCCCGGGGCAAAATGGGGGGACCCCCCCCGGACTCCAGAAGGAGGGGGGCTTCTGGGGAAAGAGTCCAAATCTCCTCCGGTTCATCGACAGGATTCCTTGGCTGTCCAACCTTCCCTGAGCCGGCAGAGCAGTTTGGGATCCCTGTTGGCCTCAGCAGAAAGGTGAGTCAGCCGAAGGGACCAGAAGGGGTGCCCTCGTTTGTCCCACGTGCCCGACAGGAAACCCCGAGGGTCTCCGGTCAACCTGAGAGCCAGGAGAAGTGCGGGGCACGGATCAGGCAAAGGGGCTACCTGTGGCTGGAGCTCCAGGTTCATCCTGTGGGGCTCAGATGGCTTCACCTTCTGACCTGACCCGATGTTCTCTTCGTTCCACAGCACAGTCAGCGAAGACAGTCTCCTGGAGGAGGAGGAGGAGGAGGAGGAGGAAGAAGAGACTCAGTTGGAGCCTGTCCCCGTCGCCTCGGTATGGATGAGATGATGTCTCCTCATCGAGAAGAGACGAGAGCCGTGCATTGGACATGGGGCTCTCGGGGGACCTGAGAGGCCGGTGGGATTCTGGGGGAGGGTCCGAACATCATCCCGTTCATGACTCTCTTTCATCGACAGGGTTCCCAGGACGTGGAGGAGAAGAGCCGGAACGTGGCTCCAGTGGAAGAAGCCACTGTGGAATGGTAGTCCCTTTTCCCTGGGTGGACGGACGTGCCCTCCACAGGACCCCCAGACCTCCCCCCTGCCCTCAGCCTCAGAGCCAGGGCAAACACAGGGGTGGTCAGGCAAAGGCTGGGGGGGGGGGAGAGGAACCCTTTCAGTAAACTGGTTCCTGGGGGTCTCCCAGTGGGTGTAAAGGAGAGGATGGGAGGCGAGTGCTGATTTTGGAAGCAGAGCCCAGGAGGTCGAAAGAGGAACCGGGGCTAATGACGGGAGGGCGGGCACTCCTGCCTCCTGTTGCTGACCTGTTGTGCCCTCTTCCCATAGCCTGGTCGGGAAGGAGGACATTCCCCGTCGTCTGCAGGCAAAGGACACCCATTTGACGGCTCCCTCCCCCTGGGTAAGGTGGAAGTCATGGCTTCTCCTTCTTCCTCCTCGGGGAAGAGGAAAAGGGGGGACATCCCTGACGTCCAGAGGGAGGTGGGCTTCTGGGGAAGGGTCCAAACTTCCTCCGCTTCATGCCTCTCTTTCATCCACAGGATTCCTTGGCAGTCCAACCTCCCCTGAGCCGGCGGGACAGCTTGGAAATCCTGTTGGACTCAGCGGAAAAGTGAGTCAGCCGAAGGGACCGGAAGGGGTGGCTTGGTTTCGTTCAGAGATCCCCCCCAGGCTTCAGAACAAGGGGAGGGGCTAGACTTGCACATGTCCAACGCCTTCTGCCCAGCTTTCTAGCTCCCTCCCGGGAAAGAGAGCTGGCCCTTGGCCAACCTCCTCCCAGCTGGCAGGGCAGGTCTCGCACCCGGTTCATGGCTGCAAGAAGGAAAGGAGCTCCTGTATTCAGAGGGAGTCTACCTTTGGCAGGAGGTTTGGGAGGAGCCCCTCGGGAGGAGGCCGGCCACTGCTGCCCTGCTGGGTGGGAGAGGGCTCCCCCGAGCAGGACGCCCCTTCCGATGTCCTGTTCTCACCTCTTGGGTGGGCTTTTTCTCCTAGTCTCCTGGAGGTCCCTCACCATCGCGCCCCTAGGAGGCTGGAGGAGGATTCCTTCAGTTGGGTAAGTTTGACCTGCTTTCCTTCCAGTCCCCCTGTCCCCCCCCCCCAGTGGGGTCTGGGCAGCAGCCCTTCGCTCACCGGAAAGCGCTGCATGGACGCAGCCGGTGGATCCTGGGAGGTGGGGCGCAGGTAAGAGGAGGAGGAGGGGTTTTACCTGCAGTGACTGGGAGCCCAGCTGCCTCTCTCCTCCTCCTACACACAAACGCTCCTAAAAATAGGGGTCTCAAAAGGTCTTTGGCTTGAGTCCTGGTTCTCCTTTCACAAAACCTTCTTTTTCATAGTTGTCCTCGGAGAACAGCATCGGCAGCGAGGAGGACTTCGTGATGGAGACATTAAATCAACTGCTCCAGGTAATGATCATCCAATGAGCCAGATCAAGAGCAAAGCAGCAAGTGCTGCCAGTCGAGGAAAGGGAGGGAAAGAGGGTTCAGGGCGTGTTGGGGGTTCGAGGGGCCACAGCCCCTGCCCACCCACCCATCAGAAGGGGCCCCTTCTGTACAAGTCAAGGCGTGTTTGAAAAGTCCTTCCCATTATTAAAACATCATCTACGCAGACACAACATGCTAGGAAGGTAGCCGACACCTGAGTCTGTGTTTCTTTGCACGTGGCCTCCTAATATCCTGATATTATGTTTTCACACAGGAGACACAGGACATCGTCGAGGATCCAGACAATTGAAGGGGAGGAGAAAGAAAAAACAGGTAAGAGCAAGAAAGAGGTTTTCCTAGAGTTGGCAGTTCAGTCTGAGCTGCCACCAAGGACGGCAAAGTGCCTAAATTAAAATTTCCACATCTTTATTTTCTTTTATTTTCCTTCTCTTTAATACAGGATCCTCATTTTAACCAGCCAGTCCAGCCATCCAGACCTCCACAGCAGCAAGCGAGTCAAGCCAGACCAAGAAGACCAGCCAGTCCAGCCACCCAGTCCAGTCCAACCAGTCCAGCCAGCAAGTCCAGCCAGTCCAGCCAGTCCAGCCAACCAGCCAGTCTAGACTGGCTAGTCTGGCTGGACTGGCTAGACTAGACTGGATGGACTGGGCTGGACTGGACTGAACTGGCTGGACTATACTGGCTGGACTGGGCTGGCTTGGACTGGCTTGGATGACTGGACTGACTGGCCTAGACTGGATTAGACTGGCCTAGTCTAATCCAGCCACTGGGCTGACTGGATTAAACTTGTTTGACAGGCTGGCTGTTCTGGCCGGACTGGCTGGCTGGATTGGTTGGACTGGCTGGCTGGCCTGGCTGGCTGGCCTGGCTGGCTGGCCTGGCTGGCTGGCCTGGCTGGCCGGATTGGCTGGCCTGGCTGGCCGGCCTGGCTGGCTGGACTGGCTGGCTGGACTGGACTGGCTGGCCTGGCTGGCCTGGCAGGACTGGCTGGCTGGACTGGCTGGCCGGATTGGCTGGCCTGGCAGGCTGGCCTGGCTGGCCTGGCTGGCCTGGACTGGCTGGACTGGCTGGCTGGACTGGCTGGCTGGACTGGCTGGCCGGACTGGCCGGACTGGCTGGCCGGACTGGCTGGCCGGATTGGCTGGACTGGCTGGCTGGACTGGCTGGCTGGACTGGACTGGCTGGACTGGCTGGACTGCCTGGCTGGCTGGACTGGCTGGCTGGACTGGTTGGCTGGACTGGCTGGACTGGCTGGCTGGACTGGACTGGCTGGGCTGGCTGGACTGGCTGGCTGGTCTAGCAGGACTGGCTGGCTGGACTGGATTGGCTGGACTGGCTGGCTGGACTGGCTGGACTGGCTGGCTGGACTCGCTGGACTGACTGGGTGGACTGGCTGGACTGGCTGGCCGGGCTGGCTGGACTAGAAGGACTGGCTGGCTGGACTGGCTGGACTGGCTGGCTGGACTGGCTGGCTGGACTCGCTGGACTGACTGGGTGGACTGGCTGGACTGGCTGGCCGGGCTGGCTGGACTAGAAGGACTGGGCTAGCTGGACTGGCTGGCTGGACTCACTGGACTGGCTGGCTGGACTGGCTGGACTGGCTGGCTGGACTCACTGGACGGGCTGGCTGGACTGGCTGGACGGGCTGGCTGGACTAGACGGACTGGTTGGCTGGACTGGCTGGCTGGTCGGGCAGGACTGGACTGGCTGGACTGGCTGGACTCACTGGACTACGAGGGAGGTGTCCCTGAAGAACCTGTTGGATATCACAGAACTAGACACACGACGAGAACAACTAGAAGCACGACGAGAACAACCAAGGGACGATGCAAACACAAAGCTGGAACTCCATATATGTTCGGGCCCAGGGACAGATCAAAGCAAGATGATTTATATGTTTTTTTTTCCAATGCTCTCTGGAAACTTGGGAAATTCAGGACTTAAATGAGGTTGGAATCTCTGTCCTCAAAAGGGGGGAGGGGGTATTTTTTATTTTTATTTTTGTTACTGTATTTTGTTGTAGTTTGTAGATTTATATGTTCAAATAATTTTTTTTTCACAAAAAATAGAACAGAAAAGTCTATCCTGTTTTTTTTCTGATGCCCAAGAACCAGTGGCTCCGGGTCATACTGGCTCTGGAGAAGGAGGTTTTCCCCTTCTAGCTCAGGGACAGCGACCGTGTGACGGCCTGAGGCAAAGGATTTATTAATTCCCCCGCTTCAGCCGGGATCTCTACACTCTTCCCACTAGACTGAAGGGCATTTTCAGATGTACAGGTAGAGCCCTGCTCATTTTCCAAAAGCATTCATGGGATGGAAAGCATTTGGGTGCATTTTCTTTCCCCTCCAGAAATGCTCCCAAGAGCTGGACCGACTCCCACGTTGCGTTCTCAGGGTGTCCAAGCAGAGACTTGTGAGGAGATAGGAATCGGAGTTCATGGCAAGTGATCTTGAGAGACCCCTCGGTGGTGGCCAGGTGGCAGGACGCCTTTCGCGGGGATGCTGCTCATTTCCTCAGCGTGGAGAGGACGAGGGAAGCTTCTTGTCTCCGTTCCTCCTCAGAAGGTATCCCTGTGAAACATGCTGGCAGGCCTTGACCAGGCAGTGCAGTAATAAACCGCCTCGTCTTCCCCCTCAGTGTTATTGATCGTTAAAAGGCCCGTGTCCCCAGATTTGGAAGCCGTGAACCCATCCGGGAGCCCTTCTCCACTGCTGTTGCAAACGTCACAGTGAACAAACCGAGGGGCCTGCCCAGGATTCTGTCAGATCCAGACAAAAGAGTTGTACCAGCCCTCGCTGCTTCTGGTGCAGGGCAGTTTGAGTCTTTGTCCCAGGGATACAGAGACCGATATCGGCCGAGTCAGTGCTGGCTGTGAATTGACGCCTTTAGAAGACAAAAGAGGGGAAAGAAATCTCCATTACAGGAGCTCACACATAATGCACTGTTTGTGGGTGGCCCGTGGGATGAAACTGCACGTAAAGTTAATTTTTCTCATCGTTACCATCATAGGGATAGAGAAGTGCCAAGAACCCCAGAGCCCAGGCCATGGCGAGCTCTAGAAAGGAGTCTTCCTCTTTCCGAAGCAGAGACAGGCCTGGATGGGGTGACCTGTCGTTCCCCTCCTTCTTTAAGTCACACCAAGCAGAATAAAGGGTGCTCCATTATGTAAATCCTCTGACAGCCACTCTTGTCTCTGGCGCAAAGACCTCACATCATCTCCAGAGCAAATGCAGCAGATCCAGGGTCTGCATGTCAGAATTTAAAACCAAAGAAGGATGTTCAGGATGACCCTGAGCAATGGGGACCTCGTTCACCACAAAGAGGCTGATGCAGAAGCGGGCCCAGAGGAATCAAGGGCCCACCCTGTACGGTCCTTGGCCCGGAGCTATGCCCAATCCCATGCTTCTCCCCTGAAGCGTCTCGGGTCATGGGTAGGAAGGAAGAAGACCTTCTCTCTCTCTCTCTCTCTCTCTCTCTCTCTCTCTGGGATCAGCCAGAGGAAGGGCAAGCCCGAAGGGCCAAAGACGTGCGTGTCCCCGAAAGAGAGCAAAGGATTCCAAAGGCCGTTCCAAACAGCCAGCAGGAGAAACGAGCAAAGGCTTCGCCTCCCCTCCTGACTTGCAAACTGAAAGCATGGATGGAGGGTGGCTTGATCTGTCCCTGAGCCCTTGTGGATTCACAACTGCAGGGGACCAGAAGAGGTGAGGGATGCCATCCATGAGCTGGTTTATCCTCCCACGTGAAACGAGACACCACTTTCCAACCATTCCTTGCCACGAAACAGTGAGATTCATCCCCACACCCCATCGTACTCAAAGAGGACTTGCCTGTCTGTTTGACGCGTTCTTGAACTGTTTGACTCATTCTCGCATGCCAATGGCCCCTTGCTTTGTGGACTGTCCAATGCACAAGACGGGGTGTTTCTCATCCTTCTGAGGAATCACCTCGGCTTTTTCTGCTTGCAATGTGTGCGTCCAGGTGTGTGCTTACCAGCAGAGTCAAAGAAGGCAATGGAGGTGTTCTGTGTGAAATGCACAAGCTACCATAAGGGAGGAAATGTCTTCTTTCTGCTTTGGGTGAGATGTCTCACAGGGACCCGAAAATCCTCCACATGGTTGTCTCGATGGGTCTCTAAGATGCTGCCTGGCTTGGGTGAGGGACCACTTTGTCCAGCTCTCTCTTCCCACAGTACACAATCAAACATACCTGGATAGCCCAGATCAGGATGTGACAAGGATTTTTAAAAAAAGAACAACACTAGAGAGTCTTTCTTCTGGTTTTCAATTTTGATCTGGTTGCTTAGTGCTTACACGGATTTATGAGAAAGAGCCTCTGAAGTATGAAAATGCGGCAGGAGCGGTGGAACTCTCTCATCTCCTTGGGAAGACCGCCGCCCGACCCTTGCGTGCAAAACGAGTGTCTCGTTCATCATCTAGCAAGTAGGTTTGCTGATTATCAGGAGGAGGGACGTCAGCGGCCAATTTGAGCTTTGAAAGCATCTGGAAGCCCCCTTGTGTCCCTCGACGGGGAGAAGAGTGGGAGAGAAACTGAGTCAAGGAATAACTTGAGTGAACAAGATTGCAATTCAAACAGGGCCTGCAGAGCTGAGGCTAGGCCAAACCAAGTTGTCTTGTGAACGTTTGATGTTTGCATGAACGATCAGAAAGGACCAAGAAAAAGCTACACTTCCTGCCTCCTTCCAAGTGGCAGGTGCCAATCTTTCAGCCATCTCAACAGACATTTTAATTGTTGTTGTGGGTTTTTCGGGCTCTTTCGCCATGTTCTGAAGGTTCTTCTTCTGGACATTTCGCCAGTCTCTGTGGCCGGCATCTTCAGAGGACTGGATAGGAACTCTGTCCATGCTCTGACTGCATGAACATTTTAATGCTTTGAGTTGTCAGAAATGTAGAGCAGAACCATCACCCCCCTGAAGGCCAAGGGCAGAAGAACAGGGACCCAGAAGGGGAGCAAGTATAGGAGGTAAAGCGCTGTAGTTCCTCACCGACCCAGGCTTAGTTCTAGATGAGAAAAGAAGAAACACACTCTCTCTTAAACAAACAAACAAACACTCTTTGCCAGGAAGGAGGACATGACTTTCTATTCTCTAGATTTGTGAATTCACAAGTGTTTCCAGATCCTGAAAAGAAACTGTACAGTGGCCGTATAGTGAGAGGTCCCTTTGAGGCACATATACTATTGACCAAGGACTAGGAAGGACCAGGAAAGAATTCCCCATGATTTTGCTGAATAGAATCAGAGCAAATTCTGAATTCTGCACAAGCAGTTGAGTGGGCAGAGCAGAGAACCCTGGAGGTGTCCCAGAATCATAGAATCATGAAGCGGGAAGGAGCCCAAAAGGGCCAGGAAAGCTAATCAAAGGATATCTGGCAAGTGGTTGTCTACATTTCTCTTGAATGCCTCCCCTGTTCCCGCACTCACCATCTGATGAGGTAATTCGTTCCATTCCCATTCAACTGTAACATTTAGGAAGCTTTTCCTGATATTAACCAGAGATCTGACTTCCTGTAACTGGAGCCTATTGTTGAGTGTCATGCAGTCAGAGATAAAAAAATATTAATAAAAATATTTAATGTTCTGGGCCCTGCGATGAGCCCATTTGCTCTCCAGGCACGGTTAGCTTCTCCTAGTTTGATATGGGCCTTTAATCATCATCCTCTGAGTACGATTCTGTAGCCAATTGTTTATCACCTGACAGTTGTTCTATCCAGCCTAAACCTTGTTAATTTGCTAATCAGCATTCCTTCTGTTTATCAGAGATTATGCAATCAAAAATTGAGATTGGATTAATCTGATGTGCTTCTAGTTATTACTGTTTTTTTTAAAAAGATGTTTGCATTGCAACCGCTTAATAATCTGTCCCAGAAATTTCCCTGAGATTGATGTCAGGCTGACTGGCCTGTAGATTCCAGGTCCCTCCTTTTTTGCCCTTTTTGAAGACAGGGATAACATTAGCCCTCCTCCAACCATCCATGATTTCAAGAAATAATGGATAGCGGTTCTGAGAGTTATTCAGCCAATTCCTTCCGTACTCTTGGATGCACTTCATCTGGCCCTGGGGATCTGAACTCATTGAAGGCAATAAGATATTCCTTGAAAAGGACAAAGGTGATCCAACAGTTATAAATACTCAATTCCCAAATAAACTGCACCAGAGCACAGAGTGCTACTCTTGTCCTCTGAAGATGCCGCCCACAGAGACTGGCCCAACGTTAAGAAGAACAACCTTCAGAACACGGCCAAAGATGCCCAAAAAAACCCCACAAGAACCATTATTCCTTGACTGTTTATTAATCTCCTCCTCAGTCTCCTCAGTCTCATAGTATCAACCACATAAGTCAGGAATTGTCATAAGTCAGAAATATTTGACAGAATTTGTGAGGTGCAAGGCGTGTCTTGCTAGCAGTCCATCTTCCAGGAAGCTTAGCCCATCGTGCCAAAAACCTAGTCCTTCACTCCGACAACACCTTCGTGGCCAATTGTTAACCCAGAGTATTTTCCTTTCCTTTTCTGTTCCTCTTCTAAGTGTGAAAACTACCTGGGTTCCAAAAATGATCATTTTAAATCTTTGAGTTGTCAGAAATGTACACCAGCAGTTCTCCCTGAAGGGGACTCTGACCGTTTTTTTAGAGGAAAAAAAACCCTTTTTCAGAATGGGGCTGAGGGGAGAGGCTCCGTGGGTGGTTTCCTGGCTGCCTGGCAGCACATCCGGGAACGCCAAGGGAATTGGGGGCATGTTCCATGAGAAACGTTCCCATGGAATGGGGAAAGGTCCTGGGCACACCCTTACACCTTCTGGCGCTCCCCTTCTGCCCGGCTCTTTCAAGAGAGACAGAGAGATAGGGAAACGAAGGGAACTCTCAGCCACTGGATATGGAGAACAAGGGAGGTCATTTCCCCCACAGTTATTCCCAGTTATTGAGCCAAGAAAACACACGAAGGGCCTACTGGGGTGGTCCAAAGGGTCATCCTGTCCAGTGCTCTGTTGCCACAGTGGACAACCTGTTGCCCTTCTGAGGGAGCCCACAACCAGAACAGAAGCAGAGCCCGCCCTGCTTCTAGTGAAGCGCATTCAGGACTCCAAAGGAAAGTGGCTTCCGATTGTGAAGGAAGAAAGATCTCCACCATGACTGGATGCCTCCATTTTGCCATGAAAGAATCCTGGCCTCGGGTGCCTGTACTGTAGATTAAAAAAAACTTTGTCCAGGTTTCTGCCGGTACCAATGGATGTCATCCCAGCTCCCGCCACCCTTTCTAGTGCAGGAGAGTTTAGCCGTCTGTCGGAGGCTGGGAACAGACGGGCGGTCGAGACACATAGCACAGTCCGACGCCAGGCACATACCAGGCTGCGGGAGGAGGGGTCAACTTCTAGGGCAGGAGAGTGTAGCCATCTGTCCTGGGGACACAGTTTCAGAGGCCGACTGGGTCAGGGCATGGCCAGCCTGTGTGGCCTTGGGCAAGGGGCACAATGCCCGGATGCTCTCAGAAGATGCGAAAGGAAAACCAGTCCTGAGTAGTCCTCTAGCTAGAAAGCCCTGAAAAGGGTCAGCATGAGTTTTTTAAAAATGGCTTCATGACACATTAATACAGTGGTGCCCAGCTTGACGATTACCCCGCTCCACGACAAATCTGCTTTACGATGAGGTTTTTGCAATCGCTACTGCGATCGTAAAACGATGTTTAAATGGGGAGAAATTCACTTTACGACGACTGGTTCCCTGCTTTGGGAACTGATTCTTCGCTAAACGACGATTTTAAAACAGCTGATCGGCTGCTCTCAAAACGGCCACGCACTGTGCAAAATGACTCCCTGCTGTGTTTGGGACAGATTGCTTGCTTAACAGGCACCAGAAAATGGCCGCCCTAAGGAGGATCTTCACTGCACAATGAGGTATTTCACCCAGAGGAACGCATTGAACTGGGTTTCAATACATTTCAATGGGTTTTTTACTTTCGCTTGACGACGATTTCATTCTACAGTGATTTTGCTGGAAGGAATTATCGTTGTCAAGCGAGGCACCACTGTACTATTATCCTTAGATAGAGGGAAATGATTGGAGGGACATCTCCCCCTAGAGGACAAAGAGAAGAGGGAAGGCATCTCATGCATATTTCACAAACATATTTGTCTGATTATTAATTGAGTTCAGTCCAACATGTCAGGGGCAGCTCCAGAGGCAGACAAAGTGCATATGGTTTCCCAGGATGTGGACTTGCCCAAGAAAATTCGCATCAAAATATAGCAGTTAGTCTCTAACGTGCTTGTTTTATTTTTATATTGTTATAATTTTCTCTTAAATATATTATTACTTTTCCTTAGATATTTTGCCTAAAAAGCTTGCACAGACTAACATTGCAAAGCCCAGGATCCTGTTCATACTCTCAGGTACATGAAGGCAACACCAACGGTGAAGAGACACGGCGACGAATAGGAAAATGAATCACAATATTCAAAGAATATCCCTGTTTCATCAGACATCTGTTGCCTCGTATTCTTGAGGTCCAGAGACCCTGACTAATACGAAGCATCGAATAGGACCCTCTTATATTTGTTTCTTCGTCTATCTCTATCTACCTCATTCCCCCGCAGATAAGCTGTTCCTCTCGG
The DNA here is from genome assembly GCF_051106095.1 of Pogona vitticeps. Lineage (NCBI taxonomy): Eukaryota > Metazoa > Chordata > Lepidosauria > Squamata > Agamidae > Pogona > Pogona vitticeps. The sequence goes on along the minus strand of NC_135796.1, from coordinate 9,972,550 downwards.
GGGGGGGCATAAGAAGAGGGATTTTCCCTTCGGGCGGCTTCCTAAAGGCTGCCGGGAGGGATTCCCACCTTCCTGTTTACAAGGACGGGGGGGGGGGGGGATCACTTTGCTCAGACATGGGGGATCACATTGCCCCTGTGGCATCCGGGGGGGGGGGGGGGGAAGCCTGACCAAAAGAATTCTCCCTGCTGTCTTTGCAAACGACGGGTGTTTTGGGGGGGATGACTTCAGTCAGGCCTCCCCCATCTTTCTATGCTCAGGCAGGCAGGCAGGAGAAAGGCAAAGGAAGTGGGACCCAAGCGATTCCCCCAACCCCACCGGCTTTCCAAAGACAGCAGGAGTGGGGGGGGATTGCTTGGGTCCCACTTCCCTTGTCTTCCGGGCATAGAAAGAGGGGCTGGAAAGCCTGGTTCAAGCGGTCCCTCCATCCTGCTGTCTGGCACTGGGGGGGAATTGCCTCAGTCAGGACTCCCCGCGTGCCCCGGTGTTGCATCATCGTGCGCTATGAGCTGCTCTCATGAAGTAAACAGTCATCGTCTGCCTCGTCTTCTGCTTGAACGTTGGAGAGGGTTAGGGTGGCCTTGTTGGCAGAGCTGTCAACGGAACCGGAGAATCGCTCTGGGGTCCCGGAGGCTCTAGCATGATGTTGATGTATTAGCCATATGGGGGCACCGACAGGCTTCTGTGGGTGCCAGGAGTTGTAGAAGCCGCTAACCCTCCCACTCCCTCTCCTGCAAGAGATCTGGACTAGAGATAGGGATGGAGAAGAAAGAAAGGGTGATTTGTCAAGGTTGGGAAATCACAAATAGGAATGTATAATTTTTTTCCCAATTAAATTGATGAATTGATTTTTCTATTTATCTTTAATTTAAGATGCTATAAAATATCCCCTAGGAACCTAGAGATGCCAAATTTTAGGGAAGCCTCCACTTCCTCTCCCCTACAAGTCCTGCAACTTCAGGGAAGTTTGGGTTTCGGACGTCCGGTTTATATACTCACAAAAAAGCCCACCCAGACATAGAAGAAAGCTGGTTCTTCCCCATTTGGTGTATAGGAATAAACGTTGAACTATATGTTTCGTATCTGTGATTAATAAAATGTTGAAGACATTGCACCTCCCGCTTGAGGTGAAGCAGGAAATAGTTCAGTGTGGCAGGTATGCCTCTGATTCTCATTTTTGGTCATTCATGTGGATATCAAACCTGACCAGATAATCTAATCTAACAAAACCTATTTCTGCTTTGTCAATCAATCAATCAATCAATCAATCAATCAATCAATCAATCAATCAATCAATCAATCAATCAATCAATCAATCAATCAATCAATCAATCAATCAATCAATCAACTATTCACTCACTCCGATAGTCAAGCAACAGCCAATCAATCACCCAAAAAGTCCCTTTTCTTGTCTGTGTCCAATATTGAATAAACACACATGACATAAAGCAGAATGTTACCAAATAGAATACTCGCTGGTGAGTGTTTAGCCCTTTACATAGGGAGCTTTAATAAGGGAGATTATTAATTAGAAGTTTAAGAAGCCAATTCCTTCGCAGATTTTTCATGCAGCAGCAGAAATTTCTGCAATGTTCAGATCTGAAACAAACAAGAAATTGTAAAGTGCATCAGATTGTCTTGCAATTTCCATTTTAATTTTTTTTCTATATCACAATAAAAAAAAAGACACTATGTTAGAAGAGGAGAAATCAGTTCAACTTTCCAGAATGGCAGGGACATTGTTTTGATCAGAAAGGTTGGCATCCCTACCTCACCCCACCTGCAAGTGCCGACAAAAGTGTATTGAGATGGGCCAAGGTGAAGGTTCGGCGGTGCTTTGGAACCAAGGAAGCTTCTGTGCTTTGAAGGGGAACATATTCTCTTGCAGAATCACCAATAAGGACCTTTCAGGTCTGTTGGCGTATTTCTGCATCCTCTTGGGCAGAACGGAGGCCAGTCTCTTTTCAACCCAGACATGATCGCAGGTCCCTTTACTCCATATCTGTTTTCCAAAATGTGTCAACGTTGTGCGGGAAATGTTGCATATTCAGGGATGTGGAGAATAGACATAAAACCTCATTTTCTCAGCAATGTTGGGCTTCTTACAATGATTATTTCAGTGCCCCAACGCAGCCTGCAACCAACACAAGAGCTGGGCTTGGAGATCCACCTAGAGAACTTTCAGTGTTATTTATGCAAGCACCATAAGTTGGGCTTTGAAAGACACGAACAACCCACACAGCCACTTCAATGGGATGTGTGTTATAAGTAGAGAAGGGGACGCACCGCCAAAAGGGTGGTTTATCTTGGTTTGTGGTTTGTCAAGCTTGATGACCTGTGAAGGAAAGCAGGAGGAAAGTGAGTCGTCCTCATTGATAGAAGGGTCAAAAGGGGGAAAGGGAAGTAGTGGGAGTGGGGCGACTGAGGTGAAAGAAATCTTAATGGAGGAGGAAGGGAAGATAGAGGAGATGAAGGGAAGGACAGAAATTTGTCTGTTGGAAGAAGGAGAGAATGGAAAGGGGGAGGAGCTAAACTGTCTATATGGGATGAGAGTATAAAAGATCGAGAGGAGATTTGTTAGTAGGTTCGAGGATGAGGGGAGGAAAAGGAACGAGGAGAGAGAGAAGGGATTTACAGATGCGAATTATGAGAAAACACATGGGCTTCTCAGAGACTCCCCTAACATGAAGGTTGGAGGGCTGTTACCGGATCCAGAGCTAAAGAAAGATGGAGAGACGGTATACGAGACTCAGGAATGGATGGTGATCATTTTCCCGTGGGGATAAGGATGAGGCAGGAAAGTGGTCAGACCAGACCAGACTTACAACAAACCACCGAAGGAAGGGGACTGGCCTCGACACCCATGTTGTGGCACCATTTGCGTGGTGAGGAATGCCCTTCTTCGTAATCCTAGGGATCGCGAGCGTTTTGGCCCAGCACGCCAATGAGCTACCCTGGTTTCCAGAAAGAATTGACCTCGTCCAGTTACGGACCTTTGCCTGACTTATCCTGTTTTGATCCTGTTGAAATAGCTGTGGAAAAGCTGAAAGTTCATAAAACCGAAGTTGTGAACGTTACAGACAAGTCTCGGTCGTCATTTCCCTCCAAAACTGAGGAACTGCCACCACTTCCAAATGAACCCAATCACATGAACCAAAAACCATCCATTTCTCCCCGCTCAACAGGCTGTCTCTTTGCAAAGGGTGGCCCAGCTTCCCTGAGGGCATCGGAGCCGGCCCTAAAGGAAGCCTCAGCTGCCGGAGGCTCGGCTGTCGGAGGCCGTCGCAGCAGGGGTGTCCGTGGGGGTGGCCGAGCTAAGGAAGCCATGGGAGCAGTGGGGAAGGGGGTGAAGCCCTCGGCTGTGGGGGTAAGGGCCCCTCTCTGCCTATGCGCCTGCTGATCAGCTCTTCAGCGCACCCATAAGCAGGTGCGAAAGGCCTCAGGGAAGGCTAAGTTATCCAGCAGCCTAGTCTGCCTTCTCTGGCTACGGAGGATTTTTCAAAAAGGGCAAATATTCATGCCTTCATATTCATCAGGGTCTCTGAAATTAACAAATACAAAGGGACAAATGGGTCAAGCCACAGTGAGGTCAGTCGGACGTAGGCCAGACTAAAGGCAATTGGAGTTGTGAGGCACAAACACATTCCTCTGTCGTCCTCACAGTCCCAGAGGGTGGGGGATTTTTCTGAAGCAAACGCAGTTGAGCGTCGAGATCCATGGTTTTTCGACTCCATGAGTCCTAGTCTGGCTTTGCTCACTTGCCTTCGTTCAACAAGGGAGCAGGGGAGCGCCTACCTGACCCACGTCCCTCTCTTCTTTCTCTACGGAGAAAGGGGGCTGCCTGCAATCGAGAGGATCCTCCACACACTTCTTCTGCACAGGCAAAGACCCAAGTCAAGCGGAGAGCCTATACAAAAGCAGACAACTTGTGAGGATGGAGGTGGCCAGCTAGAGGCCCCCTTCCTCATGTGCGGGATAAACCAGCGTGACTAGGCTTGAACAAGGCTATCCTTGAGACCCACCATCTCACGTGCCCCAAAGCCCTGTCAGAGAGGCCGTCAGTCAGAAGCGACTGGAAAGCAAATGACAAAAACAAGGTTAAAAGGGAGGGATGATGGGGCATATGAAGCACAGAAGACTCACATCCCCTTTTCAGAGTGGCAGGAAGTGCATGTTTTGTACATTCACCGTAGGTTTGAACATGGGGAGACTGAATTGGGCGGAGAGAGGAAGCAGAGCCTCCTCAAAGTTTTCCTTCCTCCCCTTAGCAGAGGTTTCTGTCTCAGATCCCCTTATGGTTGTATCGCTGTGGGGAACTGTGGGCTATTAACCCTGCTGTAATATGCACAACAGTAGTATGTCGCCTCATCCTTTCCCTGGACGTTGGTGATGGTCAAAGAGGCAACATTTCTGGCAGCATCTGCAGAAGGGGAGAAACGACCAGAGACCTCCGGTCCAAAATCTGTCTTGTTCCTGTTTAAACTATGCCAGAAGAGGAATCTTGGGCTTTCCCCTCCTCTTTGCTGAAGCCAGCTGAATCCTCCAAATATAAAGCCAGCACTAATTGTGCAAGGAAGCTGAACTGGGCGTCCGAGAGGTGCTGAGGCCAATTCTGGTTAAGGTGAACCGAGCAAAGATTCCTGAGGGGACAGGAGAAATGTATTAAAGCTTATTGGATTTTTCCATAAAATTAAATAAACTGTTAAACTAAAAGCCATTGAAGAAGAAAGGATAGAGATGAGACAGAGAATGTGGTTTGGAGAGCATAGAAAAAAAAATACTAGGGAATATTCTTGACCTGGTGTGAATGTCAGTAACACAAGCAGAAGGCAAAACCACCTCATGGTGTTCAGACCCAGTTTCTGGAGGCAGAAGGTCCTGGGTTGTTGCTGTTGCTGCCTCTCCCTTAAAGGCCCAGAGGGGATCCCGTATGCAAATCAGCCACTCTTGTTAATTAGCTGGGAAGCTCAGGCTGAGGGATTCCATGCCCTTTATGGCCTGCTGGTGGAAGGGGCTGCCTCACTCTGCCTAGCGGTAGGGCTGGCCCTCATCCAGCTGCAGGGCAAACGTTCCCGTCATTCAGGCAGGGGTCGTGGATTCTGGACCCCTTTCGCTGCTTCCGAGTGAGTGTGCTTTCAGGACAACGGACAGAACCCTTCCCAGGAGTAGGTGACCCAAGGCATGCGGTGCAAGCCCCTTCACATACAGTGTTGCTCTCTGGTCCCGGCTCCTTCTTGCTGATGCTAAACAACCTGGCCTGATTCCCCAACTCCTGTCCTCCTAGCTTGATTTGCGAGAGAATGTGTTTGGGGGACAGTTTTGAATCATCCTGGCTAGTCCAAGGTGAGGGCAATCATGAACTGATCATTGCATTCATTACTTAAGGAACAAAACTGGACAAAATTGACGGAGAGGGGTGCTCTCTCTGCAAGCCATCTGAAGCCACTGACTTATGATCAGCCAAGCTTCTCTCCCTCCAGGCAAAGAGGGGCAAAGTGGGTTGGAATGGGGGGCATCATCAACCCTCTGGAGTTTAACCTGGCAAGGAAAAGTTAATGATAAAGGAGTGAGGAAACATCAGCAGAATCTGGATCCCCGTGGTTCACACTTGTTGGGGTGGATCCATCTTGGTTTCTCTGCCTGAGTACAGAAGGAAGGTACAGAAGAAAAAGAGACATTTGCACAGAAGGCTGTCCAGCTTCACTGCAGGTCCTTCCAGTTGAGGTCTATCAGATAAAGAGGAATGAATGGTATAAGACCTCCCACTAGAGGCCAAAGGGGAGAGAGCAGGCACCCCAGGCCACGTTTCACAAACAAAAATGGTGGCCCACAAAGGAAATTTAGTCCAACAGATCTGGAGGGGCTCCAGGGTTAGAGAAAATACACGTGCTTGGAGGCTGAGGAAGGTTTGCTGTCTTCAATGTAAGGCACGAAGGCTTTGTCAGGGTTTCATGTTGGGCCAGCCAAAGTGGAAGACTTGCAGACTAGAAATCAAAGCCCCCCTGAAAGCATGGTGGGTGACAATATGTGAACTCACAGAGATACCCTTCTCTGGCTGGTGGGTTCTGGAAACTGCATAATCTGAAATGGCTAAGGAAGAACCATGTCCTAAACCATGTCTTGTTTGGCTTCAACTGGTGGGAGAGGCAAACTTTCACCTCTTCCTGCTTAGGCTCATCATGGAAAACGAAGCCTTTCTCGACAGAGCACAGTAGATGCTCCTGGAAGAGCAGCCAGGGTGGGCGGGTGAATCTTGGAACTGGTCCCACTGCAACTGGTTCTTTTTCGCTTTCCTGCTTTTGAAGATGCCCATCCTAAAAGATGTTGATCAAGGGCAAGCCGTTCTCAAGCTCAGAATGGCTGATCTAGGTTTCCTTAAAGTTCTTCTTTCACCAAAGAGGGATTTGCTGCTTGGGGGATGACCAAGCTCAGGCAGGAATGCACTTTCAGTCTGTGGCAAAACTTGTAAATGTTACTTCTTAGGACTAAAGTTCTTCGAATCCCGCAGCCAGCCTGGAGCTTTACTGCAAAAACCCAACGTTTTTCATCTTTTTCCCTAGACATAGCGGGCATCCATGGGCCGCCAAGGATAGATTCTCTAAAATGAATTGGACAACAAAATTGCACAGGTTTCAATTGATATGTTTTTGGAGGGACTAAGTTATGTTAAGCCCTTTGCTTGCACATTGCCTCTCCTCGTATTTCAGCTCTGGAAGAGTTTTCACTTTGCACTTCTGCTGGAAAATTGGGCCTCATTTTTTTAAGGCCTTCCCTGGTCCCAAAGATTTTAACAATAGATTGACGTGCAGAATTGTCACAGATGTAGTTTTTTCAGCGATGTCTCCGTGGGCTGGAAACCAAGTCTTTTGAGGAGAGATGGAAAGAACTGGGCATGTTTAGGAGATCAATAAACAGTCAAGGAATATCTTATTGCCTTGAATGAGTTCAGATCCCCAGGGCCAGACAAACTGTATCTAAGAGTACAGAAGGAATTGGCTGAATACATCTCAGAACAGCTATCCATTATTTCTTGAAATCATGGATGGTTGGAGGAGGGCTAATGTTATCCCTGTCTTCAAAAAGGGCAAAAAGGAGGGACCTGGAATCTACAGGCCAGTCAGCCTGACATCAATCTCAGGGAAATTTCTGGGACAGATTATTAAGCGGTTGCAATGCAAACATCTTTTTTTAAAAAAACAGTAATAACTAGAAGCACATCAGATTAATCCAATCTCAATTTTTGATTGCATAATCTCTGATAAACAGAAGGAATGCTGATTAGCAAATTAACAAGGTTTAGGCTGGATAGAACAACTGTCAGGTGGATAAACAATTGGCTACAGAATCGTACTCAGAGGATGATGATTAAAGGCCCATATCAAACTAGGAGAAGCTAACCGTGCCTGGAGAGCAAATGGGCTCATCGCAGGGCCCAGAACATTAAATATTTTTATTAATATTTTTTGATCCCTGACTGCATGACAGGCAACAATAGGCTCCAGTTACAGGAAGTCAGATCTCTGGTTAATATCAGGAAAAACTTCCTAAACGTTGTGACAAACCCAGACCTACTGGGATCTGCCACACTTTAACTAAGCTGCCACCAACCATTCCCTGTAAGAAGTCACACAGACCAGGGATGGATTTTTAACAAATAAAAGAATAAGGTTTATTTAAAACAACACACAGGGAAAATAAAATGATCAGGTGAATAAGATTTAGTAACGTGGCTTAGTTTCACTCATACATACACACAGTTTGGTTCACACAGAACCCTTAACTTGAAGCACAGACCCTGAACCTATCAGTTCTGGCTAACCAACAGACACCTGAACCTATCAGGTTGGTACTCTGACACACAGTAGTACCCTGTCTGACACACAGACTCCCACACCAGCTTCTTCTTCCCAGCTGCTGCTTCGTCACATCCCAGTGTCTCTTAAACTTCTCCACACACGCATCACATATATATACAGTACAGCCCCTCCTCCTGATGTCCCGCCTTCCACTCCCCATAGGATGGAACTTTCCCTCCAAACCCATGACAGACAGGTAACATCAGTGCTGTATGTAACACCTCCCCTCTTTATAAGTTGTTTTGTAGGGGGAAAGCTAAGGTGCTTTTTCCCAAAAAACAACCTGGATAAAACACACAACAACAGTTATACATACCATATCATACTTACTTATACTTACATTCTAAGTTAACCATAGCAATTAGGCATTTAAACATTTACCATATACATTACATCAATTTACCTTTATTCATACAAACCAAGTTCAAAAAACAGGTACATTTAACTTTTGTCATCAATATATATACATAGTCCATGTTCTTTCGCCGTCTTCAATCTTCAGGTCTTCTTGACAAGGCGTCAGCAACACAGTTCACTGACCCTCTGACCACCTTCACTTCAAAGTCATAGTCCTGCAGATTTAAAGCCCACCTCATAAGTTTACTATTGTGGGTTTTCATTGTCTTTAACCATTGCAGTGGTGAATGGTCAGTGCACAGAATAAAATGTCTTCCCCAGATGTAAGGCTTGGCCTTCTGGATCGCGTAGACTATGGCCAAACACTCCTTCTCCACGGTTGCCAAATGTCTCTCACCTTTTTGAAGTTTCCTACTCAGGTAGGACACTGGATGCTGGTCACCATTCTCATCCTCCTGGCACAGAACTGCTCCTACCCCGCTGTTAGACGCATCGGTGTAGATGATGAACTCCCGGTCGAAGTCTGGAGCACGCAGCACTGGATAGTTGATTAACGCCTGCTTCAACCTCTGGAACGCCTCCTCACAGTCGCTGGCCCACGGGATGCGGTCATCAGCCTTCTTCCTCGTCAGATCGGTCAGCGGAGCCGCAATCTCGCTAAACCTCGGGATGAACTTTCTGTAGTAGCCCACCAACCCAAGAAATGATTTGACTTTTTTCTTGGTGTTGGGTCTGGGCCAATCACGAACAGCTTCTATTTTGGCCTCCAGGGGTTTTATCACTCCTCCCCCTACCATGTGACCCAAGTATTTTATTTCTGGGCTACCCAGCTGACACTTGCTGGCCTTTACTGTTAGCCCTGCTGCACTTAACCTCTGCAGCACTAACTCCAGGTGTATCAGATGATCTTCCCAGGTATTACTGAAGATCCCTATGTCGTCAATGTAGGCCACTGTAAAGTCACTGAGCCCTGCCAAGGTCTGGTCCATCAGCCTTTGGAATGTGGCTGGTGCATTTCTGAGACCAAAGCTCAGGACTCGAAACTCATAGAGACCAAAAGGGCTGCAAAAGGCAGTCTTTTCTTGATCCCTGGGATCAATTCTTAATTGCCAATATCCCTTTACCAGGTCCAATGATGAGATGAACCGACAACCCCCTATGGTTTCAATCAGGTTGTCTAGCCTGGGCATTGGGTAGGCATCAGGAGTGGTTACACGGTTTAATTTCCTGTAATCGACACAAAACCTAATGCTCCCATCAGGCTTGTCCACAAGGACTATCGGAGAGGACCAAGGACTAGAAGAGGGGACGATTATGTTCTCCCTAAGCATCTCGTCCAGCTCCTTCCGCACCTTGTCCCTATAGGGTCCCGTTACTCGGTATGGGGATACTGCCTGCGGGGGTGCATCCCCTGTGTGGATCCGATGCATCACTCCCTTCACTATCCCCGGCTTGTTGGAAAACACCTGTTGATATTTACTAAGCAGCATTTTTAGTTCTTGCTGCTGGTCTTGGGTGAGTGCAGGACTGATCTTTACCTCCTCTGGGTTGTATTTTACTTCCCCTCTACCCTCCCAGAAGGGTAATTCAGCTTCCTCACTCTCAGCCGCTTTTATCGCAAATAGAACCCTCTGTTCCCCTCTGTAGTAGGGTTTTAGGGCATTCACATGAACCACCCTCCTTGCCTGGTTCTCCTCCTGCTCTATTAGGTAGTTCAGGTCTGACATCTTGGAAATGACCCTATATGGTCCTGCCCATTTGAGCTGCAGTTTGTTCTCTCTGCAGGGCCTAAGCCAAAGCACTTCCTCCCCTGGGTCAAAGTGCCTCTCTCTAGCTTTGTGGTCATACCATGTTTTCTGTCTGACCTTCTGAGCTTGCAGGTTTTCTGCTGCCAGCTCTAGATTTCTCTTTAGGTCATTCATCAAGGTGTCTATGTATGTCACAACGTCTTGTGGGTCATCCTGGGTGATCTGCTCCCAATTTTGTTTGATCAAATCAAGGGGCCCTTTCACCCTTCTCCCAAATAAAAGTTCAAATGGACTGAACCCGGTACTGGCTTGTGGCACTGATCGATAAGCAAACAAAAGGGATTGCAGCTTCTGGTCCCAATTGTTTGGATTCTCTGCCAAGTAAGCCCTAATCATGCGCATTAGAGTCCCATTGAACTTCTCAGTTAACCCATTACTTTCAGGATGATAAGCAGTGGTTTCCTTGTGCTTAATTCCACAGATTTGCCATAAGCGTTTCATGAGCTTTGATGTGAACGATGCGCCCAAATCTGTGATTATTTCTGAGGCAAATCCCATCCTGGACATATACCCCACCAAGGCATCTGCCACTGTGTTAGTTTCAATGTTAGTCAAGGGTATGGCTTCAGGGTACCTTGTGGCATGGTCCACAATTGTGAGAATGAACCTGTTCCCCCTCTTTGTGGCCTTGGGCAAAGGTCCCACAATATCCACCCCTATGCATTTGAACGGAGTGTCAATCACAGGCAAAGGGCACAACTTTGCTTTGGTCCTATCGCGGCTATTCCCCTGCCTTTGACACACATCACATTGTTTACAGAACTCCCTGATCTGCTTCCCTATGTCAGGCCAGTAGAAATTCTGTGTGATTCTCTGCTGTGTTTTGTTCACCCCTAAGTGCGCAGCAAACACGTCAGAGTGCCCCCTTTGTAAGATCATGGGGCGATACTTTTCAGGTACCACCAGCTGACTTCTGATCCCATCTCCCCCTTTTGAGGTATTCCTCAGGGTCTCTCTATATAAAATCCCCTTTTTCTCCAGAAATCTCACTGGGGTTTCAGGTGTTAGCTGGGCGTCAGTCACCTGTTCAAAACACTTTTGGAGAGTGGTGTCTGCCTTTTGCTCTTGTCCAAATCTGCTGTCTGTGGTCAAGGTTTCCACCACAGCTTCTGAACTCCCCCCACCTGCTTCCGTCTCTGGCTCATCATTACCCCCCTGAACTGTCCCCGTGGTGGCTTGTGAGCGTGTAATCACTAGCACCCTTTTCACATGTTCAGCCAGGTCATTTCCCACGAGCACGGCTGCTGGCAGAGTCGATGAAATCGCTAGCCGCCAAACTCCCCTCCAGCCTTGAAAGTTGACAGGTACCTCCGCGACTGGGAGTGAGATTATCTGCCCCTCAATCCCTGCTACCTTTATGCTCTCATTCGGGATTATATATTCCCTAGGAATAATATCTGGATGGCACAGGGTCACCTGAGAACAAGTGTCCCGCAGCCCCCGATACTGACGGCCAAGTATTCCTACGTCCACCCCTGCTGTCTCAAACAACTGAGAATCTGTTCTCACGAGCAAGCATCGCTTGACCTCCACAAGAGGACCACCTTCCTCAGCCTGATCAGCAGATGCAGCCGTTCCAGACTGAGCAGCCATGGCAACAGGCTCCCTCAGTGACAATGAGCCTTGCTCTCTCTGGACACAGAACACAGCTTTTGGCTTGGTTCCACTAGAATCCTGAGGCACCATTCCTTTTAGCTGCTTTAATTTCTCACACTCTGAGATTAGATGGCCCTTTCCCTGACAGAAATAACATTTTCTGGTGTATTTTGATTCTCTCTCATCTTGTTTTGGTTTTCCCTCCAAAATCTGAGGTCTTGGTTTCATGTCTGAGGGCTTCCCTTCACCATGGGCCCCTCCCCCTTGCTGGCTTTTCCCTGGTCCCTGAGAGTACTTGCTGTAGGTTTCTTTGGGTTTACCTACAGATTTCCCCTCACCCAAGGGCTTTCTTATTTGTGAAATAAAATCTGCGATCTCGGCAGCTTCCACCACAGATTTTGGTTTCCTTTCCCTCACCTGGAATTTCAATTCCCCATGCAGGACTGAATAGAACTGTTCCAGTGCTATCAAGTCTTTAAGCTGCTCATAGGTCTCTGTCCCCTCCTGAGATAGCCATTTCTCAAGCAGCCTCACCAATTGGGCCCCCACTTGGGTAAAAGTCTGCTCTGGTTTTTTTGTGATTGACCTAAATCTTTGTCTCAACTGTTCCGCATTTATCCCATGTCTTGCAAACACCAGTTTTTTAAACTCTGCAAAATCTTTCATCAGTTCCTCAGGCATCTCGGCATAGACCTCAGCCAGGCTACCACTGATTAAAGATCGCATGATGGTCATCTTCTCAGTTTCCCTTACTGAGAAGTCCACAAACGCTCTTTCCACTAAGGAAAAGAACACCTCAGGACAATCTCCCTTGTGGTACACAGGGAATTTCTTCAGGTCAGCTTTAGACAATTGGCCTCCCTCAGAATCCCTATTGTTATTATTGTTCTGGTTCATCATTTCCAATTTTCTTAATTCAAACGCCATTCTTTCTTTTTCCAGAGCAATTTTCTCTCTCTCCATTCTTTCTTCTCTTTCCATTCTCTCAATCTCAAATTGCCTTCTTTCTCTCTCTAATCTTTCCTCCTTTTCCATTCTCTCTCTCTCTAATCTTTCCTCCATTTCCCTCACCCTCAGTTCATGCTGTTGGGCTAGGAGTAATTTTCTGAGTTCTGGGTTCTGCTCTCCTGTACTGTCACCCTGCACTGAGCCAAATTCATCCTCAGAACCTTGGTCAATCTGGGGGTCTTTCACTTCACCCATTTCTGCCATCTGGCTTCGAGTCAAGGGCATACTCCCCCCCCAGAACAGGCTGCTTTAAAAGTCAAGCCTCAAAATAAAGCGACCACTTTTTTTTCCCTCTCTTTTGCCTCAGAACCAGCTTTCTATAGATTATTGCTGTTCTTCAGCACTACTGTAACTTGCAACAGTTGCGAGCCAGAGTCTACCCCCCTCTGCTGGGCCTCTCAGCAGGCAGGCTGAATCACTTCTACTTTACAGTTTTGCCTCAGCTTTTTTCCCGCCAAAACCAGGCTGCCTCAGAGCACCTTAATCTAGTCTCCCCAGTTGGCACGTTCTTCCACTAGCGCACCTCCCCCTGAGGTACACCTAGAAGATTACCTACGCGCCTCAGATTGTCCCTGACTAGACCCCCCTTGCTCTGGGCACACGTGCCAAGGCTTTGCTGGACCACTGGACAACTGGACCAGTCGTATCCCACACGCTGGACACCAATCAATGTGACAAACCCAGACCTACTGGGATCTGCCACACTTTAACTAAGCTGCCACCAACCATTCCCTGTAAGAAGTCACACAGACCAGGGATGGATTTTTAACAAATAAAAGAATAAGGTTTATTTAAAACAACACACAGGGAAAATAAAATGATCAGGTGAATAAGATTTAGTAACGTGGCTTAGTTTCACTCATACATACACACAGTTTGGTTCACACAGAACCCTTAACTTGAAGCACAGACCCTGAACCTATCAGTTCTGGCTAACCAACAGACACCTGAACCTATCAGGTTGGTACTCTGACACACAGTAGTACCCTGTCTGACACACAGACTCCCACACCAGCTTCTTCTTCCCAGCTGCTGCTTCGTCACATCCCAGTGTCTCTTAAACTTCTCCACACACGCATCACATATATATACAGTACAGCCCCTCCTCCTGATGTCCCGCCTTCCACTCCCCATAGGATGGAACTTTCCCTCCAAACCCATGACAGACAGGTAACATCAGTGCTGTATGTAACAAACGTTAGAGTTGAATGGGAATGGAACGAATTACCTCAACAGCTGGTGAGTGCGGGAACAGGGGAGGCATTCGAGAGAAATGTAGACAACCACTTGCCAGATACCCTTTGCTCAGCATTCCTGGCCCTTTTGGGCTCCTTCCCGCTTCATGATTCTATGATTCTGGGACACCTCTGGGGTTCTCTGCTCTGCCCACTCAACTGCTTGTGCAGAATTCAGAATTAGCTCTGATACTAGTCAGGAAAATCACAGGGAATTCTTTCCTGGTCCTTCCTAGTCCTTGCTCTGGAATACATCCGCCAATTTGTCAATAAATATGCTCTCCAGAGAGCTCTCACTCTAAGGCCAGATCTTTTTAAGATCTGTAATATCTGTGAATTCACAAATATAGAGAATAGAAAGTCACCCCCTGGCAAACAGTGTTTTTTTAAAAGAGTCTGTTACTCCTTTTCTCATCTAGAATCAAGCCTGGGTCGGTGAGGAACTACAGCCCTTTACCTCCTATACTTGCTCCCCTTGTGGGTCCCTGTTCTTCTGGATCAGAAGCTCCAAAAATGAATAAAAGTAGAACTGGAAGTCGTTCGAATGACACTTTGATGTTTCTCAGCGGTTCAACGAAGAGGGCGGGGAGTCTATAGAGGAGGGGACATCATTTGCATGTGGGGCTGCGTCACACCCTCTGCCAGGTTTAAGAAGGGCCAGGAAGGTCTGCGTCAGAAGACTCTCTGCAATTGGGAAAGAAGGGTCACCTCCGTTCCCATCATGCTCTGGGCTCCCATCCTGCTCACCTTCCTCTCTTATCCCTCAGGTATCATGTAGGAATGTGCTTTTGCTTGATCCCTTTCACAGGTGGAACTTTGCTTCATCCTAAGCCATTCCTTTTCCCTTCCAGGTTCCTCTGGGCAGTACGTGCTGACCCAGCCGCCCTCCGCCTCTGTGTCGCTGGGAGGAAATGCCCAAATCTCCTGTTCAGGAAACAACATTGGGGGCAAGTATGTGCACTGGTACCAGCAGAAAGAGGGGAAGGCTCCAGTCCTCATCATATATAAGGACAGCAGCAGACCCGATGGGATCTCGGACCGATTCTCTGGCACCAACTCTGGCAACACGGCCAGGCTAAGCATTGCCAGGGCCCAAGCAGGAGACGAGGCAGTTTATTACTGCCAGGTGTGGGACGGCAACGCAGCTCACGGTGATACAAACAAAGGGGGAACTGGGACAAAAACCTCCTGCTAGAAAAGACATGCTTTCTATTGAAACTGCTGCTCTTCCTGTCGAGTTTAATTTACATGAAACGTGTAGGGTGGCCCTGCGGTCTGCTTTTTAGGAGATGGATCTCTCCTTCAAGGTGTGCTTTTATGTGAAGGCCTATCTAGCCTAATTCTGCCCAAAGTATAGAGGGCCCTAAGAAGGGAAGGTAGCAACCCTGACGTTGTCCCTCATCTGCTGGGGGATAGTAGAGGGTGCAGGGGGGCAGACCATTTGCTTGGGCTGGCCTACGTTCCTCCCAACTGTCCTGAGAGGAATCGGACTGCTGCTAACCGGCCAGGGGTTCAAATCCCTGCTCTCTGCCTCCTGGAAGAGAAGGTCAATGAGATCACCCAGAAAGTATGTGGGGAATAAGGTGGTCCTGCCTTCAGCTTGTGCAACTCCTTGTGGCCTCTGCAGCTTCGGGCTGCCTCTGCCCATTCAGAGGACCACCAGAAAGATAGAGTGGGGAACGGTTTTGCTGTGAGAACCCTGGGAACAGACTCGAGGACACCTAATTACCCTGGGCTGGATCCACACAAAGGGCCATACACCAGATTTGGAAAAATGCCAAAGTGCGAATCACAGACGGACTCTTTCTGCCAGCGTTCGGCTTCCACAGAGAGAAGCAACAAACCCTGGTCTGGTTTTGTCGTGCACTGGCAACCTCACAAGTCCCGACAGTGCAGTTCAGAAGTTGATCATTCAAAATGTGGGGTCTTTCTGGAGAGGAAAAAGTGATAAGCTGAAGAATCAGTCCGTCTCGGCTTGGGTCGTCTTCTTTTCCTGCCACCTTTGCCAGCATGATTGTTCTTTCCAGGGAATTCTGTCTTCTCAGGATGTGCCCAAAGGAGGACAACCTCAGTGTCAACATTTTTGCCTCCAGAGATAGTTCAGGCTGCGGGGATGATGGTTCCTTTCTCTGACAGCCCAGGGAGTCCACAAAGCTCTCCTCCAGCACCACATCTCAGACAATCGTTATTTCCTAAACATGACTGCTCCTGCCAGCCTAGCAGTTCGAAATCATGCAAATGTGAATGGATAAACAGGTACCACCATGGTGGGAAGGTAACGGCGTTCCGTGTCTAGTCGCGCTGGCCACGTGACCACGGAAACTGTCTTTGGACGAACGCTGGCTCTAAGGCTTGGAGAGAGAGAGAGAGAGAGTAGCTGTGGACACGCCACACCCCAGATGTACAAGCCTAATACTCATTGAAAACCACAGGGACCAGTGAGACAACGTGGCTTATCCACGACGCAGAGACGGCAGCCCTCGGGGCGGACTGGATGCCCATCCCAGTCCAGAGCCATCGAGCCGTTGGGCACCTGGGACCCAGCCCAGCCCGGCCCCGAGGCAAGAGTGGAGGTGCAGGAGGCCAAAGGATTGCCGCAGGGAACCCCAGGAAGGGCTGCGCTGGCTGGTCCTCAGATGGGAGCTGGCCCTCCTGGCACGCCCTCAAGGGATGGGGACACTCGGGGCCAGAGCCATACGCCCAGCAAGATGGAGGGCTTCGTGGTCCCTGTGAGTGCAATGCAATGGGAACTGGACTAGGAGGGGGCTCGGGACACAAACGTTGCCCCCTACAGGACCAGTAGATTGGAGCACGGCGGAGGTGGCCCCTTAAATCTCTCTGTTCCCCAGCCACCAACCCAAATAAAATCAAGGCCCAGCACAGCCACGTGTCTGACGTCAATGGACGCCTTGGCAGAGACGTCTGTGACCACCGATTCCACCCCACCCCACCCCAGTAGGTTGGAGGGTGGCAGCGCTCACCCTCTGTTTTTAAATTCCACCCTCCTGGCTTCATATTTTTCTAAATCTGGTCTTAAATGAATGAGAAAAATAACAGAGAGTTCATTTGCATACGTGGCTGTATTGAAGTACGGACCTTAGCTAGGAGACATTTAAAAAACAGCTACAAGAGACACTACCGCCCCCTGCAGGGACGTCGGAGCAACTGTTGCTGTTTTCAGGGTTTCAAAAGAACCAGTACAAACCAACCCATTAACAATGAATGCATTGCTTTTCCGATGAAATGTAAGACAAAATGGACTTCACTGAACGCTTCAAAGTAATGCTTCGAAGGAACAGCAACTCACACTTTTTCTGTCCTCTCCAATAGTGGCTGCATCTGATTTGTGTGTTATGTGGGCTCTCACACCTCTTAGGCATGAGAAGGAGCTCTTTGGAAGTGAATGTGAATCAAGGGAACATCATCAGTCATAGCCATGAAGGGAACTTGTGCAGAAACAGATATAGAACCAAGAATCCTGAACAAGGGCTGTGCTTCGACTTGACATCATCCCACGGTTTGGAATGAAGCGGCATGGAGATGTTTGGTACCTCGCCTGCAATTCAACAGATCCAACCGCTGCAATGGTGTGTTGGCATCACAGGGACACAACATTCAACTCAACTCCATCTTTATTTGCGGCCTCTGACCCATTAAAATACATACATGTAATATTTAAAATAAGTAGAGCCAGTTAAAACATTTCAAGACAACTAAAACAATATAAAGTGACAAGATAGATCACCCATATGATGTTTTCTTACATTAATGTTATATACCATAAATCAATCCCCATTTTATGGTCTTGGACCCATTAAAATACATACATGTAAAATTTAAAATAAGTAGAGCCAGTTAAAACATTTCAAGACAACTAAAACAATATAAAGTGACAAGATAGATCACCCATATGATGTTTTCTTACATTAATGTTATATACCATCAATCAATCCCCATTTTATGGTCTTGGACCCATTAAAATACATACATGTAAAATTTAAAATGAATGGAAACTATTAAAACATTTCAAAATAGCTAAAACAGTATAAATTGATAAAATAGATTACCCACACAATGGTGTTTTTTTTTTCTATTTAAATGACAGGGTTAGGTAGGGGTCAAGATTGTTTTTCGTATTCTTTGGGCAGAGAAGATGAATTTGGCCACTGATTCGGTGGTTTTCTTGTTTTTATCACTTAATAAATATTTTGTATGCCAAATTAGAGTCCTGCTTGGGAAGACATTCATTATGGGCTTAAGGAATTTGATATGCTAGTTTATGTAAAGATTGCACTAAAAAAGGACGTGCTCCATAGTTTCAATTTCTCTATCCTTACAAGGACACAATCTTTTTTGTAAGGGGTCCCAGAATATCACCCATCTAAAATTGTGGATTGGAGACAGTTAAATCGGGCTCTTGAGAAAACGTGCCTGTATTTTGAGATAATCAGGTTCTCTAAATACCTAGCATTTTGGGAGAAATTTTAGTTCAGGCCAAGGTGTAAGATGGAGCATGTTTTGCAAGCCATTGAAGTGGAATACTGGAAGTCAATGTCCCTGATCCGCTTTTCTAAGATAGAATTGGCTGCCTTGGGTTCCTGGGCATAGAGAAAGTTCAAAGAGAGCCTAATAGATGCAGTTTGACTGGAAAAGCTTTAAGCCAAGAACTGTTATGGACACCTTTCTGTAGTAGGTCAAGATATCCCATAGATGGATCAGCATGTATTACCTTGTTCCAAAATCTGAAAGCAGAGAGCCACGCACTGCATTCTAATGATCTTAGCCCAGTCTCTAATCGTAAGGCAGCTGCAGGGACGCATCTTGACATTCCCAGAATGGACCTTAGAAAATTTGAGAGAACACTCTCTATACATGTGTGAAATCCTAGGATCCAAGTAGGTATACCATATAACAGTTGTGGCAGAATCTTGAGCTTAAAAACTTGGATGACAGCTGGTATAAATTGCCCCCCTTTAGTAAAGAAAAAAATGCAGGATGGTTTTCTGCATATTCTGGGCTGCTTGGATTAAAGTCCGTCTATGGGTAGCCCAGGAAAGTTTATGATGGAATCTAATACCTAGGTACTTTATCTGTTTTACCTGCTCAGTGCATGAACCGTTAATTGTCCATTTTCTAGGTAACACTATCCCTTAAGACCAACACTGGTCTATAAAATATATAAAATATATAAATATATAAAATATATAAAAGCATTTCTATCGAATGGGCTGTGCCGGACACCCTGTTCCTGAGCTGGCAGGATGTGCCCATCTGTGAAGTAAATGACTTCTGAAAATAAACCCACTCTTTCCTCGAATATCTAATGTCACCCCCACACCCTTTAAGGGCACAGAAGAAATGACACTCAGCAAAGGGCAGAGGTTTCTGGAGGAAGCTTTTGCTGGTTGGGGAAAAGAGAGAAGGGTTTTGGAGATGAAAATTGGGTTGGTGTGGATAATCATTCTGGCTTCCTTATGCTCAGGCCAAGCTGGGGGCCAGCATCCTGGCTACACCAGAGGTTGACATTGAGGGGGGAAAGGCCAAGGAGCCCAGGAATCCCAAGGGTGGAGGAGAGCAGACCGCTTTGTTTCGCTTTGCTTTTTGTTTTGTTTCCTTAGAATGACCGGTGGCTTCGTTCTTGAACTCTGCTCACTTCGGGATCCCTTTGCGAAAGCCTTTGCTCTCGGGATCTCCACCCAAAGAGACTCCCTGACTTTTCCCTTGATCTTCTGAATCTGGTTTTGCAACACAAACCATGAGAAATACATCCGCGAATGAGTTTGCTCCGACCCGGTTCTCAGCTCATGCAAAAGTCAGAAATGGGGGAAGCTGCTTTTCCTCCCAGTCCGGAAATTCCCAGGGAGAGGGGCGCTTGCCTTTCAAGGATTGTGGCTAGAGACCTGTGGTGGCTGAAAGCCTACCACATTGTCTTGGCTTTGTGTGGACTGAAACTCAGAGGTTTAAGGGATATTTTGCAGTTCTCGAAAGCTTACGTTTAAAAAACCAGAGTGGAATCCAATCAAAAGTTGAAGAGGTGGACATCAGCTGGGCTGAGGAAGTGCCTCCATGAAACCCCCAAAAGAGCCACTGCTTGCTCTAAGACCTTTGATGGTACCCATGATAAAGCATGTTTCATCTTGAGGCAGTGAAGTGGACTAGTTAGGCCCATGGTCTAGGGGTGGAAAATCATGCTTCTAGTCCCCAGTGACCGATCAGACTCTGTGGCTGACACCGGCCTTGCAGTTTTCCCTCAGGCTGGCCTTTCTCACAAACTATGTTGTGAGGCTAAATTTAAGGAATGGTGAAGGGCCGACGGAGTTTGTGGGAGAGAAAAAAAGGCAGGAGTGAACAAAGCAAAGAAACAGATTCAGAAGAGTGTATCATTTATTTCTTGATTTAAAATATTTCACCTCGCCTTCCTCAGGAGAAAAGGTCCCAAGGCAGCCTAGACAGCATGAAAGGGCAATCTTGGAAAGTGCGAAACAGGTAGACCAATCTTTTTGAGGGACCAACCCTCCTGGAGGGAAGAAGGATGGCCGCCCCCCCTCTCAGCCCAGCCCGATATCCGGGACCAGCCCCTCCTGCCTCTGGAGCCTCCCTTCTGGGAGAGGCTGGGGATGAATTTGCCCCCCCTGGGCTAGCCGGGAAGGGGAACCAGGAGCGCCCAGTGGCCCAGGAGGAGGAGGAGGGAAGCCAGGAGGAGGACGTGGGGTTTGGTGTCTGGGGGAAGGGAGAAGGCTCCAGAGGCAACGGGGCTTCTTAAGCGCAGGAGCCAGGCTGGGAAAGCGGTTGGCAACCCCGCCGGCATCCCCACCCCTGAAGCCCTTTGGGAGCAGAGATGTGTTTTTATTCAAAAACATGGAGGTTCTTTGCCGGGTTCCATAGCTGGGGTTGTTGACGGGGTTGCCCGGGTGACAGGGTTCCGAGCCAGCCCGGGGCCAACGGTCATTTGTGCTCAAGGCAGGGTCACCAAGGGAGGTTTCTCCTGGGGATCCTCTCTCAGTGACTCGCTTTTTGGCACAAGGACTGCCCCCGCCAAAGGAGCATCCAGCCCCAGCGATGGCAGGAACGAGAATCTCTCGTGTGTTCCAGGTAAGAGACCACAGGAGGGGTTGTGGGGCAGGCGGGAGGGCTGGGCAAGGGGCCCCCTTTTTGCTCCTGGCCCCCCGGCCAGCAGAGAGACAGCCCTGAAGGAGAGGGGAAACGGCACCAGCCCCCTTGGGTGTCGCTTTGCTCCTTTCGGGGAACCCAGAGGTGGGGGAATCGGGCCCCCAACCTGCTTGTTGGTCCTCGAGTCCCCAAGAAATGGAAAGGCGGCTTTCTCAAGAACCGCCCCCCCCACCAGAGCCAAAGAACAGCAATTGTCCCCCCACGAATGTCCCAGGGATGTCTTTGGCTAGGGTTGCCAGATGTCAGGCAAAAGGAGGACATGTCCTCCTTTTTAGCCTAATGTCCTCCGTCAGGCAGGCAAAGATAAAAACCTTTAACATGTCAGGCTTTTGTATATTTTATGTTATAATTTTGGATGGGAGGGGGAGAGGTTGAAGGACCCCCTTCCCCCTGGCTTTCCCTGCCCCGACCTGCCCGCCCACCCCCAGTATTTTGAAAAAAAAAAGCCTCCATTGAATTTATTTTTAATTTTTAACATGACTGTTTCTTGGTCGGTTCACTAAGAGACATTTATTGGCAGCTATTGCAATAAAATTGTATTGATTGTGGGTTTAATCTGGAATGATTCAAATGAAACATTCAATATGTCCTCCTTTGTCCTCCTTTTTGTCTTTCTATGTCCTCCTTTTAGCAACCGTGTATCTGGCAACCCTACCTTTGGCCCCTCCTGCTTTGCAGCCACTTTTCTCTCATCTGGGAAAGGGGGTTCCTCTAGTCGGCAAAGCCCCCCTTCTTCTCTTTCCTCTCAAAAGGGACCTCCTGGTTGCAGGACCCCCCCCCCAAACACACATAAGGCTTCTCTGAGTGACCGGCTGCCGAGGGGGGGTGGCTTTCCTGCTTGGAGGGGGGCTGCATGGCGTGGCTCTTGCTTCATCAAATTCATTCATTCGTTAAAATGTTAAAAAAATTCATTTTTAATTGAAAAATAAACTAGGAAATAAATGTCAGAACAACCCACCCCCCAAAAAATTTAACAATGGAGAGGGAGAGACTGAGAGATAAAGTTAAGGGAACTTCAAATCTCCTCATTGATACAAAGGGTCACCTCTCCATCCAGAGGGATCCTTAGTAGTAACCTTTAGTGCTCTCCACCAAGCGGACCCCTGGAGATCCTGGCTGTAGTCGCGCTCCTGCCAATCTAGCCGTTCGAAAGCATGTAAATGGGAGTAGATAAATAGGTACCACCACAGTGGGAAGGTCATGGCGTTCTGTGTCTAGTCGCACTGGCCACATGACCACGGAGACTCTCCTTGGACAAACGTTGGCTCTACGGATTGGAGATGGGGATGAGCACCGCCCCCTAGATTTGGACACAACTGGACTAAATGTCAAGGGGAACCTTTACCTTTATCTTAAGTTCTTCCAATTTTCCAAGTCCAATTTTATTTGTTTAAGTAATTTGACATAGTTGACTTCTTTGATGATTGCACATCTTGCGGTTAAATACTCTGCTTCCCCAAAAATGAGCCCTAGTATGATTTTTCAGGATGCTCGTAATATAAGCCCTATTTAAGTGAAACCCCGCCATCCACCATTGTGCAGCATTGTGCAGCAACCAGAAGAAGATGACATGACTGTAAAATAAACATCCTCAGAAAATAAGCCCTAATGCCTTTTTGGAGCAAAAATTAATATAAGACCCTGTCTAATTTGGGGGGAAACATGGTATAGTCCCAAATATTTAATCTTTTAGAGTTTTTGTAACTTTGAGATTTCCGATAAATGGTTTTTTTGCTTTGTTGTTAGAATTTTTTGAGATAACTTTTGTTTTCTCCTTGTTGATTTTCAGTCCTGATATTTCTCCCTATTCCTTAATATTTTCTATTAATGTTGGGATTGGTTCCTGTAGATCTTCTAAGATAAATAGAAAATTGTCTGCAAATGCTTGTCGCTTGCATCTTTCATCTTCTATTTTTGTGACTCGATTTGGTTTTGTTGAAGGCGACCCATTTCTGTGGGTTTCCTAGCCTGTCTGTGGTGCAAAGGCTGATTTGCATCATCGGTTGCCTCTTAGCTTTGGGAGAGGAGGAGGAGGACGTGGGGTTTGGGGTCTGGGAGAAGGGAGACGGCTCCAGAGGCAACGGGGCTTCTTAAGCGCAGGAGCCAGGCTAGGAAAGCGGTTGGCAGCCCCACCAGCATCCCCACCCCTGAACACCTTTGGGAGCAGAGATGTGTTTTTATTCAAACATGGAGGTTTTTTGCCGGGTTCCATAGCCGGGGCTGTTGACGGGGTTGCCTTGGCGACAGGGTTCCGAGCCAGCCTGGGCAACTGGTCATTTGTGCTCAAGGCAGGGTCATCAAGGGAGGTCTCTCCCAGGGATCCTCTTTCGGTGGCTCGGTTTTGAGCACGAGGATGGTCCCCACCAAACGAGCATCCAGCCCCAGCCATGGCAGGAAGGGGAATCGCTCGCGTGTTCCAGGTGAGAGTCCAGGAGGGGTTGTGGGGCAGGCGGGAGGGCTGGGCCAGGGCTCCCCTTTTATGCTTCCAGCCCTGGCCAGCAGAGAGACAGCACTGAAGGAGAGGGGAAATGGCAGCAGCCCCCTTGGGTGTCGCTTTGCTCTTTTCGGGACACTCAGGGGGGCGGTCTAGTTCCTAACCTGCTTGTTGGTCCTGGAGTCCTCAAGAAATGGAAAGGTGGCTTACTCAATAACTGCCCCCCAATAAAAAACAGCAACCGCCCCCCCACGAATGTCCCGGGGATGCCTTTGGCCCCTCCTGCTTTGCAGCCACTTTTCTCTGACCTTGGAAATGGTTTCCCTGATTTGGCAACCCCCCCTTCCTCTCCTCCCCCTCGAGGAAACCTCCTGGCTGCCGGAACCCCCCCCCCCAAGGCTTCTCCAAGTGACCGGCTGCCGAGGGGGGGTGAGAGTTTGGCCTTCCTGCTTGGAGGGGGGCTGCATGGCATGGCTCTTCCTTCCCCAAATCCATTCATTTGTGAAAATGTTTAAAAATTCATTTTTAATTGAAAACTAAATTAGGAAATAAATGTCAGAACACCCCCTGCCAAATTTTAAAAATGGAGAGGGAGAGACAGAGAGTTAGGAGAACCTAAAACCTCCCCATTGATACAAAGGGTCACCTCTCCATCCAGAGGGATCCTTAGTAGTAATTTTTAATGCTCTCCGCCAAGCGGACCCTTTGAGATCCTGGATGTTTCTTGTTCTTGTTGTTGCTGCTGCTGCTGCTATTCTCATTCTTTTCTTCAACCTGAATTTCTGGCTTTTCTTTCTCTCTGCCAGCGTCTGAGGAGGTGCATCTGCGCCTGCTGGCGAGGGACCCCTGAAGAGGAGCAGCCCCCCGCCCCACCTGCGAGGTAGGACCCCAAAGAGCCGAAGTGCTGCCCTCCCAGCATTTTCCAGAACCGGACCGAACCCAGATCCCTGCCCTCCAGGAGCCTCCAGTGGAAACCCAGCTGGTTTCTCACCTGCTGAGAAAAGAAGGGGAGGAGGAGCTCTGAATGGAGGAAAGAGGAGAAAAAGCCCCCCCAGAGATCGCTCTGACTTCCCTCTCCGGGTCAGGGAGGCTCAGAGGGCTTGGAGGGCAGGAAGGAGGGGAGGGACCTCCACAGGTCCAGGGAGACCTCGATTTCCACCTCAGGTGATTCGGGGGGCACTGCAGTCTCTTCAGGGGCTGACCTGTCATGTCTTTTTCTTCTTTCAGGGTCAAGGAACAGCAGAAGCCCGGCCAACATCAGCCAGAGCCCCGTCTTGGAGATTGGAAGGTCTCTTCGGTAAGGAGGGAGGCGGGTGGCTTTGCTCAGGGAAAGGGGGCTCCTGGTGGGAAGAAGGATGGGGGGGGAGTCTGGCCCCCAACCTGCTCGTTGGTCCTGGAGCCCCCGAGAAATGGAAAGGTGGCTTTCTCAACAACCTCCCCCCCAGCAGAGCCAAAGAACAGCAACCGTCCCCCCACGAATGTCCCGGGGATGCCTTTGGCCCCTCCTGCTTTGCAGCAACTTTTCTCTGATATGGGAAAGGGGTTCCCTGAGTGGGCAAAGCCCCCCTTCCTCTCCTCCCCTCAAAGGAATCTCCTGGCTGCAGGACCCCCCAAGGCTTCTCCAAGTGATGTTTGTTGTTGTTGTTGCTGCTGCTATTCTTATTCTTTTCTTCAACTTGAATTTCTGGCTCCTCTTTCTTTCTGCCAGCGTCTGAGGAGGTGCCTCTGTGCCTGCTGGCGAGGGACCCCCGAAAAGGAGCAGCCCCCCGCCCCACCTGTGAGGTAGGACCCCAAAGAGCCAATGGGCTGCCCTCCCCGGTGTTTCCAAGAACCGATCCAAACGCAGGTCCCTGACCTCCAGGAGCCTCCATTGGACACACACTGGGTTTCCCATCGGCTGAGAAAAGAAGGGAGGAAGCCAGGAAAGAGGAGAAAAATCCGGATCGCTCCGATTCCCTCTCCGGGTGGGGGAGGCTCAGAGGACTTGGAGGGCAGGAAGGAGGGGACGGACCACCACAGGTCCAAGGAGAACTCGATTTCCACCTCATCCGACCTGCGGGGGGGAGGGGGGCTGAAGTCTCTTGGGGGGCTGACCCGTCATGTCTTCTTCTCCTCTCAGGGTCAAGGAGCAGCGGAAGGCAGGCCACTCTCAGCCAGGGCCCAGTCATGGGGATTTGAAGATTTCCTCGGTAAGGAGGGCAGCGAATGGCTTTGCCCTGGGAAAGGGGGCTCCCGGGGGAAGAGGGAAAGGGGGGGGACCTCCCTGACTCCAGAGGGAGGTGGCCTTCTGGCGCAGGGTCGGAATGTCCTCCATTTCATGCCTCTCTTTCATCGACAGGATTCCTTGGCAGTCCAACCTCCCCTGACCCCACGGAGCAGCTTGGGTTCCTCGTTAATATCAGAGGAAAAGTGAGTCAGACGAAGGGACCGGAATGGGTGGCTTGGTTTGGTTCAGAGACACCCCCAGACTCCAGAGCAAGAGGAGGGGCTCGACTGGCCTTGCATACGTCCAAAACCTTCCGTCCAGCTTTCTAGCTCCCTCCCGGGAAAGAGGGCTGGCCCTTGGCCAACCTCCTCCCAGCTGGCAAGGCAGGTCTCGCAAGAAGGAAAGGGAGCCTCTCTATTCAGAGGGAGTCTACCTTTGGCAGGAGGATCGGGGGGAGCCCCTCGGGAGGAGGCCGGCCACTGCTGTCCTGCTGGGTGGGAGAAGGCTCCCCCGACCAGGAGGCCCCTTCCGATGTCCTGTTCTCACCTCTTGGGTGGGCTTTTTCTCCTAGTCTCCTGCAGGTCCCTCACCCAAGGAGGCTGGAGGAGGATGCCTTCAGTTGGGTAAGTGAGACCTGCTTTCCTTCCAGCCCCCCTGTCCCCGATGGGGTTTGGGCAGCAGCCCTTTCCTCACTGCAATGCTGTTCATGGAAGACAAGCAGGAAAGGGTGGCGGGCGGCTTTCCCCTAGGAAAGAGGGCTCCTGGGGGAAGAGGACAAGGCGGGACCTCCCAGACTCCAGAGGGAAGCGGGCTTCTGCCGGAGGGTCGGAACGTCCTCTGCTTCATTTTTCCCTTTTATTTCCAGGATTCCCATGACGCCAACCTTCTTGAGCCTCGGGGCTACCTGAGCAACTGGACCCTGGTGGTGAAAACCAGTGCAGAAAGGTACTCTCCTCCGTGCGATGGGATGGGAAGGGGTGACCTGGTTTGGCCCACGTGCCCGACAGGCAACCCCGAGGCTCTGCCCTCAACCTGAGAGCCAGGACAAGGGCGAGGAGGGGGGAGGATCAGGCAAAGGGGCTCCCTGTGGCTGGAGCCCCAGGTTCATCCCGTGGGTCTCAGCTTCTGCGTCTGACCTGGAGCATCTTCTTCCTTCAGGCAAATCAGAGAAGGCCATCAGTTGAAGGAGGAGGGGGAGGCTCAGAGGGCTTGGAGGGCAGGAAGGAGGGAGGGACCACCACAGGTCCAAGGAGAACTCAATTTCCACCTCAGGTGATCGGGGGGGCACTGCAGTCTTTGGGGGGGGGCTGATCTGTCATGTCTTTTTCTCCTCTCAGGGTCAGGAAGGAGCAGCAGAAGGCTGGCCAGTCTCAGCCGGAGCCCAGTCTCCGCGATTCGAAGGACTCTTCCGTAAGGAGTACGGCGGGTGGCTTTGCCCTGGGAAAGGGGGCTCCCGGGGGAAAATGGCGGGACCCCCCCGGACTCCAGAAGGAGGTGGGCTTCTGGGGAAAGAGTCCAAATGTCCTCCGGTTCACACCTCTTTTTCATCGGCAGGATTCCTTGGTCGTCCAACCTTCCCTGAGCCGGCAGAGCAGTTTGGGATCCCTGTTGGCCTCAGCAGAAAGGTGAGTCAGCCGAAGGGACCAGAAGGGGTGCCCTCGTTTGTCCCACGTGCCCGACAGGCAACCCCGAGGGTCTCCGGTCAACCTGAGAGCCAGGAGAAGTGCGGGGCACGGATCAGGCCAAGGGGCTACCTGTGGCTGGAGCCCCAGGTTCATCCTGTGGGGCTCAGATGGCTTCACCTTCTGACCTGACCCGATGTTCTCTTCTTTCCACAGCACAGTCAGCGAAGACAGTCACCTGGAGGAGGAGGAGGAGGAGGAGGAGGAAGAAGAGATTGCGTTGGAGCCTCTCCCCGTCGCCTCGGTATGGATGAGATGATGTCTCCTCATCGAGAAGAGACGAGAGCCGTGCGCTGGACATGGGGCTCTCGAGGGAACCCCTTTGGGACCTGAGAGGCCGGTGGGATTCTGAGGGAGGGTCTGAACATCGTCCCGTTCATGACTCTCTTTCATCGACAGGGTTCCCAGGATGTGGAGGAGAAGAGCCAGAACGTGGTTCCAGTGGAAGAAGCCACTGTGGAAAGGTAGTCCCTTTTCTGCAAAGGGACGGGAAGGGATGCCCCAGGTGTGCCCGCCACAGAAACCCCAGACCTCCCCCCTGCCCTCAGCCTCAGAGCCAGGGCAAACACAGGGGTGGTCAGGCAAAGGCTGGGGGGGGGGAGGAGGAACCCTTTCCGAAAGCTGGTTCCTGGGGGTCTCCCAGTGGCCAGAAAGGAGAGGATGGGAGGTAAGTGCAGATATTGGAAGCAGAGCCCAGGAGGTCGAAAGAGGAACTGGGGCTAATGACGGGAGGGCGGGCACTTCTGCCTCATCTTGCTGACCTATTGTGCCCTCTTCCCATAGCCTGGTCGGGAAGGAGGACATTCCCCATCGTGTGCAGGCGAAGGACACCCATTTGACGGCTCCCTCCCCCTGGGTAAGGTTGAAATCATGGCTTCTCCTTCTTCCTCCTCGGGGAAGAGGAAAAGGGGGGGACATCCCTGACGTCCAGAGGGAGGTGGGCTTCTGGGGAAGGGTCCAAACTTCCTCCGCTTCATGCCTCTCTTTCATCCACAGGATTCCTTGGCAGTCCGACCTCCCCTGAGCCGGCGGGACAGCTTGGAAATCCTGTTGGACTCAGCGGAAAAGTGAGTCAGCCGAAGGGACCGGAAGGGGTGGCTTGGTTTCCTTCAGAGATCCCCCCCCCCAGGCTTCAGAACAAGGGGAGGGGCTCGACTGGCCTTGCACATGTCTAACGCCTTCTGTCCAGCTTTCTAGCTCCCTCCCGGGAAAGAGGGCTGGCCCTTGACCAACCTCGTCCCAGCTGGCAGGGCAGGTCTCACACCCGGTTCATGGCTGCAAGAAAGAAAGGAGCTCCTGTATTCAGAGGGAGTCTACCTTTGGCAGGAGGATTGGGAGGAGCCCCTCAAGAGGAGGCCAGCCACTGCTGCCCTGCTGGGTGGGAGAGGGCTCCCCCGAGCAGGAGGCCCCTTCTAATGTCCTGTTCTCATCTCTCGGATGGGCTTTTTCTCCTAGTCTCCTGGAGGTCCCTCACCATCACGCCCCTAGGAGGCTGGAGGAGGATTCCTTCAGTTGGGTAAGTTTGACCTGCTTTCCTTCCAGTCCCCCTGTCCCCCCCCCAATGGGGTCTGGGCAGCAGCCCTTCCCTCACCGGAAAGCGCTGCATGGACGCAGCCGGTGGATCCTGGGAGGTGGGGCGCAGGTAAGAGGAGGTGGAGGAGGGGTTTTACCTGCAGTGACTGGGAGCCCAGGTGCCTCTCTCCTCCTCCTACACACAAAGGCTCCTAAAAATAGGGGTCTCAAAAGGTCTTTGGCTTCAGTCCTGGTTCTCCTTTCACAAAACCTTCTTTTTCATAGTTGTCCTCAGAGAACAGCATCGGCAGTGAGGAGGACTTTGTGATGGAGACGTTAGATCAACTGCTCCAGGTAATGATCATCCAATGAACCAGATGAACAGCAAAGCAGCAAGTGCTGCCAGCTGAGGAAAGGGAGGGAAAGAGGGTTCAGGGCGTGTTGGGGGTCCGAGGGGCCACAGCCCTTGCCCACCCACCCATATGAAGGGGCCCCTTCTGTACAAGTC
The DNA here is from genome assembly GCF_051106095.1 of Pogona vitticeps. Taxonomy (NCBI): domain Eukaryota; kingdom Metazoa; phylum Chordata; class Lepidosauria; order Squamata; family Agamidae; genus Pogona; species Pogona vitticeps. The sequence goes on along the minus strand of NC_135796.1, from coordinate 9,943,178 downwards.
AAGGCGTGTTTGAAAAGTCCTTCCCATTATTAAAACATCATCTACACAGACACAACATGCTAGGAAGCTAGCCGACACCTGAGTCTGTGTTTCTTTGCACGCGGCCTCCTAATATCCTGATATTATGTTTTCACACAGGAGACACAGGACATTGTGGAGGATCCAGACAATTGAAGGGGAGGAGAACGAAAAACCAGGTAAGAGCAAGAAAGACGTTTTCCTAGAGTTGGCAGTTCAGTCTGAGCTGCCCACCAAGGACGGCAAAGTGCCTAAATTAAAATTTTCCACATCTTTATTTTCTTTTATTTTCTTTCTCTTTAATACAGGCTCCTCATCTTAACCAGCCAGTCCAGCCATCCAGACCAGCAAACGAGTCAACCCAGACCAAGAAGACCACCCAGACCTGGCAACTGGACCAGCCAGTCCAGCCACCCAGTCCAGCCAGTCCAGTCCAGCCAGTCTAGCAAGTCCAGCCAGCAAGTCCAGCTAGTCCAGCCAGCAAGTCCAGCCAGCCAGCCAGTCTAGACTGGCTGGCTGGACTGGCTGGCTGGCAGGACTGGCTGGGTGGACTTGCTTGCTGGACTAGCTGGACTGGCAGGACTTGCTGGACTGGATTGGCTCTATTAGACTGGCTGGTCTGGCTGGCTGGACTGGCTGTTCTGGCTGGATTGGACTGGCCAGACTGGCTGGCTGGTCTGGTTGGACAACACTGGCTGGACTGGACTGGCTGGACTGGCTAGAGTGGACTGGCTGGTCTGGCTGGACTAGACTGCCTGGACTGGGCTGGACTAGACTGAACTGGCTGGACTATACTGGCTGGACTGCGCTGGCTTGGACTGGCTTGGATGACTGGACTGACTGGCCTAGACTGGATTAGACTGGCCTAGTCTAATCCAGCCACTGGGCTGGCTGGATTAGACTTGCTTGATGGGCTGGCTGTTCTGGCCGGACTGGCTGGCCAGATTGGCTGGACTGGCTAGCTGGACTGGCTGGCTGGACTGGCTGGACTGGCTGGCTGGACTGCCTGGCCAGATTGGCTGGCCTGGCTGGCTGGCCTGGCTGGCCTGGACTGGCTGGACTGGCTGGACTGCCTGGCTGGCTGGACTGGCTGGCTGGACTGGCTGGCTGGACTGGCTGGCCGGACTGGCTGGCTGGCTGGACTGGCTGGCCGGACTGGCTGGCCGGAGTGGCTGGACTGGCTGGCTGGACTGGCTGGCTGGACTGGCTGGACTGGACTGGCTGGACTGCCTGGCTGGCTGGACTGGCTGGCTGGACTGGCTGGACTGGCTGGCTGGACTGGACTGGCTGGGCTGGCTGGACTGGCTGGCTGGTCTAGCAGGGCTGGCTAGCTGGACTGGATTGGCTGGACTGGCTGGCTGGACTGGCTGGACTGGCTGGCTGGACTCGCTGGACTGACTGGCTGGACTGGCTGGACTGGCTGGCCGGACTAGAAGGACTGGCTGGCTGGACTGGCTAGCCGGACTGGCTGGCCTGGCTGGCTGGACTGGCCGGACTGGCTGGCTGGTCTGGCAGGACAGGACTGGCTGGACTGGACTGACTGGACTGGCTGGCCAGACTGGCCGGACTGGCTGGCTGGACTGGCTGGCTGGTCTGGCAGGACTGGACTGGCTGGACTGACTGGCTGGATTGGCTGGACTGGCTGGACTACGAGGGAGGAGTCCCTGAAGAAGCTGTTGGACATCACAGAACTGGACACACTCTCAGAAGCACAACGAGAAGAACAAAAGGACGATGCAAAGCTGGAACGTCATATATGTTTGGGCCCAGGGACAGATCAATGCAACATGATTTATATGTTTTTTTTTCAATGCTCTGGTATCTTGGGAAATTCAGGACTTAAATGAGGTTGGAATCACTGTCCTCAAAAGGGGGGAGGGGGTATATTTTATTTTTATTTTTGTTACTGTATTTTGTTGTAGTTTGTAGATTTATATGTTGAAATAAAAAAATTATTCACAAAAAAATAGTACAGAAAAGTCTATCCTGCTAGCAATGTGTGCGTTGGTGTGTGCTTGCCAGCAGAGTCAAAGAAGGCAATGGAGGTGTTCTGTGTGAAATGCACAAGCTACCATAAGGGGGGGGGGAATGTCTTCTTTCTGCTTTGGGGGAGATCTCTCACAGGGACCCGAAAATCCTCCACATGGTTGTCTCGATGGGTCTCTAAGATGCTGCCTGGCTTGGGTGAGGGACCACGTTGTCCAGCTCTCTCTTCCCACAGTACACAATCAAACATACCTGGATAGCCCAGATCAGGATGTGACAAGGGTATTTAAAAAAAGAACAACACAAGAGACTCTTTCTCCTGGTTTTTAATTTTGATCTGGTTCCTTGGTCCTTTCACGGCTTTATGAGAAAGAGCCTCTGAAGTATGAAAATGCGGCAGGAGCAGTTGGACTCTCTCATCTCCTTGGGAAGACCGCCGCCCGACCCTTGCGTGCAAAATGAGTGTCTCGTTGATCATCTAGCAAGCAGCTTTGCCAAAAGTCAGGAGGAGGGACGTCAGCTGCCAATCTGAGCTTTGAAAGCATCTGGAAGCCCCCTTGTGTCCCTCTATGGGGAGAAGAGTGGGAGAGAAACTGAGTCAAGGAATAACTTGAGTGAACAAGATTGCAATTCAAACAGGGCCTGCAGAGCTGAGGCTAGGCCAGACCAAGTTGTCTTGTGAACGTTTGATGTTTGCATGAACGATCAGAAATGACCAAGTAAAAGCTACACTTCCTGCCTCCTTCCAAGTGGCAGGTGCCAATCTTTCAGCCATCTCAACAGACATTTTAATTGTTGTTGTGGGTTTTTCGGGCTCTTTGGCCGTGTTCTGAAGGTTCTTCTTCCGGACATTTCGCCAGTCTCTGTGGCCGGCATCTTCAGAGGACTGGAGTAGGAACTCTGTCCATGCTCTGATTGCATGAACATTTTAATGCTTTGAGTTGTCAGAAATGTAGAGCAGAACCACCACCCCCTGAAGGCCAAGGGCAGAAGAACAGGGACCCACAAGGGGAGCAAGTATAGGAGGTAAAGGGCTGTAGTTCCTCACCGACCCAGGCTTGATTCTAGAGGAGAAAAGAAGAAACACACTCTCTCTTAAACAAACAAACAAACAAACAAACAAACAAACACTGTTTGCCAGGAAGGAGGACATGACTTTCTATTGTCTAGATTTGTGAATTCACAAATGTTTCCAGATCCTGAAAAGAAGCTGTAGAGTGGCCGTATAGTGAGAGGTCCCTTTGAGGCATATATACTATTGACCAAGGACTAGGAAGGACCAGGAAAGAATTCCCGGTGATTTTGCTGAATAGAATCAAAGCAAACTTTTAATTCTGCACAAGCAGTTGAGTGGGCAGAGCAGAGGATCCCAGAGGTGTCCCAGAATCATAGAATCATGAAGGGGGAAGGAGCCCAAAAGGGCCAGGAAAGCTAAGCAAAGGGTATCTGCCAAGTGGTTGTCTACATTTCTCTCGAATGCCTCCCCTGTTCCCGCACTCACCATCTGTTGCCGTAATGCATTCCCTTGCCATTCAACTCTAACGTTTAGGAAGCTTTTCCTGATATTAACCAGAGGTCTGACTTCCTGTAACTGGAGTCTATTGTTGAGTGTCATGCAGTCAGGGATAAAAAAAATATTAATAAAAATATTTAATGTTCTGGGCCCTGCGATGAGTCCATTTGCTCTCCAGGCATGGTTAGCTTCTCCTAGTTTGATATGGGCCTTTAATCATCATCCTCTGAGTATGATTATGTAGCCAATTTTTTATCCATCTGAGAGTTGTTCTATCCAGATTAAACCTTGTTAATTTGCTAATCAGCATTCCTTCTATTTATCAGAGATTATGCAATAAAAAATTGAGATTGGATTAATCTGATGTGCTTCTAGTTATTGCTGCTTTGTTTTTTTAGATGTTTGCATTGAAACCGCTTAATAATCTGTCCCAGAAATTTCCCTGAGATTGATGTCAGGCTGACTGGCCTGTAGATTCCTGGTCCCTCCTTTTTGCCCTTTTTGAAGAGAGGGATAACATTAGCCCTCCTCCAACCATCCATGAGTTCAAGAAATAATGGATAGCGGTTCTGAGAGTTATTCAGCCCATTCCTTCCGTACTCTTAGATGCAGTTCATCTGGCCCTGGGGATTTGAACTCATTCAAGTCAATAAGATATTCCTTGAAAAGGACAAAGGTCATCCAACAGCTATAAATGCTCAATTCCCAAATAAACTGCACCAGAGCACAGAGTGCTACTCTTGTCCTCTGAAGATGCTGGCCATAGAGACTGGCGCAATGTTAAGAAGAACAACCTTCAGAACACGGCCAAAGATCCCAAAATACCCCCACAAGAACCATTATTCCTTGACAGCTTATTAATCTCTTCCTCAGTCTCCTCAGTCTCAAAGTATCAACCACATAAGTCAGGAATTGTCATAAATCAGAAATATTTGACAGAATTTGTGAGGTGCAAGGCGTGTCTTGCTAGCAGTCCATCTTCCAGGAAGCTTAGCCCATCGTTCCAAAAACCTAGTCCTTCACTCCGACACCACCTTCGTGGCCATATGTTAACCCAGAGTATTTTCCTTTCCTTTTCTGTTCCTCTTCTAAGTGCGAAAACTACCTGGGTTCCAAAAATGATCAGGTTTCTGCCGATGATACCAATGGATGTCATCCCAGCTCCTGCCACCATTTCTAGTGCAGGAGAGTTTAGCCGTCTGTCGGAGGCTGGGACCAGACGGGCAGTCAAGACACATAGCACAGTCCGACGCCAGGCACATACCAGGCTGCGGGAGGAGGGGTCAACTTCTAGGGCAGGAGAGTTTAGCCGTCTGTCCTGGGGACACAGTTTCAGAGGCCGAATGGGTCAGGGCATGGCCAGCCTGTGTGGCCTTGGGCAAGGGGCACAATGCCCGGATGCTCTCAGAAGATGCGAAAGGGAAACCAATCCTGAGTAGTCCTCTAGCTAGAAAGCCCTGAAAAGGGTCAGCATAAGTTTTTTAAAAATGGCTTCATGGCACATTAATACAGTGGTGCCTAGCTTGATGATTACCCCGCTCCACGACAAATCTGCTTTACGATGAGGTTTTTGCAATCGCTATTGCGATCGTAAAACGATGTTTAAATGGGGAAAAATTCACTTTACGACGATTGGTTCCCTGCTTCGGGAACTGATTCTTCGCTAAACGACGATTTTAAAACAGCTGATCGGCGGCTCTCAAAATGGCCGCCCGCTGTGCAAAAAGACTCCCTGCTGTGTTTAGGACGGATTCCTTGCTTAACAGGTACCGGAAAATGGCTGCCCTAAGGAGGATCTTCGCTACACAATGAGGCATTTCACCCAGTGGAACGCATTGAACTGGGTTTCAATGCATTTCAATGGGTTTTTTTACTTTCACTTGAGAATGATTTCATTCTACAGCGATTTGCTGGAACGAATTATCGTCGTCACGCGAGGCACCACTGTACTATTATCATTAGACAGAGGGAAATGATTGGAGGGACATCTCCCCCTAGAGGACAAAGAGAAGAGGGCAGGCATCTCGTGCATATTTCACAAACACATTTGTCTGATTATTAATTGAGTTCAGTCCAACATGTCAGGGGCAGCTCCAGAGGCAGAGAAAGTGCATATGGTTTCCCAGGATGTGGACTTGCCCAAGAAAATTCGCATCAAAATATAGCAGTTAGTCTCTAATGTGCTTGTTTTATTTTTAATTTTAATTTTCTCTTAAATATATTATTACTTTTCTTTTGATATTTTGCCTAAAAAGCTTGCACAGACTAACATTGCAAAGCCCAGGATCCTGTTCATACTCTCAGGTACATGAAGGCAACACCGACGGTGAAGAGACACGGCGACGAATAGGAAAATGAATCACAATATTCAAAGAATATCCCTGTTTCATCAGACATCTGTTGCCTGATATTCTTGAGGTCCAGAGACCCTGACGAATACGAAGCATCGAATATGACCCTCTTATATTTGTTTCTTCGCCTATCTCTATCTACTCATTCCCCCACAGATAAGCTGTTCCTCTCGGGGGGGGGGCATAAGAAGAGGGATTTTCCCATCGGTCGGCTTCCTAAAGGCTGCCGGGAGGGATTCCCACCTTCCTGTTTACAAGGACGGGGGGGGGGGATCACTTTGCTCAGACATGGGGGATCACATTGCCCCTGTGACATCCGGGGGGGGGAGCCTGACCCAAAGAATTCTCCCCGCTGTCTTTGCAAACGACGGGTGTTTTGGGGGGGATGACTTCAGTCAGGCCTCCCCCATCTTTCTATGCTCAGGCAGGCAGGCAGGAGAAAGGCAAAGGAAGAAGGACCCAAGCGATTCCCCCAAACCCACCGGCTTTCCAAAGACAGCAGGAGTGGGGGGGGGGATTGCTTGGGTCCCACTTCCCTTGTCTGCCGGGCATAGAAAGAGGGGGGGGGAAGCCTGGTTCAAGCGGTCCCCTCATCCTGCTGTCTGGCACTGGGGGGGAATTGCCTCAGTCAGGACTCCCCGCGTGCCCCAGTGTTGCATCATCGTGCGCTATGAGCTGCTCTCATGAAGTAAACAGTCATCGTCTGCCTCGTCTTCTGCTTGAACGTTGGAGATGGTTAGGGTGGCCTTGTTGGCAGAGCTGTCAAGGGAACCGGAGAGTCGCTCTGGGGTCCCGGAGGCTCTAGCATGATGTTGATGTATTAGCCATATGGGGGCACCGACAGGCTTCTGTGGGTGCCAGGAGTTGCAGAAGCCGCTAACCCTCCCACTCCCTCTCCTGCAGGAGATCTGGACTAGAGATAGGGATGAAGAAGAAAGAAAGGGTGATTCGTTGTGAACTGTAATTTGTCAAGGTTGGGAAACCACAAATAGGAATTTATAATTTTTTTTTCCAAATGCAAATTGATGAATTGATTTTTCAATTTATCTTTAATTTAAGCTGCTGTAAAATATTCCCTAGGAAACTGGAGATGCCAAATTTTCAGGGAAGCCTCCACTTCCTCTCCCCTACAAGTCCTGCAAGTTCAGGGAAGTTTGGGTTTCGGACGTCCGGTTTATATAACAAAAAGCCCACCCAGACATAGAAGAACGCTGGTTCTTTTTCCATTTGGTGTATAGGGTTAAACGTTGAACTAGATGTTTCGTATCTGTGATTAATAAAGTGTTGAAGACGTTGCACCTCCCACTTGAGGTGAAGCAGGAAATCGTTCAGTGTGGCAGGTGTGCCTCTGATTGTCCTTTCTGGTCATTCATATGGATATCAAACCTGACCAGATAACCTAATCTAACAAAACCTAGTTCTGCTTTGTTAATCAATCAATCAATCAATCAATCAATCAATCAATCCTTTAGTCAACCAACAGCCAATCCATCACCCAAAAAGTTCCTTTTCTTGTCTGTGACCAATATTGAATAAACGCACATGACATAAAGCAGAATGTTACCAAATAGAATACTCGCTGGTGAGTGTTTCGCCCTTTACATAGGGAGCTATAATAAGGCACATTATTAATTAGAAGTTTAAGAAGCCAATTCCTTCGCAGATTTTTCATACAGCAGCAGAAATTTCTGCAACGTTCAGATCTGAAACAAACAAGAAAATGTAAAGTGCATCAGATTGTCTGGAAATTTCCATTTTAATTTTTTTTTATATATCACAATATAAAAAAAAAGACACTATGTTAGAAGAGGAAAAATCAGTTCAACTTTCCAGAATGGCAGGGACGTTGTTTTGATCAGAAAGGTTGGCGTCCCTACCTCACCCCACCTGGAACTGCCGACAAAAGTGTATCGAGATGGGCCAAGGTGAAGGTTCGGCGGTGCTTTGGAAGCAAGAAGGCTTCTGTGCTTAGAAGGGGAACATATTCTCTTGAAGAATCACCAATAAGGACCTTTCAGGTCTGTTGGTGTATTTCTGCATCCTCTTGGGCAGAACGGAGGCCAGTCTCATTTGAATCCAGACATTATTGCAGGTCCCTTTATTCCATATCTGTTTTCCAAAATGTGTCAACGTTGTGCGGGAAATGTTGCATACCTCATTTTCTCAGCAATGTTGGGCTTCTTACAATGATTATTTCAGTGCCCCAACACAGCTTGCATCCAACACAGGAGCTGGGCTTGGAGATCCACCTAGAGAACTTTCAGTGTTATTTATGCAAGCACCATAAGTTGGGCTTGGAAAGACACGAACAACCCACACAGCCACTTCAATGGGATGTGTATTACAAGTAGAGAAGGGGACGCACCGCCAAAAGGGTGGTTTGTCTTGGTTTGTGGTTTGTCAAGATTGATGAACTGTGAAGGAAAGCAGGAGGAAAGTGAGCCGTCCTCATTGATAGAAGGGTCAAAAGGGGGAAAGGGAAGTAGTGGGAGTGGGGCGACTGAGGTGAAAGAAATCTTAATGGAGGAGGAAGGAATGATAGAGGAGATGAAGGGAAGGACAGAAGTTTGTCTGGTGGAAGAAGGAGAGAAAAGAAAGTGAGAGGAGCTAAAATATCTGTGTGGGATGAGAGTATAAAAGATCAAGGGGAGAGGAGATTCGTTAATAGGTTCAAGGATGAGGGGAGGAAAAGGAACGAGGAGAGAGAGAAGGGATTTACAGATGCAAATTACGAGAGAACACATGGGCTTCTCAGAGACTCCCCTAACCTGAAGGTTGGAGGGCTGTTACCGGATCCGGAGCTAAAGAAAGATGGAGAGACGGTATACGAGACTCAGGAATGGACGGTCATCGTTTTCCCGTGGGGAGAAGGACGAGGCAGGAAAGTGGTCAGACCAGACCAGACTTACAACAAACCACCGAAGGAAGGGGACTGGCCTCGACACCCATGTTGTGGCACCATTTGTGTGGTGAGGAATGCCCCTCTTCGTAATCCTAGGGATCGTGAGCGTTTTGGCCCAGCACGCCAATGAGCTATCCTGGTTTCCAGAAAGAATTGACCTCGTCCAGTTACGGACCTTTGCCTGACTTATCCTGTTTTGATCCTGTTGAAATAGTTAATAAAAAACGAAGTGGTGAATGTTACAGAGAAGTCTCGGTCGTAATTTCCCTCCAAAACTGAGGAACTGCCACCACTTCCAAATAAACCCAATCACATGAACCGAAAACCATTCATTTCTCCCCGCTCAACAGGCTGTCTCTTTGCAAAGGGTAGCCCAGCTTCCCTGAGGGCATCGGAGCCGGCCCTAAAGGAAGCTCCAGCTGCTGGAGGCTCGGCTGTCGAAGGCCGTCGCAGCAGGGGTGTCCGTGGGGGTGGCCGAGCTAAGGAAGTCATGGGAGCAGTGGGAAGGGAGTGAAGCCCTCGGCTGTGGAGGGTAAGGGCCCCTCTCTGGCTATGCGCCTGCTGATCAGCTCTTCAGCGCACCCATAAGCAGGTGCGAAAGGCCTCAGGGAAGGCTAAGTTATCCAGCAGCCTAGTCTGCCTTCTCTGGCTATGGAGGATTTTTCAAAAAGGGCAAATATTCATGCCTTCATATTCATCAGGGTCTCTGAAATTAACAAATACAAAGGGACAAATGGGTCAAGCCACAGTGAGGTCAGTCGGACTGTTTTAGGGACTAAAAAATTTTTGCTGAAAGATGTTCCAAGGCACCTTCGTAATTCCTGCCAATACTTTCTAGTCTGGAGATGTGTTTTTCTGAACGGAGGTGTGATTTGCCCTCCAAATCGGTCCAACTTGAAAGGCACTATTTTCTCCATCAGCACCTAAGCCACCTCTAGTGATAGTTTCACATCCTTCGTACTACCAGGTTCCGGCACTTTGGGGTTGAATCATTGGACACAGGGGGGAAATCAGGAGCATTAACAGCACGTGATAGATGTGGCTGGTTTTCTAGATCCATGTGCTGGTCAAATCCAAAACTTCTTCAGAAAATCTGTAGGAAAATCATTGATTTCATGGGAACACCCCAGATTCCTCCTGCCTGGTGGCCTAGAAAACAGAGCCAATGAGAGATGGAAACACAGCCCCAAACGGGCTCTACTGAACATGGTCTCCTCAGTCAGACACGTTCTGCCCCTTCTCTTCGTTCCTGGATGCTTTCCCTCCCTGGAGAAACATCACAGGCCAGCTGTTTCCTATGATTCAAGAAAAGTGAATTGTGAAAATCCAATGGGAGGTGTTTTTTTTTTAAATCAGAGATAAATCTGGTGTCTAATACAGAGTGTTACACATATATTTTTCAGTGTATTGATGAATCCAAGGTTCTTATTTAAGACAATTCTTTTCTCAATACAGTATTATCTTTGCTACCAAGACATTTGCTGAGCTGAAACCCAAACATCTGGTGTGTATGAGAAAGAAGTCATGTGGTGCAACAGGACTGTTTGCCTAGTAATGAACTCTGATTGGATGACATCGTGGGAAGGTGCATTAGGCCCTTACCAGTTACTCTTGAAAAAGGAACTTTTTGCCTATAGACATTGTCTTTCCAAGACCGACCTTTCAGTCATTCGTGACCTACTCTTCAGCCATTTGGGACTGGTGGCCTACCTACATGGACTGGTTTCTATGCTTTGCTGGATTACTTTTGGACTTATGGGATTTTTCCTAAGGACTGTGCATGGACTATTTTCTATGGAATGTTCTATGGAATATTCTTTATGGACTTCTTTTCTTGGAATACTCCATATGGACTATGCTCTTGTAATTTTGTAAGGACTATGGTATATTCACTGGATTTTTCTTTTCTAAGGACTATGGGACATATAATGGATTTTTACTTTTGTTTAGGGGTTTTTATTCTATAGGATCACTGATGTGTGTTTAGTCGTTTAGTCGTGTCCGACTCTTCGTGACCCCATGGACCAGAGCACGCCAGGCCCTCCTGTCTTCTACTGCCTCCCGGAGTTGTGTCAGGTTCATGTTGGTTGCTTCGCAGACACTGTCCAGCCATCTCATCCTCGGTCGTCCCCTTCTCCTCTTGCCATCACACCTTCCTAACATCAAGGTTTTTTCCAAGGACTCTTTTCTTCTCATGAGATGGCCAAAGTACTGGAGCCTCAGCTTCAGGATCTGTCCTTCAAGTGAGCATTCAGGGTTGATTTCCTTTAGAACTGATAGGTTTGTTCTCCTTGCAGTCCAGGGGATTCTCAAGAGCCTCCTCCAGCACCACAATTCAAAGGCATCAATTCTTCGGCGGTCTGCTTTCTTTATGGTCCAGCTCTCACTTCCATACATCACGACAGGAAAAACCATAGCTTTGACTATTCGGACTTTTGTTGGCAAGGTGATGTCTCTGCTTTTCAAGATGCTGTCAAGATTAGTCATCGCTTTCCTCCCGAGAAGAAGGCGCCTTTTAATTTCAGGGCTGCTGTCTCCATCTGCAGTTATCATGGAGCCCAGGAAGATAAAATTTGACACTGCCTCCATATCTTCCCCTTCTATTTCCCAGGAGGTGATGGGACCAGTGGCCATGATCTTAGTTTTTTTGATGTTGAGTTTCAGACCGTTTTTTGCACTCTCCTCTTTCACTCTCATTACAAGGTTCTTTAATTCCTCCTCACTTTCTGCCATCAGAGTGGTATCATCTGCATATCGGAGGTTGTTGATATTTCTTCCGGCAATCTTAATTCCGGCTTGGGTTTCTTCCAGTCCAGCCTTCCGCATGATGTATTCTGCATATAAGTTAAATAAGCTGGGGGACAATATACAGCCTTGCCGTACTCCTTTCCCAATTTTGAACCACTCAGTTGTTCCATGACCAGTTCTAACTGTTGCTTCCTGTCCCACATATAGGTTTCTCAGGAGACAGATAAAGTGGTCAGGCACTCCCATTTCTTTAAGAACTTGCCATAGTTTGCTGTGGTCCACACAGTCAAAGGCTTTCGCATAGTCAATGAAGCAGAAGTAGATATTTTTCTGGAACTCTCTGGCTTTCTCCATAATCCAGCGCAAGTTAGCAATTTGGTCTCGAGTTCCTCTGGCTCTTCGGAATCCAGCTTGTACTTCTGGGAGTTCTCGGTCCACATACTGCTGAAGCCTACCTTGTACGATTTTGAGCATAACCTTGCTAGCGTGCGAAATGAGTGCAATTGTACGGTAGTTGGAGCATTCTTTGGCACTGCCTTTCTTTGGGATTGGGATGTAGACTGATCTTTTCCAATCCTCTGGCCACTGTTGAGTTTTCCAAACTTGCTGGCATATTGAATGTAGCACCTTAACAGCATCATCTTTCAAGATTTTAAATAGTTCAACTGGAATGCCATCACCTCCACTGGCCTTGTTGTTAGCCAGGCTTTCTAAGGCCCACTTGACTTCGCTCTCCAGGATGTCTGGCTCAAGGTCAGCAACTACATTGTCTGGGTTGTCCGGGATATCCAAATCTTTCTGATATAATTCCTCTGTGTATTCTTGCCACCTCGTCTTGACGTCTTCTGCTTCTGTTAGGTCCTTCCCATTTTTGTCTTTTATCATGTTCATCTTTGCGCAAAATGTTCCTCTAATATGTCCAATTTTCCTGAACAGATCTCTGGTCTTTCCTTTTCTGTTATCTTCCTCTATTTCTTTGCATTGTTTATTTAAGAAGGCCCTCTTGTCTCTCCTTGCTATTCTTTGGAAGTCTGCATTCAAGTTTCTGTAACTTTCCCTATCTCCCTTGCATTTTGCTTCCCTTCTCCTCTCTGCTATTTCTAAGGCCTCGTTGGACAGCCACTTTGCTTTCTTGCATTTCCTTTTCTTTGGGATGGTTTTCGTTGCTGCCTCCTGGACAATGTTACGAGCCTCTATCCAAAGTTCTTCAGGCACTCTGTCCACCAAATCTAGTTCCTTAAATCTGTTCTTTACTTCCACTGTGTATTCATAAGGGATTTGGTTTAGATTATACCTGAGTGGCCCAGTGGTTTTTCCTAATCTCTTCAGTCTAAGCTTGAATTTTGCTATGAGAAGCTGATGATCAGAACCGCAGTCAGCTCCAGGTCTTGTTTTTGCTGACTGTATAGAGCTTCTCCATCTTTGGCTGCAGAGAATATAATCAATCTGATTTCGATATTGCCCATCTGGTGGTTTCCATGTATAGAGTCGCCTCTTGTGTTGTTGGAAAAGAGTGTTTGTGATGACCAGCTTATTCTCTTGACAAAACTCTATTAGCCTTTGTCCTGCTTCATTCTGAACTCCAAGGCCAAACTTCCCTGTTGTTCCTTTTATCTCTTGGCTCCCTACTTTAGCATTCCAGTCCCCTAGAATGAGAAGAACATCTTTCTTTGGTGTCAGTTCTAGAAGGTGTTGTAAATCTTCATAAAATTGTTCAATTTCAGTCTCCTCAGCAATGCTGGTTGGTGCATAAACTTGGATTATTGTGATGTTGAATGGTCTGCCTTGGATTCGTATTGACATCATTCTATCATTTTTGAGATTGTATCCCATTACAGCTTTTCCCACTCTTTTGTTGACTATGAGGGCTACTCCAT